>NC_050449.1:29550587-29914766 GCF_903995425.1 Onychomys torridus | reverse complement strand
GAAGGCATAAAGCAAGCCACTCCCTTGTGCTTGTGAAGATCTGGCCAAGACTCATCCGTTGTTTTCAGGTGGGGCTGCCCTTCATTTATCCTGTTGCAGTTGAACCTCACTTCCAATTTTAGAAACCATCCTGGATGAACCTGAAGGCCAGTGTGTTGGTTAGTATAAGCCAGGCACAGGAGGGCAAATACTGCATGAGCACCCCTATATGGGAAATATTTGGAAAGTCGCAGTCATAGAAATAGGGAGTGAGATGGTTAACAGTGGCTGGGAGAGGAGGCACTGAGGAGATGCCAGTCAAAGGACAGGAGGACAATGTTCAAGAGGTCAGTTTTAAATCATAGTAATGACCAAAAAATATATTGTACACTAGAAAACTGCTCTAAGAGTAGATTTCAGGTGCCCCTACCACAGTCCAAACCTGAGGTGACCTGTTTGCTAAGTACCTCAACCTAGCCATTCTGTAGTGTATACATGTATCAAAGCATCATGTTATACACACACCAGAAATATGAACATTTTTTTCCTGTCAGTTAAAAAGAAAAGGAAAGGGGAAGGCTGGTGGGGAGCAGGAGGAGGGATGAGAGGGGGATCTGTGGTTGGTACATAAAATGAATTTTAAAAATTTCTTTAAAAAAAGAAAGAGCAAAGGAAAGAAAACTAGAAAACTTTCAACCGCCTTCCAGGAATTGGTGTGGACCAAGGGACGAAACTCAGTTATCTCGGCATTGAGAAGGAACGTAGAACAAAGGTCCAGGCTTTCATTTGACAAATGAATGAACTCAAGCTCATGGAGAATAAGATTCCTCAGGCAGTCAGTAACAAAGCTGAGAGCCCAGCTCTCCAGAGTCCCGGGACAAGCATGTGCCTTCTAAATCAGAAACCGGCCATCTCTCCAGCTAAGATGCCACTTCCCACTTTCTCACTGTTTTCCAGAGAGTCATGAATTTGCATGTGTGCTGCCAGTCAGCAGCTTCTATGGCTTTAAAGTTCCCATACCTTAATCTTAAGGTCTCTGCAGTTCAAGTCCATAGTTTATACTTACTGAGCGCCTGGTATTTGTCAGGCAAAGTGTTAATTACCAATAACACAAAGGTAAGACACAGAGCCCAATCTTCAAGATTACTCACAGCCAGCAAGGAAAGGGTTGGGGTTCTTTCTGACAAAATAGTTTGACCCCCTTGGCTAAGTATACCCACCCACCACATCCATGCCCAAATCTTTAAGATTCATGCAGGGTGGGTTAGCCAGTATAAGTTACTGGGGTAAGCTACGACCTGCAAAGTGCTCCTCTGGCTTCCCAAAAGAAATTGCCTATCTCCTCCCCACTCCAGGCACATGTGCCATGGTTTGGGTATGAAATATCACTCACAAGCACATGTACTGGGGGCTTGGGTGCCAGCTACTGGTATTTGGGGAAATGAGTGAGTCCCGAGACCTTTGACCTAAATGATGGATTCATCCTTTAATGGATTCACTATATGATAGTGTTATTGGGAGGCAGTAGAAAATGGAGGTAGGGCTTAGTTGGGGTAAGTAGTTCACTTGGGACATGCCCTGGAAAGATGTATCTTGCTCCCTGCCCTTTCTTCTCTCTGCTTCCTGAGTACCATGGGGTGAGCAGCCCCACTACATGCTCTTACCACCGCAGTATTCTGCCTTACATCAGGCCTAACACAATGGATCCAATCAACCGTTGACTTAGCCTCTGAAACCACGAGCTGAAATAAATGATTGCTCCCTCTTAAGTTGTTTTTCCTGGGTATTTGTCACCAACAGAAAGTTAATACGATACTAAAGGCACATTTCTAGCTTCCCAACATGGAGGGGTGGTTAGCCTGGGCTTCAATCAGAGCTCTGCCAGCAGGAAGCCAGTAGACAGATTGCCTCGTGCTTCTGAGCCTGGTACCCACTTTACAGAAATCTTGTGAACTCTGATGAAGTTCAAACACAATCACTAAACTGCCCAGCTCCATGTTTGGCTCACCGGAGACCTCAGTGAATCCAACTCACCATCGTTTGTCTTGAGGGCTCTTTTCAAGTAACCAGGTATCACCTAGAACATGACAGACACACAAGAATTGACAGGCTGTCATAGCAGATACCCTTCCAGGGCACACAGAAACTGACTTGCCATCTTCTCCTTGCTCAGTGTGACTTTCCTCCTCAAGTCTGCCTGAATCACACCCCTAAGCCATAGGCAGCAGGACTCCCCTTCCTTCTGACTCAGCTTCTGTCCCCATTGCCAAGGATATAACTGCTCCAATCTAAACTACATTTCTGTTTCAGGGTGAGAAGCTGTGTGGGAAATGCAGTCTCTAATGAATAAAAGACTGGTCCATGATGGAAAAGTTGCAGAACTCTATACTTCCTGGCCATGTGCGTCATAGCCCTGGTGTGCCTCTGTTTCTTCATCTGTAATTTGGGAATACCAAAGGTGTTTCTTTCAGGTGTGAGAGTAAGATTTGCAAAGACAAATGAATGTCCATCTGTCGTTTCCCCCCTTCCCGTACCCCCCACAGCCCGCCAAAGAGAAGAGCAATACATATATACTACTGGTTTTTTGTTCTCTTGTTTCCTTGACACATCTCAAGTATAAATGGGCCCAGGTGGATCAGAAAAGCAGTAGTCTCATCTATTCTTAGTAAGTAGCAGTATTCTATCTCATCTTTTCCAATCCATAAAAGCAAGGTTAGATGCTGTCCAATCACCTCCTTAATATTATGCTTGTACCCATAGATTAGCACTATTCTCAATCTTGGCCAGAGAAGTCAATATAGTGACTCACAACTGGTCAAAGTGCTCAGTGTACATGACTCGGTGCACAGCACTAAGTGGAACATCTTTTTGTTTGGTTGGTTTTTCCTCTGTGTAACAGCCCTTACTGTCCCGGAACTCCCTTTGTAGACCAGGCTGGCTCTGAACTCACAGAGATCAGCTAGCTTCTGCCTCCCAAGTGCTGGAATTAAAAGTGTGCGCCACCACCACCCAGCTGAAAATGGAGTATCTTTATCAACCCTGTGCTCCCACTCCCGGGCTCCAGGGACGTCATGGAAGAGGGGGCAGAAACAGGCTGGAGGATGAGGGGGAGTCCTGTGAAATGCCGTCTCCTGGTCACGCTGTGGGCACAGCACCCATGAACTCACTGCAGCTATGTTCGGCTACCTGCACAACAACCGCACATACAAGAGTAAGCCAACTAGACCCGCCAGCACTCCAGCAGGCAGCCGACTCAGAGGGGTGCAAACACGAAGAAAACATGTTGGAGGGTGTCCTAGGAGAGTAGGAGGGCTGAGTTGGGAGTGGATATGATCACAATACATTATATATATGAAGCTGTCAACGAATAAACAAAACATTTTAAAAAGCAAGGTCCTCCTCCGCCTCCTCCTCTTTCCACCTGAGCCGAGGGAGGCAGAAAGTTAAGGGTGGATTCCAGGGCTGAAGCCAAAGCTGCCTTCTCAGCGTGTTGTGGGGAGTGCTCTTGGCAAGGCTCCCTGTGCAGTGCCGAAGGTGAAATCCATCACCAGTGCCGGGGACGGAGATTAGATAGGGAAAGTAAATCAAGGCTCCCCAGATAAGAAGACACAGCCTGGGGCCTGAAAAATGCAGCTCTCCTGCCAGCTGTCCATTTCTGCGAGCTGCAAAGCAAAGGTTAGGTAGAAAGCAGCTCCGACCCAGGCAGGCCCCCTCCTTGAAAAGTAAGACGGAGCTCCACTCTTCCCTCTACCCCCAGGCCCATCTGGAAGGAGCAACAGGCATTTTTATTGGACACTGGTTGGGGGTGGGAGGAGGGAGGAGAAACAGACATGCACACACAAGGAGAGGGAGAGAAAGAGCATATCCATTGGCATCAGAGATTAAAAATAAAAGTTTAGATTCAGGATCAGTATGAAATCAAATCTTGATTCTAAATGCTTTTTAATTTTTAAATTTTATTTCTCCTCTTCCTCTTCCTTCTCCTCCTTCTTCTCAATGGAAAGGATCAAACCGGGGCCTTTATCAGGACATGGGTGGGTCACACCTGTAATCCTAGCACTTTTGAGGCTTGGGAGGTAGAAGCAGGAGGATCATGAATTTGAGGCCAGCCTTGGCTACGTAACAAGAGAATCTCAAAAACAAAAACAGTGGTCAGGGCCACACCAATGCTAGGCAGATACTCTACCCCAGAGCTATGCCTCCATCTCTTACACTCTATGTATAATCTTTAACCTGCCTCACCATGATGAGCTTTGGTTTCTGATAGGGATAATGTAAATAGTACTGTATGGAACTTATTTTGAAAACTAAACACGATCATTTCTGTAGAGCACTCAGTAGAGTGGAGCACAGAAAGAGCTTGATCCTTTGAACCCAACTTGTTGGACACAAGACCAACAGAGACTGAGAACACAGAAACCTCCTTAGCTTCCTTCTCCTCTGTAACGCTCTGAATGCTACTCCCAGCATAAAAATCTACTCACATCAGCCCCTCTTGTTGGACATTACTGAGTAGCAGATCTTTCCTTTGGCCTCTCTTCCTGAGTCATTGTCATGAGTGTTCCCAAATACAAGAACTCTTCCTACCTCCCAAAGTGTATGTGAAGTGTACACCTGACTGTCTGAGATGGGAGTGATTACAAGAGGCACCCTGACCAGAAGGATGGGGTAAGAAGGGGAAGAAGGCCGGGCAGTGGTGGCGCATGCCTTTAATCCCAGCACTCGTGAGGCAAAGGAGGATCTCTGTGAGTTCAAGGCTAGGTGCCTGGTGGTCTACAGCGTGAGATCCAGGACAGGCACCAAAACTACACAGAGAAACCGAACCTCGAAAAACCAAAAAAAAAAAAAAAAAAAAAAAAAAGAAGAAGAGGAAGAAGAAGAAGAAGAAGAAGAAGAAGAAGAAGAAGAAGAAGAAGAGAAGGAGGGGAAGAAAATCATAACAGGCACTCGAAGGCCAAGATGCTTTGAGAGAAGGGAAGGGAGTGTCTAGGAAGACAGGGAAGAAAAGCAAAGGATGATACAGGCAGGAGATCCCTCGGATAGAGGGCTCATCTCATTGCTGCTTCCAAAAGAGGACCCGCATACCTCTGCTTCCTCCCAGCCTTGCCTTCCTCTTGCCTCTCATTATCCACTAAGCCACAACATGTCGTCTGTCCCTGGGGCTGGATGTGATGGAAGACATTTACACTGTGCCTCCTGTTCTAAAGTTGTTCACAGTCTAATTAGAGAGGAAACAACCCCACCTGGGGGATCTGGGGAGTCAGGGAACCTGCCCTTGTTCTCTAGTTAAGATAGGCCCTAGACAAGTACTGAGGAGCTGGAAAGGGTAGGCCATAGGGGGCACTGATGTGGTAGTGAAGAAAAGCCTGCGTGGGAAATCTCATGAAGAAGGCTGGAAAGAGGGGAGCAATGCAGACCAGACCAATGGCCAATGCAGGGCAGCAATCATGTGACTCACCAGTCTTGGCCTAGCAGCAACTTACCAGCTGAGCAACACTGGACAAATCACCTCTTCATTTAGGTTTATCATTTGGAAGAATAGAGCCTAGTTCCAAGGTTTTCCCTGAAGCTATGAGGAGACAAGGAAGGCTACTTTATGCAAATGCATGGATTCCAGTGATGGCAATGGGTGTGCTGGAGAGAGGGCCACTGCAAGAAAGAAGACATCTGGAGACGAGAGAAGGGGTTGCTTGGCAAAAATAAGGTGGGTTTGTGGGGTGGTTAAGCCATTTTCCTCCTACCATTCCTTCTGCAGCCCACTAGGGCTGGGAACACTACGAAGAAAGTCAGAGAGAGGCACACGGACTGATACCCTCCCTTAGTGGAAACCAGACAGTGAGAGGCAGACAGCTACGATCAGGGAGTGACAGAACATGAGTGGATATACAAATAGACAAGATTAACTATCCCCATTGTATACACAAGAGGCTTTGCTAACACTCGGCCAATTAGAAAACTAATCTAAACAGCCACCGGCTTCCTGGCTCCTCTCAGAGCACTTCGAAACAGCTGTTCGCCTTGCACTTGCTGCTGGCCCGGCAAGTGCCAAGACTTTGTCTTGGGGCTGGGTCCCCACTTAAGCTTCAAGGGCTCCTCAAGAGCAAGGGATTGTGTCACTTCCGTCCCCTGTGTCCTCTCTCGGGCTCTGCGGCTGTTACATAGAGAGTATTCCTCCCCAAGTCTAGGGCTCTGAGAAGGCCAAGAAGAAGAGCCATTACGGTACTTTCCAGGTTACTTGGCCATTCATCTGGAAGCCATACAACAAGGCAGAATCCTTCGATGTCTGACAAGTTGAAGTACAAACAACTTGATGTCTCAGCAGTAAGATTCCCCTCCATAAAAGAGGATAATCGTGATACGTGATACATGTACATGATAGGGTTAGAAGACGCACGTATATGTTTATATGTATATGTGTGTGTGTGCCTACAGTTCCTGGCACTGTAAGTAATCAATGTATGGCATTTCAGATTATTATTATTAATATACTACTACTCTTTAATGGCCATTATTACTGACTGCCAGTCACCTGAGAGCCTGAGGAGCAGGTAGCCTCTAAAACAGTCCTTGATTGTCTCTCTCTGGGCACATCTACAACTCATGAGAGTTGCAAACTAGAGATCAACCTGAGCTGCATAGTGAGATCCTGTCTCAAAAAAAAAAAAAAAAAAAAAAATTAGCTCAGTGATAGAATGTGCAAGGCCCTGGGTTCAGTGCGCGCGCACACACACACACACACACACACACACACACACACACACATTATAGTAATTTATTATACAAAGATGGATAGCAAATACAAGTTCTTTGTGTTCTTAGCACAGCATATGGCATATAGAATAGAAGTCACATTAAATGGATGGACAAACAGATAGATGGATGAATGAATGAGTGAGCAATAACAGGAAAAGGCATCCAGCCCAAAGAAAGGTCCAAATAGCTAGTTCCAAAACAGGGCTCCTTCTTAGTGCCCTCTGTCCCACTCTCATTTTTGACCCCAGGTCCCTGCCCCCTGCTTACTGCATTTAGTCATTCTTTGAATTTTTATTTTCCTCTTTAACAAAAAGGAAAAAAAAAAGGAAAGAAAGAAAAAGAAATACAACTCTCTAAAATATCTGATCCGGGTGAACTGGAATGATTTCTGATGGAAAGCAGTCTTGTCCAGAAAGGCTTTACCCACCCTGCTTAGGAATGTGGTTGCTGCAGATATTAAAACAGACCTGCTGGCGTCTGCGCTGAGTGCTGAGCCCTGCCAGAAATGACCTCAGCCTGCACAGCAGGCTCTTACCTATGAAAAGCTGCTGCTCTGGGCTGGATCACAACAAAAGTCTCCTTCCCTAGACCCTTCTCCTTCTAGATACCTCAGGCTGCACCCTCTACACTGGTGCCTGAGGCACACTAGCCCCTGCAGCCTAGAACTCAAAGTCAGGGGTGAGTACCATGGGGACTCAAGACAGTGCTGTGAGGCCCATTGTCTGTAAGTGGCTTTGGTTGAAGGATGTAGGCTCGTGGCCGACAGACCTCCATTTTTCTCCCCTTCTCCTCCCTTAACACTTCTGAGGGACTTTGTTCTGGTGATGTGTGCTATAAGGGACACCCTCCAGGAAAGGCCAGGACTCTTAAAGTGGAACCGGAGACTGGAAATCCTCATAGTGAAGACTCCTCACCATGAAGCCAAGCTTCCACCCTGGGCCTTGGGTTTCACCCTGCTTCGCTCAGTTCCCATTGTCAAGTGTGAACCATCAAAGAGGACGTGGAGATAATAAATTTCCTAGCAGAGTCTCCACTCTAACATATTCCAACCTCCGAACCCAACCCATCTCTTTATACTCCCAACAAGTGTAACAGCTAAGATTTGTCCATCTCATTCTTTGATGCAAAGAACTTTTATATTCGTTATTTCTCACAAGAATCATACAAAATTTTCAGCCCCATTTAGCAAATAAAAATATGGCAGCTGATACTCTATCCCCCCGATGCTTGTCCTCTGCCCGAGTCTTCTTCCATGCTGGCCTCCAGAGAGCTGAGCTGAGTAGCCCCACATGGAGTGGACTGACAACTGGTCTCTGGAGACCTGGGTTTTAAGTTCTGGCCCTGCTACTAAGATGATGTGTGACTTTGAGTGGCTTGCTCCATTTGACTGGCTGGAGAGCAAGAAGGATTCAGTTACCGTGACTACCTTTCAGCAGGAAGTGATCAACATGCAAATGAGATGCAAAGAGGGAGGCAAATGAGTACTGCAGCTCTGAGAGTCACCTGTGGAAAGAAGCTGGAGTCAGGAGATGATGCCTAGAGTCCTGCTTTACCCTTTGCCCACCGTGTTACTGGGAAACCCTAGTTTCTCTGAGCTATCACTTTTTCATTCATTATAAGAGATGAAAGGGTTGACGGCGACAAACTGGATGACCTTTGGAGTCACTTCTGGATCCAAAGCATGAGCCTTTGATTCAGTTTCCTCTTGGGAAAAAGAGAGTTTTCCAACTCAGTGGGCAGTACTTTGCTATTGTACAATCAATGCCATCTGGAGCTTAAGCAGGAAGTAAGGACCCCTTTAGCCAGCTCCTCTGAAGAGGCCAGGAGAACCCTGTGCCTTAACTCTACCTAAACATGCCTCTCCATTCCTGGCTCCTTTCCCTTTCAACAATATGGCATTGGGACCTCCTTTAGGTAGGAAGATGAGCTCCCAACGTCCTGTGTCCTTGACTGTCACCAGCCAGTGATTATTGCCCAAGTCAGTTACGCTCCAGACACACTGGCACTTGGCTGATCTCTTCCGGAAGTCTGGAAGCCTGGGCTGAAGGTTAGTCACAATCCCCAGTGCCCAAGGGGACCCAGGGGAGGCCTGCAGCTGCTCTCAGCTGTCAGTGGAACAATGCAGACCCTGTCAGGTCCCCAGCTGAGCCCTCTTTCAGGGTTGTTCAGATTGCAGTATTAACTGGAGGCCACTCAGCTGCTTCCTGTTCCTTGAGCCTCGGCACAGATGCCTTAGCAAAGATGCTCAACTAGATCTTCACCTAACTGGAGCCCCCAGCAGCTGGGGGAATGAAAAGTTTCAGCACCATCTCATAACGTAAAGCCTAACGTCTCCCATTAGAAAGGACCCCAGGGACCAAGAGCCCATGGGCTCTATTTTCACACATGTTGGCCAGACCCAGGCATAAAAGCATAGCTCGGTTTTCAGGAACGCTTAGAAGGTAATTTTATAGTTTTTTTTTTTAATTATTATTATGACAGTAATCTTCTAGCAAGTGTCCCCCATTGTCATACACTTGTTGAAAATACCTGTGCCAGTGAATACCCTGCACTTCAGCAAGGCATATCTTGCCTGCCTGTAGAGCTTGGATGTCCCCAAGCTTAAGTGTCGTCCTCTCCCATCTCTACAGCAAACCCAATCCTCCCAGTGGCTAGTCTAGTAATTATTATCAGCCTCTACCCCAGTCCTCTACCTCTCATTAGTGTCTCTCCAGCACATACCTGAGAGACCCTCCAGTGTGTAAGGTCCATCTCTTCCTTCCCTTTGAACTGTGGTGGGTGTCCTGGTTATTGACTGTCATGAAGTCCCATCTGGGAGCTAACTCTGTTAGGGAACCCAAGGCCATTTTAGGGATATGTAGGGGGAAACCGACTCTTATTACATAAACCATGGTTCCAAATGACCCAGAATAGGAATCCTGGTCCTTGCTGCCACTGAGTTCTCTCTAATCTCTTCTCTTGCAGGACTGGAGAATGGGCTGTGCATAAGGACCATAGCTAAGTGGTGCTCAGATCTGGAGACAAGTGCCATGGAGTGGCCAGGCACGGATGTGGATGGTCAGTGAAAACTAGACATAAGCCGAGAGTCTAGCTCCATTCTCTGCGGCCTGCAGAGCAGGCTGGTTTCTTTAATGCCTTTCTCAAGTCCTAATGAAAACAAGTTGGAGTCATGGCTGGGGCTGGGGGGGGGGGGGGACTGCAGAGTGGAGTTTATAGAGACTTGCATTTTCTTAACAGCTCCCTCTCACTCACACATTCTTCTACATTTTTCCTTTTTATTAATGTGGCATCCTTCCCAGGCCACTTTATGGGACCATGTGTGTTTCCACTTATGCCCTGATTGAGTTTGATCACATCTCTCCTTATGAAGAACCCTTAGATCTTACTCATGGCCTTCCCACCTCGCCCTGCAGGGTCTCATCATTTCACTTGCTCCAGGGTTCTTGTGCTCATCTCTCAACTCAGTCCGAGTACCCCATGGTGTTTCTCACCATGCCTCTGCCTCAGGGTCATACCTCATCTGGACCCTGAATAAGACAACCCAGTTTGATGATTCACCCAAATCTGCAATGACTCCTGGAAGCTTGCCCAACAATCAGATCTGCCTCAGAGGATGAAAAGGAAGATTTGCTACAACTGAAGATTTTCAAAGGAATGTGCTTCGAGCCCTGAAGGCCATTGCCAAAGAGCAGCTCTGAGAGAACACAGCTTTCCAAGGGGCCTGCTTTCAAAGGCATGGTATGCGTTTTTGGGAAAGTCAAGCTTTGGCGTGCTTATTAAAACAGATATCCGCAGTGCCTGTAGCAACTCTGCACACTGAGCGTTTCTGTCCTTGTCAGCTCAGTTCCAGGAACCAGGACCGAATCTGCTGCTTCCTTGCTCTCTTCAAGCCCCATTTCCCTTTATCCACCCCTGGCATCTGGGAGGTTGCTCTATTTCACTCAGATATGAAGTGGCAGGCTTGGTGGCAGCCCTGTGATCTTTGAAAACGCCTCTGGGAGCTTCAGGTCCTTCCTCTGTAAAAGGAGGAAAGGAATCTACACTCCTCAGAATAGTAAGAAGTTGTGTCTGTTGGAGGCCCTGGCAAGTGTTAGGAGATTGTTACTAACACTAAACAATTGACCAATATCTACCAACATGTTTGTGAATTGCTTTTATTCTCTAATTGCCTACCTTGTTCTCTCTGACCTTCCCCAGAATGCCTGTGGATGGCCTCAGATTCCTCATTCCCTGTTCCAAAGCGAGAGTCTCTGGGCCATTTGGGAAGTGCAGCCCTGGAATCATTTTCCCAGCAGGCTCTGAGAGAGGCATTAACCCCACAAGGCTTGATGTGGGAAATTTTTACAGGTACTGTTCATCTGGTGGGCAGATGGAGCTTTGTTGCAAGATACACTTCTGTCTTCCAGATGGGAGAGTGCCTGGGAGTCCTGAGCTGGGACTAGCCTATCTCTTCTCGGAGGCAGTATAGGAATATACATGAGTCTGTGACCTCCTTCCAAGCCCTTAGCATCCTTGAGCCAACTTACAGCTGGCTATGCCCTTGACCCCTGACTTATGTCCTGTCAACTATTTGATAATATTTTTGTAACCTCCATAGTCTTTCTCAAATATTCATTCTCTGTGTCTCTGTCTCTGTCTCTGTCTCTCTCTCTCTCTCCTGGGAACAGAACAATGCCAGTCACAGTAGTGATCATGCTGGCTGTTTCCCCATTGGGTGTACATTTCCTGCATTACAGTGTTTCTCAGGGAGCTGCATCATGACACAGAGGGCTTCTAAAAATAGTTACCTCACAACATTTGAGTATGAAGTTAAGGAGCAGTTGCTAGTGGCCTCACTGTCCTCCCTTAGTAACAAGCCGTTGGATAGCATCAGTTCCTAATTCTCTACCCCAGAGGCCTGATCTCTGCATTAGCAAAGCAGGAACATTCCTTACCTCTCATTAGGGATGTCAAGCCTCTCTTGAATTGAGCTTCTTTGGGATCCTGTCCTAAAGTGCTCCCTATCTCATCTTTGGGATCATGTGCTAAAGTGCTCTCTATCTCATCTTTGGGATCCCGTGCTAAAGTGCTCCCTATCTCATCTTTGGGATCCTGTCCTAAAGTGCTCCCTATCTCATCTTTGGGATCCTGTCCTAAAGTGCTCCCTATCTCATCTTTGGGATCCCGTGCTAAAGTGCTCCCTATCCCATCACTTCTGGTCAAAGTGCTTTTGGCCACAAGGGGCAGAAGCCTGTTCCCAAGAGCACATATAGAATGCGATCATTGTAACAAGAAAGTAGTGTCAAACAAATGAAGTGTCATGTTTCAGTGTGGCTTTAAATTAAGTCCTTATTGATTGTGGAAGTTTCGTTTAGCTCCCTACAACTCAATGACTACAGAATTTGTAGACCAGGCTGGCCTCAAACTCACAGAGATCTGCTTGCTTCTGAGTGCTGGGACTAACGCCGCTGGCCACCACTGCCAGGCTTCACATTCTTAAGAGAGAAAAATGGAATAATTGTTTCTGACCAGCACACTGGCTGGCCATGAGTATCACTCCTAGTTGGAGTAGCTGTGGTTCAGGGTTGGAACACATGGTAAAAGCATGTTTAAGGGGCCAGAGAGATGGCTCAGTGGGTGAAGACCCTTACTATTGACCCCCACAACTTGAGTCTGATCTTCAGAAGCCACATGGTAGGTAGAAGGAGTGAACCAACTCCTACAGGCTGTCCTCTGACCTCCACACAGACACGTGACACACATATAGACATATACATATACACATGCACACATACTAAATAAATAAATGAAACGTGAAAACAAATTTAAGGGGCTGGAAAACTAGCTCAATAGTCAAAAGCACTGGCTGCTCTTCCAAAGGATCCAGGTTTGATTCTCAGCCCCTACATGGTAGCTCACAACCATCTATAATTCCAATTCCAGAGTATCTAACATCCTCTTCTGCTTTTCAAGGATACCAGGAATACATGTGGTACACAGACATACAAGCAGGCAAAACACCCATACTCATTAGAGAAAATGAAAATAAAAGTCATTTAAAAAACAAAACATGTTTAAGGTAAAGAAAGCTGTCTCCATGGTGGCACACAAGTGTGATCCCAGCACTTGGGACGCGGATGCAGAAGGATCAGGAAATGAAAGACAGATAGCTATACAGTGAATTTGGGGTCAGCCTGGCTTCCGTGAGACCTTGTCTCAAAAATACCCAAACCCAAACCATACAAACAGAGACAGCAAAACGTGCAAGTGAGAGTGGCATATGCTCTGAGTAGCAGCCCGTGTGTCTGGTATACCCTCCTGCAGGTTGGGGTTCAGCTGAAGGGACCACTAGCATTCATCCCCAGTGGACAGCCCATCTCAGTGGGCACCAGGTTGGAGCCCAGATGCTGCCCATGCACACTTCTACTGAAGCAGCTGCTGTCTCACAGCACTCTGAGGGAAATGGTGACGTTTTTCCAAGAGTACTTGCAGAGATGTCCTGCGAAAAAGAGCTTGGAGTTAGAAGTCCCGCTTCTGATCCAGCTCTGGCCTTAACTGACAGAACCGCCCGGGATTCAGTCTTCTTCCTCAAAGTCTCAGATTTTCATAATATAAAAATAATAAGGTCTTTTGTGAATAATCATTACTAGGATGTTTCCTAAGCCTGTATCTTGGTCCTTTCCAGCCTGATTCACATCCCGGAAATACCTTAGATTGGAGTTGTTTGCCTCCTGCGTTTGTTAGGGTCTCTGCCAGCTACCTCTCTCTTGTGACAACCCACCTAGCCCCACAGTTAGTTCCTGTCAGAGACTTTGCAGCCATCTGAAGGGGGGGAAAGGCAGGGTCTTTCTGGGGAGGAGGATGGATCTAAACCTTTGCTCTCCATCCACACCAGTGAGAGAAGGCTGGGCCAAGGGCTCATCTAACTGGGAAGTGTCCACGTAGACTGGGGAGCATGAAGCAAAAGCCTTGGGCAGGTGAGGACAGTCTGTGGAATTAGAAAGGGACAGTGGAAAACATTATGGGTTCCCAGGGGAGGTGGCAGGGGCAGAGGAAATGGTTTGTGCCATTTGGCATGAAATGAATAACACTGAAGGACTGTGCAAAATGCCATACTAATCAGCACCTGTTCCTTTTGGAACCAGCCACTAGAGGCCATGGCATCTGAGGTTGAATCTGGTTTTGAGGCTTGCCAGGAGAGGAAGTATAACACATTAAGATCCACTCTAGTGTTGAAAGATGCACTGGTCCTAACTGGGATGCAGAGGAGGAAGGTGACCTCAGCCTCTTTTGCCCTTTCCTGGCCTCAGATGCTCTGCCACACATTCCCAGTCCAATCCCAGGCAGATGGCTGAGAAGTCTGCAGGGGCCTCTGAGTATACCCTTGGCTAATAGCCACATTCCAGAGCAGCATATGTTTCATCTCAAGCCCACAAGGTTTGTACTTCCAAGTGGAGCCAAAAAGAAAACCTTGGCCCAGGCTGCAAATTTCTTCAGAGAGGTGGGGGTCAGGGAGGCCCTCTGGGAGGCTGGAGCTCTTTTGTTGAGGATATTTGCATTTATGTGAAGCAAAGTCTCAAATCAGTGATTCTCTGATTCCCCAATGCATGCATCCTCAAATCCTCAAAGAACCTACGTGAATGCCAGAGTAGAACTGCTTGTCCTTACTCTTCTCTAAATGCCTCTCATGGCCCCAGTCCCCACACCCTACGGTTCTGTGGTACCAGTTCCTCACCTTAGCCTGAATCTCTGACAGGTACAAAATCAACAACACACAGTCCAAGGGCTTTAAATGAGGGAGGCGGAGGGGGGCGGGGGGGGGGGAGGCCAGAACCCATCTGCAGGTGCTCTAGGCTCCCTACCCTAAGAGGTGCACTTCTCTTGCCAGTATCAAGTCTTCACGGCAGAGTTGAAATGAAGAGAGAGTGGAGGCAAGAGAAGAACAGAAAAGAACAAGCCAGTGCCCGAGGGACTGAGGAGAGCCTGGAAGAGTGGGTCCCTTCTGGTGGGTGGTGATGCAAAGCAGGAATGGGGGGAGTCCTCATCCTCTGGGGTTCTGCTCTGTGGCAAGCTCAGGGATGTCTGACAGCAAAGTAAACTGTGGTGTGCTGAGTTTACCCAGCTCCAATAAGCAGCGTTTGGAGTGTTTAATGTTTCCTTCCCGCTGAATTGGTTGACAGGCCCTGAGACGCAGCCGCCTCCTTTCTGTCTTTTGGGAAAGAAGGCGGTGGGACAGGAGGCAGAGAGCTATCAGGAAAGCCAGCATCACTGATCCCAGTTCAGTGTGGATGCAAGCTGGGAAGATCTGCTCTCCTAGGCCAGAAGTCCATAAAGATGGAAGAGCCTGAAAGGCAAATGGATGCCTTCATCCCACTCATCCAGGCTGGGTGGGCCTGGGCTCTGACCCTCCACAGAGCACAGCCCAGCACATGGACCCTTCTCCTTGTGTTCTGCATGAACCTCTGCCTCCATACGGTGCGTTTCTGTGGATTGATGCAGAGGACAGTCTGACCAAAAAACAATCAGGAAGACCCCAGAACTCAGCACGAAATCACAAAATAAACTCAGTCTGGCAGGATGCCCAGTCCAATGTGCTGGTGGGTTTTGCACTAAGTGAGGGTGAATGCACTGAAATATGGGCGAGAATAGCTACTCCACTTCTGTCCCGGGAGACTCCTGGGAAGAAACTGTTGCTTTTTGATGCTATAGAGGACGAAGCTGAGATGGAAGGACCATCCAATGAAGTCAGGGGAGAAAGGGAGAGGACCTCAGCGGAGTGGGTGGTATTCAGACAGCAAGGACTGGAAAAAAGCAACCGAGACCAGCTTATGAGGAGAGGAAGGAGAGAGGGGGATTTGAGGATGAGGGCAAGGATGATGGCGGAGGGACCAACAGGGCAAAGGTTGCATCTCTGGGCAGCTGTTGCCCATGCCCATTGCATGCATGCAAAACCCGAGAGCACTCTGGGACCATAGTACAAGAGCCAGTGACCCTGGGATGAGGAACAGCAGGGGAAGCGATGACAACCAGGCAGCATCCCAGGCCAGAAGGTGAGATCCCTACCAAGTGGTTGGCATGAAGGGGAAAGGGTAAGATGACAATGTGAACGAGATGCTCCTCTCAAGGTCTGGGAGCAGCAAGGCTAAGGGGGAATATATATATGTGTGTGTGTGTGTGTGTGTGTGTGTGTGTGTGTGTGTGTGTGTGTATGTATATGTATATGTATATGTATATGTATATACATGTATATATATATATATATATATATATATATGTATATGTATATACATGTATATATATATAAAGAGAGAGGCAAGGCCTTGCTGTGTAGCCTAGACAGGCCCGGAACTCACAGCTATTCTCCTGCCTCAGCATTCCAAGTGCTGGATTTATAAGTATGTACCACCATGCTCGACCTAAAACCATATTTTTAATCCATTTTCTTAAAAAGTAGGTGTTGGGGCTGAAGAGGTGGCTCAGCAGTTGAGAGTACTTCCGCTTTTGCAGAGGACCTGGGTTCGATTCACAGAACTCACATGGTGGCTCACAAAGACCAGTAACCCCAGTCTCAGGGGATCCAATGGACTTTGCACACACATGGTGAACATATACTCACATAGGCAAATACACATGTACATTAAAAACAAACAAACAAACAAACAAAAAACAAGCAAAAAAAATAGGAGGCATTTGCTGCCTGAGGTTATGGAGGCCAGAGAGAATTTAAAGATGCTAGTCAAGGTAATGATGAGGGGTGGGCAAGCCTGGAAAGGTGATTGAGGCTGCTAAGATTTTTTTTTCAGTTAATTCAATCATATTGTCCTGGGTTTCAATGTCTTCATCTCTACAAGACAATTTAAAAACAGTCAGGGATCTGGGCATGGTGGCTCAGCGTTTGTGAGCTAAGGCAAGGGGATTTCTGTGAATTTGAGGCCCAGCCTGGGCTACAGAGTGAGATCTTTACAATAAATAAATAATAAAACAGCCAAGGAAGTAACATAGATTAGTAGCTCCAGTAAGTTCCACGGAGCACCAGGGGTTGCTAGCTGCCAGCAGAGTGCTGGGGGAGGCAGAGGGATACATGGGAGAAAGTGCAACAGATGGGGCTCTTTTGCCCAGCCCACTCCAAGCACAGCTGTTGTATTGTTGGCTGTCACAGTTGACTGTGCACCTGTGCAACAGTCCCTTGAAGCAAAGACTTACTACTGTGTGTCTATAAAAGGATTGCTTGAAAACCACCAAGGTGTGATTTCTCCTGGGAGTCTCCACCAGCTGGGAGAGCCACCCTCCTCCAACGGGACTTGCAGGGAACACATGGAACAAGTTTGGGGCCCAGGTCCCAAGCCAAACATTCCAGCCTGTGGTCAGATCATTGGCTCTTGTGTTTGGCTCAGAAACACACACACACACACACACACACACACACACACACACACACACACACAAAACAACAGCACAGGTATCTGTTGTCCTTCTCATTTGGTTCAGGAATGAGACAAACAGCACCAAGGGTACAGAGCACTTTCCCTGGGGCTAGGCCCAGGGTTGCCTCCATGAGTCAATAATAACACTTGGAATAATAAATAACAAACACCAGCTGCACAGTCTTGGGATCTTTCTAAACAGAGCACACAGCTACCCATCATAAGGAGACATTGCTACACGAACTAAAACCCCATAAAAAAAAAACTCAAATCCAGGTCAGTTATCTCTAAAAATAAAACCCCACCTTCACCACCCACCCTGGTATCCTTCCAGGCTCCTGGGAAAGCAGGACCTGTTTTCAGCCTTTAGGAGATGAGACCACTAGCTTCCTCCCTAGCTTGAGAAAGAGGTCTGTAGCCAAGACAGAACATCGTTGTTTCCCACACCTTGCAATCTATTCCAGGTTCAGGAACTGTTGACACACACAGCTTTGAACTCCAGTTTTATATCTTCAGACTGTTCCTGTCTGTTTATTCTCTACAGTTGTGGAGAAAGAGATTCTTCAGGGAATCTGTAAAGGACTTTGAACTTGTTTAAAGGGGAAGCATAAAAAGGGGCAGAGATTAATCTGCATTCCAAATCCAGAGCTGGCCAGGGAGGAAGCACGCCCTCTCCTGGAGGTGTCAATCAATGAGGAGTGCAGGTGACCTTGGAGCAGTTCCAGAGGTGACAGGGTCAGTGAAACAAGACCAGTGCGTGCGTGCGTGCATGGGTGCATGGGTGTGTGTGTGTGTGTGTGTGTGTGTGTGTGTGTGAGTGTGAGAGAGAGAGAGAGAGAGAGAGAGAGAGAGAGAGAGAGAGAGAGAGATGTGTAAGCACATATGCCATGCCACAATTGTGGAGGTCCAAGGAAAACTGTAGAGCTGGGTTTCTATTTCTCCCTTCACTTGAGGAGCAGGGATCAAGGCCAGGTTGACAGACTTGCAAGCATCTTTACTCACTGAGCCATCTTACTGGCTCTTTTAACTTTTTAAACAGAATTATCTTTTGAAAAGAAATTGCCCTCAGAGTCTCAGGATAGACACTCATCAAGTGGAAGCAGCTGACTTACCAGAGAACAGTCGTATCCCAGGGCTCTGCCCCTTCTCCCCGGGGCCCCAATCACCTGCCAAGTAGGAGGCCTCTCAGGGTTTGGGGCTACCATGAGTTGACCACAGAGTGTCAATAACACCACACCCCGTCAGTAACAACATGAGTCCACTGCTTGACAGACCACTGCCTGTCCAGTGTGTAGGATGGTGTCCTGACACACAGAACGCCCTGGTCAATATTTGTGGAAGATCGAGAAGATAACTACATTGACTTCAAGCCTCTGTGTTTGCCTGCTCCTGGACTGAATGGCCGTGTTTAGTTCACTGTTGGTGAGGAGCATGGTGTCAATGCAGACCTACCCTCAGAGCACAGGGAGGGCGCTGGCAAGAGTTCCGAGGGAACACTGAGCATGCATTCTTGTGCCTTCCATGTCCCGGGGCCTTCCAGAGCGTAGAAACCCAAGGCTTGCCCTGCTCAGCTTCATCCCTGCCCTTGCCTGGTCACTGAGCTGCAATCTAGCCTAGAGACCCTTGGTGGCTTCCTTCCACTCCCCATTCTGTGCCTTGAGCAAACACTTGAGAGAGCTAATAAAGAGTGTCCCTGTAGGAAATGGGGACATCTTGAGTGGCCCAGGGAGAGAGGGCCCTGGTCATCTGTATAAGTGACTAGTCTCTGCCCCACCCACCTTGAAAAAGATGATAGTATCTACCTAGGTGCTCGGGCTCCTACTTCAATCCTCTGTCCCCAGCTCAGGCCTGTCAAGTTTAGGGCAAGAGAACAGGCCAGGTCCCCTCTGGGAAGTCCAGGGGTGGGGGCGGAGCTGGGCCTGGCTAGGCCTCCAGGTTGGCCTGCCCTAGCCCCAGGGTTTAATAAACTCCAAGAGGGGTTTTCAAAGGCTGCTTGATCTTCCCCATCAGGCAGCTCCTGTCTCCCTTTCAGAGCCGCAGGACTGGAAAGAAAAAACGCTCAATGAACAAGGAGGCCAGAGAAAGCTGAGCCGCGGGGCACCTTCTATGAATTTCTGATGAGCACAAGGCCCTGACTCCTGGGTCCCAGCCCAGTGCAGTCAGGGATGTTAGTTTAAGTCATTTCGCACGGTTCACTGGCTCTCTGAGAGCAGCTTGTCTCCAGCCCGGGCCTCACTAACAAGCTCTTTTTACTGAGGGTTTCTCTGAGCAGAGACCTAACAATAGCAGCTTTCAAGGGGCTTGGCCCTCCTCTGGCAGCTTCCCTCCCAGCCCCAGCCTCTTGCCCACCTGACGGTCCAGAGCCAAGGCCTGGCCCCAGAAAAGGTCCTGCTCTTCCTTCCCTCCCTCCTTTTCTTCCCTCTTTTCTCCCTTCCTTCCATCCTCCGTCTTTCTCCCTTCCTCCTCCCCTCCCACCCTTCCTCCCTTCCTTCCCCACTGGCCCTGCTATTCCTTCCTGTGACTGTGCACGGTGAGCATCCGGGTTCTCCAGAGCTGGCTACTTTTGCCAGACAACGGAACCCACTGCGCAGATGCTCCTGGGGTGCACAGGGCAGCGCTGATCAAAAGCAGCTCAGCCTGACACTTATTTAAACCTTCTAAACTCCTCAGCTCTCCGGAATTCTGAGCAGTTCCTCTCCCCTTAGCCAGGAGGACGGCTCTGGCTTCCTCCACAGAGGGTCCTCCAAGCCTGGTCAGATGGATGGGGAAGGGGAAGCTGTCACTGGGGCATCAACAGTAGGGGCCCCTGGCACAGGCTGTAACCTTAGGCTTCTTCAGTTAAGGGTTCTCTTTGCACATTCTGGCTGCTTGTCCTCTGCAGGCTGCTCCCCTCCGAAAGGTAGTGAGGAGAGTGTCTCTTCTTCTTCTTCTTCCCTCTGGTGTTCTCCCCAGGGCCTCAGAAGAGACTTCTGGGCCAGGAAGCTAGGTAACCAGCGAGTGGCAGTTTTCCCCATGTTCAGACCGGAACAACAGCCCAGACAGACCAAGTCCATACTGAGACAGGACCAATGCTTCCACTTACCCAGAGCCTGTCTTTTACACCGTGATCTTTGGATGGTGACTCTTGATCTAGGGAACTCCGAAAGGCTTTGAGCTGCCATTCCATGGTCCTTCCAGGTTCGAGCTCCCACCCTAAGGCACCTGGCTAAAGACCAAGACTCCATTTCAGGGCCATGGGTCTTTCACCCTTCAAAGGCCAAGCTACCTAACTGTCTTGAAAACCTTTTAAAGGAAGCCCCGCTGAATACAGACACCTCATGACACCCGACTCCCCTGCCCTGCTTCCCCCAGACTCATTATTACCGCTCATAGGAAACAGAAACCCAGTGACAAGATGAAGGATGGTAACTGGGGATAGATAGGCTGCAGAGCCTAGCTGGGCCTGAGGGCACCATGCCCAGGCAGGACTGTCCTGTTCTCCTGCATCGCTTCCTCCTGCTCCTTCGACAGGTGCTGTTCTCAGTCCAGGCCTCTCAATGGGTTAGTCTCCTGCTGTCCTATAGTCCTCTGTTGAACTCCTAAAGCATGTAGACTCAAGTTCTCCCCCCAGGCCCTCAGCTAAAGCAGGGTTTCTGGAATAACACACAGCCTGAGTGCCAGATGGGAATCAGGCCACCTGATGGCTAAGCTGGCTGTCCCAGGTATTTGTAGAGTACAGCAGTAACTGACCATCTGCCTGTGTGCTCAGTTCAAAACTGCTTTAGATGCTTTCTGGGGCAGGTCACCCAGGAAGCTGTTAGAACTTGCATAGGCTCCTATCAAGTACTTGAGAGAAGTCTTTATCTAAGCTGCATTCCTAAACACTTCCCACTACCACCACCATGCCATAAGAGCTCAAGCCTCAAAGCCTAGCAAGGTGGAAAGGTGACATGTCGCAGAGTTGGGGCCCGTTGTCACCCCTGAATGTCTCTAAGGCTGGGCTGCTCCTCAGTTTCTTCCACACTCCCCATCTCTTGCAGCCAGATATTTGCATAGTACCAGCAGGGACGTTAGCTCTCACCCTGGCTTCTCATCCCTGAGACCAAATTTCAACTACCTGTTATGGCCAGCTGTCTACCTACTTCCAGAACCACAGTGTGTTCCAGGCTGGCTGATATGGACAAAACCTAGTCTCTATTTGGGAAGAGGTTAGTTCCCAGAAGTCAGACTGCAGGTCAGAATAGGCCAGGGAGAAAGTCAGGTCCTGACTTAAAGCTAATCAATTATTCTTCATATCAAACCAGATTTGGGTTCAATTCTTTACTTGGCCTACTGTCAACTGAATGATGGGGAAGCCTAAGACCCCTCTGCCACAAAGAGATAACACAAGTTTTCCTGGGCAGTGGTGAAAGAGAGTGTCAAGGCATAGTTTAAGATGTTGCTAGGGCAATATGGAGGCAAAGGTGGCTTGACATAGGCAGGGTCAGAGTTTGAACCACCCTAGTATCATGGGTCATGTATGGACCATGTCAAGTCCTTCCAAGGTAGCCCTGGCTCTGCTGCAGATCAGGGATTACACCCTTGCCCACCAGGCTTTGGGGAGTATGTTTTCCATCCAGCATCATCCCGCTGCTGGCACTAAATAGACGCTCGGCCGTGCATTGCTGTCCCTCACTCCTTGGTGAGGGTAGCAGGGCTAGGCAGGGAAGCAGAGAAGAACAGGATGTGGGTGGAGGGCGTCTCCTCTCCCTCACCCCCTGTAGCCTTGGGCAACTCAGGGAGAGAAGGAGGAAGGGAAGGAAGAAGCCACATCTGGTTTGAGTGAGGCTCCCAGCAGGGAGTGCAGGGTCTCGGACTAGCCCCCTCTTGTTGGGGGAGGGAGCAGAGGGTACTGGCACAGGCCCTGGCTGGCCCAGGAAAGCAGAGGGGAAAGTGGTTGGGGTTCGGAAAAGGTAAACAAACAGAACGGCTGAGGCGATAATAATGAAGAGAAAGAGTCATTAAAGTGAAGAATGGAGATTGTGTCACCCCCAAGACAAACAGAAAACAAACGGCCAGTAGATTGGTCTACAGATGTTTTACAGAGCGAAGACAGAGTCAAGATGTGTGGAAGATGCCAGAGTCCGCCAAGACTTCTCCAGGAGCAGCTGGCGAGCAGGTGGACAAGGACCTCAGCCAGAAAGCCCTTCACAGTCGAGGGGAGCCAGCCACAGAGGCCACTACAGCCTCAAGCGAGCGGGACCCACTGCTGTGGGTGACACCTGGACAAATGAGGTCATGGAAACAGAGGAAGTACTCTTCCTGGATAAGCTGGATCTCTGTGTCTGTGCAGACTGCCTCTTACAAGAGGGACCCCGGGCATCCTGGTGCTGGACGACTTCTTCAGAGAGCCTTCCTCATCACTGGCTCTTCGTTGATTGGTCAATGACTGTGTCCATTTCAGTGACTCTACACTCAGTCCTCTTTCCTGACACCTCAGCCTCTGGTCTGATGGCGTTCTCTATCAGCGTGAAAGGCAGGAAGGCTCAGTGCCTAGGGCCTCATCTTCCAGCGGTTTGCTTTGTGTGTCAGACACCACAACAGACTCCTCTGGGGTCACAAAGATGAGTAAGACACCTTTCTTTCCCCCTACACAATAAGCACTTAAATGTTCTGCTCTGATGTGTCTTCAAGCTGTATTCCTTACATGTTACTCACAGGAACCCTGGTCAGTCAGAATTATTCCCTCCTTGTTCTTACAGATCAGAAAGATGAGGAAAATTTGGCGCTTTTTCTTTTTCAGTGTGTGAGCGCACAGACTCGATATGTGTTTGTGTGTGTGTGTGTGTGTGTGTGTGTGTGTGTGTGTGTGTGTACGTGCATAATTGTATGCATGCATGCAATGGGGGTAGCAGCCAGAGGACATGTCTACCTCTATCACTCTGACTTATTGCTCTGAGACAGGATCTCTCACTAAACCTGGAGCTTGCTGGTTTTCAGCTAGATTAGTGGCCAGCAAGCCCCAGTGACCTTCCTATCTCCGCCGTGCCCGCCCTAGCACTGGAGTCACATGTACAGAAGCCATGTCCAGCTTTTCATGTAGCTGCTGGAGACCTGAACTCAGGTCCCTGTGCTCACACAGCAAGCTCTCTTACACACTGAGCCATCCCCTCAACTCTTTGATACTTTTTCCACAGCCACAAAACTAGCAGAAGGATACTCTAGCATTCAACCCCAAGCTCATCAGAGTCTAAGTCCAGTGTTTTCCCAATACCACAATCATAAGGTGGAGCAGAGTTTGACAACCATGCCCCCCCACCAAAGAATTATGTGCTCTTAAAAGATTCAAGAAACTGTTCCTGTCTCACACCCACCCTTGCTCCCTGCCCCCTTAATTAGAACCAAACTTTGGCTTTCTGTTCTCCATCAGGGAGGAGCTAGTACATCCCATGGCCAGCCAAGTGCCTACAGGTGTCTGAAGAATGCTGATGGCATGAGCGGGGGAGGGTACACATAGGCCCACTAAAGCATTTGCTTCCCATTAAGTCTCCTGCTCTCTAAACCCTCCTGCCCCCTCCAGCAACTTGCAGCTTTCATGAGCCAATTATCCTGCCCAGGTTTCTCTGTCCTTCTGAAGCCACTGGCACTGCTAACAAGACACAAATGCTGTAAGATGGGCCCCTGATATTCACTACAGAGCAGGGGTTCCTTTGCCCTCAAGGACCATAGTAGAGAAAAGCACAGTGGGGTAGTCCACTTTCAGGTTGGCTCCCAGGAGGGTGTGGCCCCAAAGAGTGATAGTGGATGGATTTAAGAGTGAACTCAGGATGGGCTAGCTGGCTTGTACCTTGTGCTCATGAGCAGAGCAGAGGGTCCAAATAGGAAGAGCTAAAAGATACAGCATGAGGTAAAGATTCAGGCCAGGAGAGGATCCCCCAAACATTTAATAACACACAGGCATCTAGAGTTGAGGTAACTTAATTCAAAACAAATTGTGTTAAAGTCAGACTGGCAGCCTGTATTTCTTAGGCCTTTTCTCTGCTTTACCACACTCTTTAACTCTAAAAATATTACTTGACTTTCAAGTCTGTTTTCTACGAACTTTCCAGGATATTCCTGGACAAAATTACTCTCTCCTTTTGCTTTGATCCCTTAAAATACTAACTAGTTGTGTCTCTTTAAACCCATATTATATTCCAGATGTATTCTTATATACCCACCTCAAAACTTCCAATATTTTTTGTTTGTTTGTTTAATCTGAGGATAAATGTTTTCCATCAGTCCTAGAAAATTAAACATGGACTGTTCCACTATTCTCTACAAGATTTTCCTTCTGCAGTTACTTGCAAATGTAACTTGGGTCCTCTTGGTCTATCTAAGCTCCTCTTAGCTTCTCTTCCACATTTATCTATCTGTCTGTGCCGAAATTGATGTAATTTCTTCTGCTCCATCTTTCAGTTCACTAATTCTCTGCTCAACTTCATCTAACTGTCTGTCTGATAGATCCAATGAGCTTTTATGTTATTAGCTTTTTATCCCAGAAAGTTCAACTCTCTGAAACATCCACTGAGAAAAAAAATTGTTTCAGTGATTATTGTTTTCATTTCTAGAAAGTTCTAGTTGGCTTTTGTTTATTTATTTTTGCAAAGTTACATGCTATCTTTCACCACGCTCTTCTGCGTTTCTTTTCTGATCTTTTAAGTTATTTGAAACAGTCATTAGTTTATGTCATTGGAATATTAAACTAGTCTGATATGCTTGCTGACTTCCCCTAGCAGCATGCCATTGTCTTGTGGTTTGTAGTTTCTTCGTTAGAGCAACTTCAAAGGAGATTATTTTTGCTGTGAAAATGCTGTTGTTCTAGGGTACATTCCTTCTGAATAGTTTTACATTTTCTTCTCTTGATACTCTCTGAGTTTGACTGGTCTAGAATCTATTTTTACATTGATCTTTCAGCCTGGAACAGACACTCCAGTCACATATGTTTCAAGCCTGGAGCCTCTATTTCTCACAGAAGACTTTATTTTCTATTCAGAGTCATAGCAAGGACACCACCTTACATTTGTGAGTGTTAGACCCCTAGACCTGGTTTCTTGGAGGCTTATCCCTTGCAGGGTCTTAGTTTTTTGCAAACACCTTAACATCAGCCATCTGCTTTTTATAGATCAGAGATCAAGAACCTTCCCCATAGTCCCTAGGATCTAGACTACAGTCAAACTGTCATTCCCAAGGCATCGTCACCATGTCTTCAGCTGTACAGTTTACCATTCAGTCTTCTGGTTCTATGCCTGTCTACTGGTCACTTCGTTGTGCTTTACACTCTAGTCCATGAGCTTGTGAACATAGATCAAATGGACCTGTCCAAATTGTTTTACTGCTCCCAGAGTGCTTAGCAGAGTACAGTGTCACTGCCCACTTTGTCTGCTCAAACACAAACCATCCACAGACACCCACAGTAACCCTTGAATATCTGCAGAATCCCACAATCCAGGGATTGTGAGAGGTTGTAGATGGAGGGGAGGGGCAGCATGGGAGGAGTAAGCACCAAAGCAAGGAGTAGCTTCCTTGATCTTTTCCACATCACGGTCTCTTAAGATCCAGGGGAGGTTCTTGCAGGTCCTAGGAAACATTTGGACTGGGAGCTATACCTGCCTCTAGTCTGATCTCAGGTCGGCTGGATGAACTTGGAAAAGACACTTCACTTATCTCAGGCATCAGATATGCACCTGTAAAATGGAGACAGGTTTGGCCCATGAGATGTCCAAGATCTCTTCCAAGTCAAACAGCCTTTGGTGCTGCTACTCAAGGACATATCCTGGATATAATGAGCCAGACTCTCTGACTCAGGCGTCTGCCATCTTTTCCCATTCCAAACCACCCAATGAAGTGTCTTCTTCTCCCTTGTCCTTTCTCTGTCACCTTTGCCTCTCCTGTTTGCCTCTCCCTCTCCATGGCCTTGGTCCTTGCTCCTTACTGCTCTATGTGCACTTTGCGAAGGCCTTGGTCCTGTGACCCTGTCTTAAGAAAGATGGATGAGGGCCAGGTAGTGTCTGTGTTTCCTCTAGAGAGCAGATGCAGTGATCCAGCACCTAGGTGCACAAAGGCCCCACCTACATCCAGCTTTGAGGGCTGGACTGGAGACCTCGCATCATAAGGAGCCTCTTGAGCCAGATTCTGAAACAATGAATCAAAACCAGCTGGAAGCTGCCCTCTGACCCAGCTAATGACTTGTTTATTGTCAGAGCAGCAGTGTGTCATATAAGGGAATTTCAAAGTGTCACTAATTGGCAGAGGGCCAGTAAATAGCACCATATAAATCTGAAGGTGCTTCCACTGGATCTGAGGATTGTGGAACAGATAAGAGCAGGACACAGGGAAGAGGCGATCAAGGAGCATACACCATGTGGCAAATGCCATACCCTATCAGTGACTGCCACGTCTACCCTGTGTCTTTCCTACCCCCATGGAACTGGAGTATCTGCCCCATGTCTAGAGAAGAAAGACAGAACAATACGATGGCTTTAGTTCCACCCTGGGTGACACCATAATGCTATCACCAGCCCCATGGCATACTATGAGAGAAGGGACCCACTCCTTGGAAAAAGTACAACTCAGGATCATGCTGGAGTGGAGTTAAAGGATCAGACAGACATTAAGTGTAAACATGATACATTTCACAGAAAGTTCTTACTCCAGTGAGTCTCAGTAACAGAGCTTGGGGAGCCGGGCGGGGAGGTAGGGAGGGATACTGATGGGATTAAAGGAACCCTTCTCAGGCAGTGTAAGACATGAGCTCCTACTAAGAACAGGAGATGTTCCATCCTGTCTGTCCCAGTTCCTCAAATCCAGGTGATCGTGCTACCTACTCCTCCATCCACAGCTCCCCACTAAGACAATTTGAAGAGGGGAAAAGGAAGAATAAACAAAAACTGAAGGAAAACACAGCAGGAGGCCAGTTACTCGCCTTTCCTGCTGCTGTGGTTAGACACTAGGCAAGGCGCAGCTCGAAGCGAAGCTCGAAGCTCGAGGGAGGAGTTTCTTGCCATACAGTCCATCACAGAGGGGAAGAAGTGGGGCAGGAGAGGAAGTGACTGGTCACACTGGTCACGCTGCATTGGCAGTGCAGGAAGGAGGATAGGAAGTGGATCTAAGCTATATAAAACCTCACATCTGGTTGAGGATTTAGCTCAGTGGTAGAGTGCTTGCCTAGCAAGCGCAAGGCCCTGGGTTCGATCCTCAGCTCCACAAAAACAACAACAACAACAAAACCCTGACAGCCTACCCTGAGACCCTTCTTGTGAGTTTCGGCATCCTAAAGGTTCCATGGCCTTCCACAACAGCACCCACCATCTGGGGACCAAGCGTTCAAACACAAATGCCCCTGTGGGGGACACTTCACAGACAAACCACAACAGAAGGAAAGACATTTCAAGTACCATTAACCTGCTTAGAAATGGGTGTTCCCCAAAGGCCTCCTCTATCCCCCTCGGGCTCCATCTCCAGGTACTTCTTTCTGAATGTTCACAGGTACAGCCAGCACAGGGAACTTTTGCCTTGGGGTACAGCTGCAGAGGAGAGGGGCATACATCCGGGAAGGGTTTACAGCGTAGCAAGGAACTCCTAGAATAGCTTAGCTGCTCTCTGACTGGTGGGTTCCTTTATTGCAAATCCCCATTTTACAGGTGGAAACCCGAGGCTCAAAGGAGCAGGGCATATCCGTTCCTCTCTAGGGAGTTTTGAAGTCTAAAAGCATCTTCTTCCTCACTTGCGACTGATGGAGAACGTGTGATGCTTTGGGTGCCTGGCTAGGGCTTCCAGTACCTGTAGATGTGCATGAACTGCTGTCTCAGTCCTAGGTCTTCAGAGCTGGAAGCGGAAAGTGGCATCAAATGAAGAGGGGGTATTATAGAGCATGGTAGAGGAAAGGTGACCAGAAGTTATGTAAGCAGAGAGCAGAGCAGGGTGAGAGGGTGTGCTCTGATCCAACAGGCACTGGAGAGATTTACAGAAGTGTGGGATGTGAGTGGTGCCTTGAGGAAAAGACAGATTTTTTTTTTCCTTTTTATTTATTTATTTATTTATTTATTTAGAGGGGTGGGTGGTTCTGTGTTTAAGGTTTCGTCTGGTTTAAAATCCCAACCCTCCCGTCTCCTGCTGGGATCACCATGCCTGGCAAAAAGACAAGTGGGAAACGCCCACTAGAAAATCAATGGCAGCCCAAGGACTCTCTTGCCCAGGTGGCTCCAGAGCAGAGGCCACACTTGTTGCCATACTTACAGCACACAGTTGTTGGTGGCTTGAGTCTAGACCCCAGGACAGTCAGTGAGATAAGATGCTTAGACAGAAAGCAGCGGTCTGCAGAAATTACTTTAAGGAGATACACAAGACTCTCTTCCGGCTTTGGGCCCTGGAGTCCCAGACCACCACCTTTTCTTCTCAGTCTTTTGCAGTCAAGCACCTTTAGACCTGCCTTTAAGCCTGGCAGACTTTAGATCTCTGTATATCTGCTTTGTTACTTTCCTAGCTTTAAATTTCTTTATTAGTTAGTTTTATTGTGAGCTGACGATACTTTATCGGAACATTTTCCTCTGTACACAATCATCTGGATGTTCCACCATGGCACTGCTGAGGTCATCTGTGATGACACAAGAGTGGTCCCCCGTATTTCCTTGATGGTTCCAGAAAGTTCTCTGGCTGAAAACTAGTGTTGTGTCTGTCAAGCCGTGTTGACAATCTCACCGAGTGATGAATGTTCTCACTGTGTGTGAAGGGTTTCTGTCTTGCTTTGCCTTCCGTGATGAGGGCAGAGGCAGAAGTTTTGGGGGTCGGTCTGCTCTGAGTTGTCAGCATCACTGGTTGCCTTGGCAACATCACTGACAACCTTTTTTGGAGACAGCCCCAGAACTGATCTTGGAGCCAGGGAAGATGTGGCGCCAGGGTAGCTCAGGGGCACACACGCCATTGCCATTGTTCTGACTGGCATTAGACCTGGGCAGCATGATAGACGTCGCAGCTGTCAGATGAATCCCAATGCAGGATGATTGATAGTGCTGTGCCTTGGCCCCTTCCAGCCAAAGCCCAAAGAGAATTGGTTAACTAAAAATAATATATAATCATTTTGTTGTATTTTCATTTTATTTGTTTTTATGTTCATTGTATGTATGTGTACCACATTCACACGGTGCCCATAAAGGCCAGAAGACATCAGATGCCCTGGAATAAGAGTTACAGCCTATTCTGAGCAGCCATATGGGTACTAGGAATTGAACCCCAGTCCTCTGGAAGACCAGCCACTGAGCCATCTTTCCAGCCCCATAATTGTATTTTCTGAGACAAGGATCTCACTGTGTAGTCCAGACTGGCCTCTGACTTGTAATTCTCTTGCCTTAGGCTCCCTCCTAAGTGCTAGGGATATAGGTATGGATTACCATGCCTAGCTTAAAATTGGTTTGGTATGACATAGACATAGATCAAAAATCCAAAGACTATCTGAAAAACATTCTTCTCATCTCTCTATCCATTCCAACAACTGGCCGCTTAGTCCCTCTTCCCGTGTTCTGTGATTATCAGGGTCCTGCATGTCTTTTCTGAGACTTTCTACTTGTTTTACTTTACCTGTTTTTTGAGACAAGGACTCCTGTAACCCAGGCTGGCCTCAAAGTTGCTGTGTAGTTGAGAATTGTCAGGTCCCAAAGAAACTCAGGACTAACTGTGGTTCCTATAATATACCAAAGCACATGCTGGCTGCCAGGCTCCCTCAGTACCTGGGGCATCTCTCAGGTCTTCTCACCCCATTCCCTGCCCTAAATGTCTCCAGCCCAGGAGGTTTGCTTACCTTCCCCTAGCTTCAGAGTCCTACAAAAGCCTGCCATTACAGCCGCATGCTCTCTTGGCTCCCTTGGCTCTCTCTTGTTCCCCTTGGCCCTCTCTCCTCTCTCTTCTCCCTACCCCACCCCCAGGCCCAGTTCAGTCTGGACCGCCCCCCCTCTCACCAGAAGCCCCTGGCTGTCCTTTCCTAAGGACTGGAATTGTAAGTATGTGCCACCACAACCCATTCTGCAGTGCTGGAGGACTGGAATGCAGTGTTTCCAGCATGCTTAGCAAGCATGCTACCAGCTGAGCTGTAGCCCTAGTCTCCTGCCGGTCTTCTTAAAGAATAATACCTTAAACCAACTTTTTTTTTTCTACTTTTTTTTTTTTCCCTTTGGTTTTTCGAGACAGGTTTTCTCCGTGTAGCTTTGTGCCTTTCCTGGATCTCGCTCTGTAGATCAGGCTGGCCTTGAACTCACAGAGATCTACCTGCCTCTACCTCCCAAGTGCTGGGATTAAAGGCGTGTGCTACCACTGCCCCACTTTTTTTTTTTTTTTTTTTTTTTTTTTTTTTTTTTTGCCGTTTCCAACTTCCCTGTAAGGGAGCAAAGGAGACCAGTACATAGTTCTTGACCCATACTGAAAAGCAGAATCTTTCTTCAGGCTCTTCATACAAATCTGCCATGCTCGTCCTCAGGTTAGTTCTGTGCACCCCCTCTTGGGATGTTTGTACTAACTTTATGGCCAGTGTCACTACCATCATGCCCATTTTCCAGATGTACAAACAGGCTCAGACACTCACCCAGCTAGTAGGAGGAGGCAACACCAGGATTTGAACCTATGCCTATCTAACTGCACATCGCCGACTCTTAACCACCACACAACTGTTTTCTAGAAAGAAACCAAATTCATGTTGAGCTTTACAGAGGAGTGGGGGATCCGCACAAAGAAGAGAAGAAAACCCAGTCTCCCACTCACGACACTGAGAAATCTGCCAGCGAAGGACAGTCCAAGTTTCTTCAGAGATTTTTCCCAACTAGCTCAGAATTTGCACTGAGTCTGAGAGAGGGAAAGAGTTACACCAGGGAACAGAACTCTGTACCCCAGAAATATCTTAGGACAGCCTGAGTTTCCGTGTCTCTCAATGGCAGGTGGCCTGAGGTATCACTGTGCATGGAGGACTGGAGCTGCCTTTCGGGGGACAGGACAGAGAAACTCGCCATCCTGGATCCGACCCATCAGTAGCTGTCATTACAACGCCTTATAAAGACCTGCAAAACACCCCATGCCCACAGCCTGTGTGAGGGGAGGGGAGGGCCTGTGTGCACACAAGCTTCCAAGGAGAAGCTTGGCCATCATGCCAGACAGAGATGATTGCTCTAATAAGGGCAGAGGTGACAAGCAGAGCCCTGCCTTGGCCCCAAGCCTAGGGTTAATGAGACTTCCCCAGAAGAAAGTGTCTCTTGGTGGGGGGGTGGGGGTGCGGCAGGGGAGACAGATCCACTGGAAGCTAGCAATGGCCCAGGCTGTTGATCGGGAGACAAAGAAAGAATTCTGCACCCTGCACCGAGGTCAGACTCCAGGTATCCAGGGGAAGGACCCAGGAATTTATGAAGTGAGGAGGCAGCGCATTTGACAGGCGCTCAGCTGGCCCCTGCCCCAGAGCTGCTGCCCAGCCTTCTTCCTCTCTAGTTGAAGCATTCGCCTCGGTGGAGCAAGGTTTTCAAGGGGCTTCTGGGAAATGATGCACACAGACCCGCAACACGGGTCACAGCACTGGCCGGAAAAGGAGGGGACCGTGACAGCTTTGTCCTACAGTCCAAATCATCTACCACACATTCCGGGTCGGTCATATGCAGATGTTACCCAGGACTGCACACCCACTTCGATGGGCGAATGGCCTCCAAAGACAGGAAGTTAGGTCCCAATTTGTGACCGGGAGATCATGAATGAAAAGGTATATTCCCCACATACCACTTCCTTCCCCCCCACACTTTTTTTTTTTTTTTTTGGACATTTGAAAGGAAGATTTATGTGTTTGAGTGTATTTGAGTGTGGTGTGTGTCTGAAATAGTGTGTGTGTGTACATGAGAGTGTACAAGTGTGGTGGGTGAGTATGTAAGTGAGGGATGGGAGACTTAGTGTGCATGATTATTTTAGGCGAGGATACAGGCTGGTAGTATGATAGGCAATATTGCCTTCACACCCCATCATCCTGTCCCCACTCCCAACTTGCACCCCATACTACAGGAACAGGACGCTTCAGCAAGAAGGAATCAGCCTAGATGACTGTATGTGCCTCCTACCTGGAGCCTCTTCTCCCTTCCCCTCCCCCAGCTCATCAGCAGGAAAGATGCTGACACCCTTGTCCGATCACAAGCCCCTCCCAAGCTCCCAGTAGCTGTTTGGCCCTTGCCTGACCTCATGGTGCGGAGCTAAGCCCAGGACTCCCACAGGGCAAATGAAGCTACTGCCAGGGCCTATCCATCAGGCCCAGCACAGCCTCCCTGCTCGGCTGCCCCCACCACACAGAGTCAATGTCTGGGTCCACTGGAAGGGACCCCCATGGTCTATCTGCCGCCACTCCCCCTTGGCTGGCCCTCTCTGTGACATCTCCGAAGTGAGAAAGTGATGACCCCCTCCCCACCCTGGTTCTAAGGCTAACAGCCTCCCCCTCCCACCTGGTGACCTGCTGGGATTCAGGCAGACCAAAGCTTCAGGTCAAAGATGACAAATGCTGGGCTATTGACTAAGACACAATCACCGGCCAATCTGCATGTTGTTTACATAGCTACTCAGTACTGAGATGAGATGAATCCCCTGCATCCCACTGCAGTGGTCCTTCCCAAGGCTGCTCCATCTTCTCCAGGCCCTGCAGAGCACAGGGCTGCTTCGGGGCTAAGGTGGCACAGATCTATCCCTGCCATGGCACGGCCTGTGGAGAACAGCACAGAGGCACATCTGCCAGTGGCCTCTGGTCTCCTTAATGTGTTTTCACATCACCCTGAGAAGAGCCAACCCCTAGCCTACTCCCCCTTCCTGCCCCCAAACCTGCTGTGTTTGTACAGAACCCCAGAGGACATAATGAGAGGCCCATGTGGCTGCAGCTGGCTGTGTCTGGGCTCCAGCAAGGGTGAAGGGAGGTCAGTAGGATAGGTCTGGAGAGTGGAGGGAGGGTGGCCTGAGGGCAGAACGCTTGGGGCCCAGCGGTAACAGCTTACACATGATTTCTTCTCTCCACAGTGTTCTCTACTCCCAGCTTGTGGGCCCCTGAGTCAGAAGCTTCCAGGATGGTAACAAGCTTTAGTTTATACACAACCAGCTGCATTTTCCTACTACTGTTTGCACAAAGGGAGCCCGCCCAGCATCCTCCCTGCCTGCATGGCCTCAGCATCAGGTTCAAGCTGGATTCCTGGGAGAGCTGGAGAGAGAGAGAGTGTCTACACAGATAGTGAGAACAAGCAGGCCCTGACCTTCTGAGTCTGTCACTCAGTACCCCACAGGGTGTCCTCACTCCTTTGGACTGAATGGTCTCCTCTCTCTACTATCCCTCATCAGACTGATTATAAACACAGAGGGACCCAGAGTTTGAGAATGGCCAGGCCAGAGATGAGTCACTTGCAGCTGAGGCTCCCTAGGGCCTCGGTGACCAAAAGTGATATACTGAAACTAGGCACATTCCTGTCCTTCCCTTGTCCCATCTAGGCCACCTCCCTAGCTCTGCTTTCGGGGGACCTCTTTCAAGGCAGATGGACTGAAACAAAGCCCCTGTTTAGGGAAGGAGCCCAGAGAAGAGTGGCCCATGAGAGAGGGAGGGGGATAGAGAACAGGAACTCAACCCAGACAATTGTGACAGGGACCTCAGTAGACCACCAGGCTATGACTTAGCCCAAGCCAGAAAGGCAAAATCCCAGCCCTGCTCATGTAGGATGGGCCAGGCTAAGGCCTTGTTCTGAAGGGCTAAGGAAATGCCCCGCCCTGCTCACCTGGCTGCCATCAGGTTCCAAGGTAGCCCAAAGAGGAAGTGACTCTCAAACACAGTAGAACTAAGCTTAGGGTCTGTGGGACCAGAGGATGTGATTGTTGTGGGATATTTTGATCATACTGTGACACTCCAGACTATCAATAAAGTTTACCTTTGAGCCAGGGGGCAGAGCCAGTGACTAGCTGAATTAGCCATAGAAAAGCCAGCAATTTGGATAGAGAAGATATACAAGAAGAAAGGCAGAGTCGCTAGACAGATGCAGAAGAAGCAGGGGAAGCAGTATGGAAATAGGGTAGATTAAATAATATGGGTCAATTAAGTTATAAGAACTACTTAGGAGTCGGGTGGTGGTGGCGCATGCCTTTAATCCCAGCACTCAGGAGGCAGAGCCAGGAGGATCTCTGTGAGTTCGAGGCCAGCCTGGTATCCAAAGCAAGTTCCAGGAAAGGCACAAAGCTACACAGAGAAACCCTGTCTTGAAAAAACAAAACAAAAACAAACAAACAAACTATTTAGGAACAAGCCTAAGCTAAGGCTGAGCTTCTATAATTAATAATAAATCCCCATGTTGTTATTTGTGAGCTGGAGGCCCAAAGAAAAATCCGACTACATGTGCTCTTATTCCTTACCCCTTTCAAATCTCCTACTCCTTGTTAGGTTCCTTGAGAAAGAGAGGCAGGAGGGTGGCTGGTAGCAGACCCCTCAGGGATGCACTGACCAGAGGAAAGTGTCAGGAAATGGAGGCCGCTATCTGACTATCTGTGAACAAGTCAGTTAGTACCACTGTATGTTAGTGTCTCCTCATGCAGTTGGGATAAAGAATTCAATTCTTGAGTACTGGAATGACTCAGCTGACAGAGGTGCTAGCACATGGGCCTATCAACCCGAGTTCATCCCTGGGTCCCATAAGCTGACAGGAGAGAAGTGACCTCTGACCTCCACATGAGTGCCAAGGCACTTACGCACACACTCAAAAATTACAATTTTATTTTAAAGTATTTTTTCTTTTATTCTGAGGTTATAATATAATTACATCTTTTTTCCCTTCCCTTTCTTCTCTCCAAACATTTCCATATGCCCCTCCCTGTAACATTAAACAGACTGAGCAGGTTACATTTAGGAACACAGATGTATGTACATATACATGCATATACATATATATCAATACATATACTTATATATTACACGATAACAATTTTTAAAAGGCCATGAATCTGAAAAATAACAGTTTAAAAGTACTCAATCCTTTCAAGTATTTTAACCCATGTGAAGCAGTTTGAATGGTCTGACCACACACATTAGGTGTCTCAAAAATGGCAACTTTTGAAACCTCAACAGAGTGGAGCTGGACATGAGAAGGGGAGCAGAGGCATGAGGGGGACACACAGTCTGCATACCGCTGTGACTCGCCAGGGTGACTTCACAGCCCTCTTCAGCCTTTCTTCAGAACTGTACTCCAGATGAATCAGCTCCTCACTGCTGCCCATCCTTTACTCCACTCTCTCATTCCCAGCTCATGGGGAAAAGCTTTGGAGGCAAACAAACCTGGCTTCAAAACCAGTTGTCCTGAACTGACTCATAGGTCCTAATTGTCCTGAACTTTAAAATCCTTGGTTAAACACCTCTTCCTCCTAGTAGGACCTGACAGCCAGCAGACCCTCAAGTATCAGGGTGACTTTCCCCACTCTGGGTGACTCAGGACAAGACAGGGGAGCTAGGGCTTCTGTGTATCCTGCTTAGATTGAGGGTGAGACTAGCCAGGCATAGTGGTATATGTATATAGTTTCAGCACTCAAGGAGGCAGCAGAAAGATGGCAGATTCAAGACCAACCTGGGCTATATAGCAGGATCCTGTCTCAACAACTTTCAAATAAAAAAGAAAGAAAGAAAGAAAGAAAAGAATCAAGAGAGAAAAAAAACGCAAAAGCAATAATTTCCATGAGGCCTCAGGTTAATGGGCAAGAGTGTTTCAGCTTTTACTCTGGATGGACCTGGAACCCAGAAATCCCTTGTTCACTCTCCTAAGAGAAGGCCAGGGCCCTGCCTCAGAGAGTGGGGTGGTACAGATGATGCCCTTCAGGGAGAGAGTCTGACAGCACTTTCAGCTTCAGAAAATCAGCATATGGCTAACTCAGCAATCACTGGCTCTCCAGAGGACAGCATTCTCCCAGGTACACAGTTGGCCAAGGGCCTTCCACAAAGATCCTTATGATCAAGCTCTCATGGCCTGATCTACACACATATATACACACATGCATACACACATACACACACACACACACACACACACACACACATATACACTGCACATACTGCATGCATACAGGCACAGAGGCATGTGTACACGCACACAAACACTGCACACACATGTGAACACAATGCACTCACACACATGCACACACATACACACACACAAACACACAAACACACAGTACCACCATGTCTACCTCTAGGTATGTCTACAGTGGGCTATGGCTGGGCAGGTCTCTAAGCCCTTTCATCCTAACCTTTTCCCTGCAAGGGAACAGAAGCATAAAAGGGTAGCCTGGTGGAAGAACAAAACTATGGATTCATTATCTCCCCCACCTCCCAAGGATCTCTGCTCTCTGCACAATTAGAGGTTTCTAATCCCTACTGAAAAGTAAACATGAGCTCTCCCTTGTACACACACACACACACACACACACACACACCATCCCCTAATCAGGGCCCTGGTGGCTCTGGCTCCTACTTTTTTTTTTTTTTTTTTTTTTTTTTGAGCTGAGGATAGGCTCACAACCAAAAATATAAGGGCTCCTACTTTTAATATAGATACTCAATTAAAATTTCTTGGAGGGCCCAATAATCCTCAAGACAGTGAGGCCCAAAATGTGCAGGTGAATCTGAAGAGAGCATCAGGCAGAGAGAGAGAGAGAGAGAGAGAGAGAGAGAGAGAGAGAGAGAGAGAGAGAGAATGCAGAAGGGCACCCCCAGAGGATCTTCAGATCAGCCATAAGAATGTGGAGACACTCCCCAATATCTGTGTACCCACCAACTCTGGCTTCCTCTGAACTGGCTTGGTTCACTGAGGGCAGCATCTCCCCACCTCCCAGGCACTGAGACACCAAACCCTGCTGGACCCCTCCAGTCTCAATGTGAAGTGCTGCTGAGCATCATGCACCTCTTTTCAGAGCAGCCAGAAAAGCAGTACTGTCCTGTTCCTGTGGGAAGGCCAGGAGGAAGACAATCTTGTCCAGGTGCCCTCCCTGTAAGAGACAACCTGAAGCCAGGTGGTGGTGGCACACACCTTTAATCCCAGCACTTGGAGGCAGAGCCACGCGGATCTCTGTGAGTTTGAGGCCAGCCTGAGCTACCAAGTGAGTTCCAGGAAAAGGCGCAAAGCTACACAGAGAAATCCTGTCTCGAAAAACCAAAAAACAAAAAAACAAAAAAAAAAGGGACAACCTGAGCATGATCAGCCCCCAGGGCTCTCAGTGGCCTCCCAATTATTCCCACTCCATTGCTTCAAATCAAAGGTGGGGAATGGGGCTGTCTGGCCTCCAGGCTCAACTCGAAGACTGGCCTGCCGAAACACAGGGGAAAGAGACTGCTCCTCATCCAACTAACTCCCAGGAGTCACGTGGCTCCATCAGAGACCTTCTCCTACAAACCTGGAGGAAGGAGAGGGTGCGGTGAAGGACAAGGCTAGCAATTCCTTCCTCCTCACATTCTCCCTTCGCTTCCATCTTCAAGAAGTCAGCTTGTCAGTCAGCCTGCGGGTGGGGCAGGAGACCAAGGCAAGAGGCCAGCTGGCCTTCCTAATTAAAAGCCCAAAAGCTCTCTTGACAGATCTTCCTGGTAGTGTGGGGTAGATTCCTTGAGCCCAAAATGGACTTCCCCTGGAGGTCTCTGTTCATGACCTCTAGACACAGGAGAAGGCTGACGAAAACGGAATGTATGAGAAGAGGGGTCAGGAGCCTCCTCACTTAGAGCTGGAGGGAGAGAACCTCCTGGAAAGCTGGTGGGAACTCATGGGGCTGGCATCCTGAGAGGCCCCCACAAGGATGTTAGAGCATCCACTTCAGGAAAGGTGACATGGGGGGGATACCAGCTGAACATATAGTTTTCCTCCTCACATAACCTCACAGGCCAAAACCTTGGCTGCCTGGGAGTGTTCCACAATCTCATCGATTGGACCTTCCCCCAAATGCTGGGCTAGCGCCTCTGAACCCAAGTTTCAGCCCAGAGATAGCAAGCCACAGCACCCCAAGCAGGCTGACGACTCAGGCAGGTCAGGACCCAGGGTGCCCAGAACAACCAGAGGTCATCCTGAGGAGGCTGCTAGGAGGAAGAGCAGTTTGGGGGACACTCCTGTGGCAGGCAGCCCAGAGGCGAAGGCCGAGCCAGGAGCTTCCAAGAGAGTCTGGCATTGGTATTTATGAGTCTCTTGTTCCCATTTAAAAAGAAGGGCTCTAGGCCTCAAGTGCTCTGGAGACCATCCTAGAGCCCCAAAATACAATGCATGAGGAGGCACCAGAGAGGCACTGTCCTTTCCCCTCTGGCTACATGCATGTTACCCAACTCCTATGCTCCTGATGTAGGAGAAAAGATATACAGAAAAGAAGAAAGATGTATAAAAGAGAAAGGACCGTGTTGCCTTGATCTTGAGCCCAGGAAGTAGCTTCAAGTCATTGGAAAGTAGTAGTGAAAACCAGGAGTGCCATGGTTCTTGTGCTATCTGACTAGGATTGGAAAAGTCACTCCAGATGACCTTAATGTCCTTTTCAGGGACTTGAACATCTCTCTTGTTCCAGAAGTAGCCATCATAACTCACATTAGGCTAGCATTTCCTCTTCTTCTATCTGCCCTCACACTATCATTTAGGTCTTCCATTAATATATTTCATTAATCCTGACTCTGACGCCAGATTGTCAGACAGAAGGGAACATGGGAGTGCTGAACTCTATGTGATGTCCAGTCGTGTGCCAGTGGGTGCTGCTGCTGCTACTGAGGATGGTGATGGTGATGATGATGGTGATGCTGCAGTACCTACTGTGCTGAGGATGATGATGGTGATAATGATGATGGCTGCTGCTGCTGCTGCTACTGAGGATGATGGTTGGTAGTTTATCTTGTATTTGTTGGAGATGCCCTCTACTACACATCTTTACTGAAAATAGTCACATGATGACTGGGGCTGAAGAGAAGAACAGAGAAAGACATGGATGGTCTATTCCACCAGGAAACAAGCTGTTAGTGGAGGAAGAACAATGCCAGGAGAATCTAGAGCAGACTAAACATTGCCATTTGTGGAAAAGGGGAAAGAAGCAAGAAAGAGAGAGAGAGTGTGGCAGTAAGAGGAAAGGCCTTAAGGTCCCTCACCATGATTCTATTGAATAGAAATGCAAATCCATCAGGGCATGAGAGTTATTACTGGAGATCATTTTCAATGCAATTAAAATGCCCAAGAGATGTTGGAAATTTACCTTCTAATCAAAAGGCATGGCCAACTACAAAATATTTACAAGAATCTTTCAAGTTGTGAGGCGAGGTGTATCAATGCCCAAATTCTGCTCTTGATATCTCATCTTTGCACATTGTTCTAGTTTGTATTCTGTTATCTTATTGAACACTTACCAAAAGCAGCTTGGGAAAGGAAAAGGCTTTCTTAGCTTCACTTCCAGGCCCCAAATCCATCAGTGAAGCAAGCCAAGGCAGAAACTCAATGGAGGAACTTGAAGCAGAGATCATGGAGGAACGCACACACGCACCTTACTGGCTTGCCCTTCAGCTTCTGCTCAGTTAGCTTTCTTATACAGCCCAGGACTCCCTGCCCAGAGATGGCACCACCTACAGTGGACTGAGCCCTTCCCCATCAATAATCAGTTAAGACAGTTCCTCACAGGCTTGTCCACAGCCCAAGCTGATCTGGGCAACTCCTCAGTTGAGGCTCTGTCTTCACGGGTGACTCTTGGTTGTGTCAAGTTGATAATAAAGACTAACCAGTACACACATGCATCCCATCTGCCTGGAAGACCCTCTCATCTTGATCTATCTGTTCCCTGCTTCCCACTCCCTACTGAGTTGGGAGGCCCTCTGCTATATTCATCGGGTTCTTGAGTAAGTTAGCAAATGCGAGCTCCTGAGATGGAACCTGGGACATAAGGACACATAAGCAACAGTCAGTTGCTGTTATACCATGCTATTGTTGCTGATTTATCATGCATTCCCTTTGGAGCTTCCACATGGATTACATGAGTTGGTGGTCATGTGCTAGTCTATTGCACTCACTAACCTGTTTAGCAGCAAATATCCATTGAACACCCGTGTACTTACACCCCGATATGGTAAGTGAAGTAGAGGGGCAGTTCAGAGCCTAGAACATGCTAAGTTGAAATGTTGACTGAATATATAAATGAAAAATGAATGCCTATGCACTTTCGAGATGGAGTATGAACAATACATGTGCCTGCCACCAGCGTGGTCATGTTCCCTCGGACATGTGTTCCTTCACCCCTTACACTGCTTCAGGCTCTCAGCCAGGAGCCTGTGGTCCACTCTCTTTGGAAGGAGTTCATTTTGCTTTGTTCCAAGGCAGCCAACATCAACAGCAATGTAGAGATGGAAAACAGACCAGGACCAATGAAAGTTGTTCCTTCTCCAGCTGAGGCTCCAACCCGTTTTCAATCTGCTAATGAGACCCAGCTAGAAGTAATCAGGAAGTGTCTAAAATTAGCTGTTTTAATTTGAGCGAGAGGGAAGGGACTGGCTCAGAAGGGGGCACAGGCTCCAGCGGAGAGAAGGGTCCTAGGAACCTCCGGGAAAAAAAAAAACAACAGAGAATCATCTGGAGCTCCAGTGCCTAAGAGAACACCCAGAATGAACCAGGGTCCCCATGCCTCAGCACCTGGTCTCAAAATTTAAAATTTCATGGTCTATTTGTCCCAGAGAATCCATTGTGCTTTCATGTTGGGGAGCAGGGGCTGTGGGCTGCCACCTGCAAACCATTAACTAGGGTTGATTATGAGAGTCCTTTCTCCTCCCCAACTTACCACTTTCCAACTTCATTATTTTGGTTCCTATTTCCCACCCCAAGAAACTAAGCATCTAGTAAGTGTTTCACTGCCCCTGACAAACTTTCTGGCCCCCAGGAATCCCTGTGTCTTTTGAATGTCTAAGGGAAACTCATTATCTTACTCTCCATGTCTCAAGCTCACTAACATTAACTGAGCACCTGTTATGAGCTAGGTCATGAGGTAGGGCTCAGGGATTCACAGAAAGAGGGAAAGGGCCCTTTCCCTTGTGATTTTATTTAAGGAGCTTAATCTGTTATCAGAGAGACAAACATGGAAACCTCAAGTGCAAAGTCCTGGGATGAGTGCTCCTTGAGAGGCAATGAACTTCCCAGACCAAAGAGAAAGCTGCCCTTGAACTTGGGATGCACCTACCTCTGCCTCTCCTGCACTGGGATTATAAACATGTGTCCCCAGATCCTTCACTGGCCTTCCTCTGTCCTTTCCTTGCACTCATATATGAACAAGTTGTGGTCTAAGAATGTGTCTTTGCGTTCTTTCTCTTCTCGGTTACAGACTTCACATCCTGGGAGTCCAGTGCATGCTTTGCCATTGGTGATTGCCTAAGAACATAATGATCTGGAATTGCAGCAGATGATGACCACTCCTTGAAGAATCCACAAAAATAGGCTGAAACTGAGGAGGAAATGAAGTAGGAAGATGCCTCCTGAGTCAGTTGAGAGTGACCAGTAAGGCTGTCTGTCTCCTTTTAAATGCTTCATGCAAGGCTGGGAATATACCTGAGCTGCTAGAGTGCTTACCCAGGATGCACAAAGCTCTGGGTTCGATACCCAGTACCCATAAGCCACATAAGCCAATACTGCAAAGTGAAGGTAGAAGGATCAGAAATTCAAGGTCATCCTGGGCTACACAGTGAATTAAAGGCCAGCCTGGACTACATGGACCCTGTCTCAAAATAATAAGCCAACAAATAAATAACAAAAAATAGAAAAGTTATCATTGGCTACATAGCACATTGAAACTAGTCGTGGCTACATAAGCTCCTGTCTCAAAAGGAATAAATAAATGAAAGCTTCAAGCATAGCAAAGTCTTTCCTGTATCTAGGATAATTAAGACATGGTGGCCAATGCTGGGATGGCTATCCACTATAGGTCTATAAGGACAAGAGATTAGAAGGCAATGCCCAGATGCTGTGAGAAGAAGATCGTAGGCTTAAGGCGTGCTCCCCTTTAGACCTGGGTCCTTGGCTTGGCTTTAAAGCTCTTGTCAGCTAGTCCCTGCTCTCCACTCCCGCAGCCTCATCCCCACCACTAGGCATATCTCAGTTGTGGCCATTCTGAACATCCCACCATTACCTAGACTTAACCTCCACCTCCACATACGTTTTTAGATGCCCGTCCCTCTTCATCTGAGAACTGATGTCCATCTTCTAAGTCCCAGCTCACTGCAATAAAGTGTCTCAGCGTTCTCCAGTAGATCCAGGCATGTGGTCCTATTGGCAACTCTGCGTTCCATTTCTATCAGTGTAGTCACACTAGCCAGCTTGCATCGCAAACACACTAATTAAGCTGTGTGGGTAATAAGAAGAAAAGCCTAGATTTTAAAATCCTGGAAGATCTTCAGGGCCCAGCTGAGCTCATATAGCAGATGGAAGTACAATACGAACACCTACATAGCAAGCCCTCCTGGCAGCCCATGGCTGGACGCCTCCCCTGGGCTTCTCCACTGACATCCTTCACTTTGGGTCCTTGTATCCTAACCATCTCTTCCCACCCCACCCCCCCCCCCCTGTCCCATCCACTCTGCAATCAATGGCACCAAAAAACTACAAACTGCTGGCGGCGGCGGCGGCGGCGGCGGCGGCGGCGGCGGCGGCGGCGGTGGCGCACGCCTTTAATCCCAGCACTTGGGAGGCAGAGCGAGGCGGATTTCTGTGAGTTCGAGGCCAGCCTGAGCTGCCAAGTGAGTTCCAGGAAAGGCGCAAAGCTACACAGAGAAACCCTGTCTCGAAAAACAAACAAACAAACAAAAGCTACAAACTAAAACCTAAGGTTTCCCACTGTTTTGACTACCACCACCTACTCTGTGGTTCCTAGCTCTGGCTCTATAGCAGATTCACCTAGAGAGTTGCTAAACCATGTCTTCTCTCTTCTTGGGTTCAGGCCACCTCTCTACTTTGGGGCCAAGGCCATGGCAGTCTGGTCCTCATCACCTCTCCAGTCTTAGCTCTGGCTTCATTTTTCATCCTCCACCACACTGACTTTGTGTCCCTGCCATGATTCGGATATGGTTTGAATTTGTCCTCTAAAAGTTCACACATTGGAAACTCATGGACTTGGGTGGAGATATTGGGAGGCTATAGACAGAATCTTTAAGAGACAGGTTGTAGCTGGGAGTGTTGGCATCATACACCTGTAATCCCAGCATACTGGAGGCTAAAATGGAGGATCTTGAATCCTGTGCCAGCCTAAGATACACAGTGAGACGAGAGAGAGAGAGAGAGAGAGAGAGAGAGAGAGAGAGAGAGAGAGAGATTGAGATTTCACTGTTTCATCATGGTATCACCTATCATGTTGTAATACAGCCAGAAGATGCTCACTAGAGGCCAAGCACATAGGGCTAATCTTGGACTTAGGTTCTGTATTAGTTACTTTTCTATTGCTGTGAAGAGACACCATGACCAAGGTAACTTACAGTGGAGGCACACACCTTTAATCCCAGCACTTGGAAGGCAGAGGCAGGTAACCTCTGTGAGTTCGAGGCCAGCCTGGTCTACAGAGTGAGTTTTAGGACAGCCAGCTAACTACACAGAGAAACCCGGTCTCAAAAAAATAGAAAGAAAGAAAGGAAGGAAGGAAGGAAGGGAGGGAGGAAGGGAGGGAGGAAGGGAGGGAGGGAGGGAGGAAGGAAGAGTTCATCGGGGGCTTGTTTATAGTTTCAGAGGGTTAATTCATGACCATGATGGCAGGAAGTGTGGTGGCAGGCAGGCAGGCAGGCATGATGCTGGAGCAGTAACTGAGGACTTACATCTTGAGACAACAACAAGGCAAAGAAGGAGGAAGAGAAAGTGGTTTGGGCTTTTGAAACCTCAAAGCCCACCCCAGTGACATGCCTCTTCCAACAAGACCACACCACCTCCAATTAGTCCACACCTCCTAGTCCTTCTAAAACAATTTCACCAACTGGGAACCAAACATTCAAATATATGAGCTTTTAGGGATTATCCTTATTCAACTACCAAAGCCTCCAAAACTGTGAACTAAATAAATCTCTTTTCTTTATAAAGTGCCCAGCATCAGGTATCCTGTTATAGCAACAGAAAATGAATGTTCCATGCCTTCTTCCTTTCTTTGAACCTTCTCAGGTGTCTTTCCCTCTATACAGATTTCTTCCCTTTCTCTCTGCCTAGGCAAGTTCTCCTTCCATACCTCCTCCTCCTCTTCCTCTTCCAGGCAGGAAAGGTGAAGAATACACAATACAGAGCAAAACGGCCCATAATCTGATCCCAACCACATGACTGTAGCTGCAGCATAGGTGGCTCTGAGTCTATTAACTGCTCTAAGCTGAAGTTTCTTCACGTGGGGTTGCTACTTAGGGTTCAGCTTCAGAGGTGACTGTTTGTCCCTGGTGCCTGCTACTATGCTCAGCACTTGTGAGGTGCTCAGGGTATATTCTGTGGAAAGAAAACAAATGTCTCTACCTCTGTTCTGAAGGTAGACCCCCGCCTGGAGTTCCCGCTAGACTTCTGGGATCTGAGGTATTAGAACTATCCCCAGCTTTCCCCAAACTGGATAATTTACAGCCAAAGAATCGTGACTTTCCCTCCCTGCCCCCATTAAAAAAACACAAAAACAGAAAGCAAGTTGGACATCAAAAGCCTCTTTAAAACCAACATTTTGATGACTTAAGAGTATATGAATGAGAAACATACGGCTTGAATTTCCTCTATGATACACAAGGGCTCTTTCTGGACTCACTTTCCATTGCTGCCAAGTTAATGATGAGGGTGGAAGTTGCCCAATTCTCACATCATCAACAGATGGCTCCCCATACTTGGAAAATTTCACGTGGCACAGGAAGAAAACTGCCAGCTCCTCAAGTCAGTCTCATGCCTGGTGGCTCTTTCGCTGCCCTCCGTATCTCATCCGGGTCAAGCAGAAATTCCATAGCCAGCAGCCTGGAGGCCTGAGGAGGTAGGCCCTGTCTTTCTGGGGCTGGCAGGGGGTGAGCAAAAGGAACTTGAGAGTAGGCAAAGTTCCTAGGCCAGGGTCTAGTCCAAGTTTTCCCACTGACAAAGCCATACAAGCTTTAGTTTCTTTACTAGCTTGGTCTCTGCTAAAAAATGTGCAGATCAATGAGATGGGCACTATACAGCATCCAGCACAAGACACTCAGCCCATATTCCTTGGCCCTGAAAGGGACAGAAACAGGACACAGCCGGACACTTCACACTCTGAGGAACAAAGCAACAGCTGGCTCCTTTTGCTCCTCCTGGGTGGGGTAGTTGGGACTGTTCCAGTGTGATGATGGCAGGAGAATCCAGCATGCTTGCTCCTTGGTTTTGGTGCCCTAGGAACAAAGTTTGACACATCTATTCTCAATGCAGTGGCAGTCCCCTACTTTCTCAAGGCCAGCCCTCACTTTCAACGTCATTGAGAGTTGGGTGACATCTTTACAATGGCTTATTATCTATTTCTTTGTTCGCGTGCGAGTACACACATGTACTGTGTAAGCACAGGTGTGCCATGGGACACGGGTGCTACAGTACATGTGTGGAGGGCAGAGGAGAACTTGAAGGAGTTATCCCTCTGCTCTTCTTCTACCATGACAATTCTGGGTTCAAACTCAGGTCATCAGGCTTGGCAGCAAGGACCTTTACCTGCCTAGCTAAAGGCCCAGGATGACATCTTTAAAGCCTTTCCAACACCCACTTGTTTTGGCAGATAGAGATGCCTCAGAGTCCCAGCAGGACCATGCAGGCAAGTCCTGGGACAGGAAGTGCCCACCCGAGGGAGCATCGGGTAAAGTCTGTCTGAGTTTCTGTGGCAGAACCAGGCCCGGTGGACACACACCTGACCACTGTGGGTCCAGCTTCCCCCATTAACATTTCTTTGTGATGAACGGGGCTGGCAAGATGGCTCAGCAGTCACAGGAAACTGCTGCCAAGCCTGACAACCCAAGTTCAATCCCTGGAACCCATATGATGGAAGAAGAGAGCCAACCTGTGGGTTGTTCTCCGACTTATGCATACATGCTGTGGCATGTGTGAACACACACACACACACACACACACACACACACACACACACACTAAATGAATGTAGTAAAAAATTTAAAGATGTCATCCAAACTCTCAACCATCCAGTAATGACTTTTAAAGTGAGGGCTGGTCTTGGGAAAATGTAATATATATTTAGTATACATTTAATATAGATTAATGTAACATATAAATAATATAAAATTTTTATGATGAATAAACATTGAGGAAGAACGTGAGGATGGGGTGGGGAAAGTTAGCACAAATAGATGAGTGACTTCAGTATGGCACTTGGCCGCTCACTGCCTTTCTTAAGAAAAGGATGGGGATTGCTGCCTCTACCTAGTGCTCTCAGAGTCTGTGCCCAGACTACTGGGAGCCTAACCTCAGCTGGATGGGTGTGGAGTGGTGAGGTCAGCACTGGCAGGTGCTGAGTATGTAGAGCACACAGGCTGGTGATTTTGGAGCCCCATTGACAGAGAAGCTGACAGTAACTGCAAACTCATTGGTTGGCTGTTCTTGGTGGGTTAGGTAGTATGTGCTAGGCCCTGTACGTATCTTTCATTATCTCACACACGTGAGCATGTGTTCGCACACAGGTGCACACACACACACACACACACACACACACACACACTCATACACATACATGTGTGTACACGTGCAGAGTTTTAAAAGAGAGTGAAGAAAGACAGGAGGGTGTTTCTGGGAGAAAGACCTGGATTTTTATTAAGTTATAAGCACAAGAGGGTACTAGTTTTCCTTAGCTGCTGAACCCTCAGGTTGCTGTATGTACAGGAAGTGGCCTCTGTGACCCATGACTCAAACCGCCCTGGAAAACTGCATTGAGTTCTGGTGTCATGTTTTAAGAGGGAGAGACTTGGAGCAGCTAGGGCAGGAGGAGTCCAGCAAAGAAAAAGCAGGCTGCACAAGGGAGGCTGGAGGCTCTGGTATTTGCAGCCCTGAGAACGTTGTCCTTCATTACAATGAAACACTCATGAAACGCCAACTCCGTGTCAGGTCATATTTGATGTGTTGCCTCAACAACCAGAAACTCTCTGACTTGAGTTATAACTCCAAGGTAGATTACTTGCTTAATGTGCACAAGGCCCTGGGTTCATTCCTCAGCACTGAGAAAAGAAAGAATAATAACATTAATAAAGACAAAAGAGAAGAAACTGTTTTCAAGGTGTTGGTGGGTGCCATGGTTATCCACCTGGCCTGAAATAGTCCCATCCCCCAGTTGCTGGCAATTTCAGTCGGTGGCTCATTCTGGGCCTTGCTGGGAATGCCCTGACCTAAAGTGGTGCTGCATTCTATATGAAAGAGAAAAAGAGGCCCAATCTCCTAGCCACAAACTGAGACGCAGCTCAGAATGCCTTGGGGGCCATATTTACAACCATGGTGGATTCTTTCTCCTCTGCCAAATCCCACCATTTCCATTTTCTTACAAGGATGTCTCATCATCAGTCAGGCTAGTAGCGAGAGGGCTACACACAAGCAGGCAGGCAATCGCAGCCCAGCTGGTAACAATGGGGAGAACAGGGTGTTATAGGTGCAGCTAGGAAAGACACCTAATCCAGAGCCAGAGGAATATCTAAGCCACTTCTTGTTGTTATAACATAATGCCTCTAACTGAATAATTTATACAGATTTACAAATTTGTTTAAAAAATAAAAATAGGGCTGGAGAAATGGCTCAGAGGTTAAGAGAACTGGCTGCTCTTCCAGAGGTCCTGAGTTCAAGTCCTAGCACCCATATGGTGGCTCACAACCATCTATAACAAGATCTTGTGCCCTCTTCTAGTCTTCAGGCAGAACACTGCATACATAATAAATAAAATATTTAAATAAAATAAAATAAAAATAATTTAAAAAAACACAGCTAGGGCAACTGGAGAGAAGGCCCAACAGCTGAGAGCACTGGCTGCTCTTCCAGAGGACCTGGGTTCGATTTCCAGCACCCACATAGGGGCTTACAATTGCCTATGATTGCAATCTCAAGGGATCTGGTATCCTCTTCTGGCCTTGGTGGACACTAAGTGTGCATATGGTGCACAGACACACATGCAGAACAAAATAAGCATACACATTGTGTGTGTGTGTGTGTGTGTGTGTGTGTGTGTTAGAAGTAGGGAAGTACAAAAAAGTTAGCTTCAGCTGCTTCTAGTCAGGGCTTTCATACATGGAAGACAGGGCTAGAATGCCACCATAGGTTTCTCTTTGGTTTTTTTGTTTGTTTTGTTTTACAAACCTCTAATGCCATTGTGGAGGCCAGACCCTTATGACCTAATTTAATTACTTTCCAAAGGCTCCACCTCCAGATATATTAACATATGAATTTGGGGATTATTGTTCTGGACACATGAACTTGGGAGGGCACATTCAAATCACAGCAGAGAGGCAATGGGACTTCATAGAAGAGGTGAATTGATAAGAGACCCTACATGGGGAGCAGGGAATGAACAAGAATTATTTTCAAGATCCAAGTGAAACCACACAAAGAACTCCAAGCTCTTCATTGGGAGCTCAAGACTGTGCTGACAGGGCTCAGGGAAGGAGTCTAGCTCTGCCTGGGTTCTTGCTGCCCCCTGGATCTCTGCTCAGGCTGCTCAAGGCTATAAGGACAGGCCCCCTAGTTTTCCATTGCTGGACACTTCAGAGGTACGTAGGAAGAAGATGGAATCTACTTTGGAGGGATTCAGTTTTCTTAGCTCCCATCCAAAGTGAATTTGAGCTCAGAGATTAAAAACTTATTCCTTTCCAGGAAATGAAGAGTTCTGCCAGGACCGCCCAGTCGAGGAGAATAGGAACAAGATGCCTCGTGCTGTTGACGAACTCCCAACTCTTAGAGCCTCAAGGGAAGGCAAGAAGATGGGCCCGTATCCCAGGCACTCCCATGTTTGTTCTCAGCTGGGCTTCACCCCCAGAGTGTGGGAAGTCCCTGACTGCTATGGCATCCACAGCTAGAAACTGTCCTGTGACTACAAACCATCTCAGTCCAGGGCAGAGTATGGGAGTGGTAAGGAGAGAGTACTTTGCTCTAGTCTCTCTTGCAACCAGCCGACTGTGTGACTGTCGGTGAGTCTACTCAGATTTCTGCGACTTGTTTTTGTTGCTGTTACTTTGTTGGTGCTCTTTATTTTTACCTTTTCCTGGTGTTTGAGAATAAACCCGGGTCCTCACATATAGCCTACCACTCATGCAATTCCCTCAGCTGTGGATCTTGAGGTTTTTCATTTGTTCCTTTAATGGTTCGGCTTGTCTTTTTTTTTTTTTTTTTTTTTTTTTTTTAAGACAGCATTTCTCTGTGCAGCTTTGGAGCCTATCCTGGAACTTGCTCTGTAGACCAGGCTGGCCTTGAACTCAGAGATCCGACTGCCTCTTCCTCCCAAGTGCTGGGATTAAAGGCATGCGCCACCACCACCCTGGTTTATTTTTTAATCCATGTAAGAAATTATTGGGTTTATGACCTAGACTGGATAGATTTTTGCATCTAATTATGATTTCTATGGAATGAAATAAGAGAAGTTTACCTATGGGCAGGCTCTTGTATGATGGCTGAGATCTCTAACTCAGCAAGGCTTCCTTTTCCTAAGGCTGTTGGACACCCAGGAAAGGCAGCAAGATGTCACTTCAGAACCATTCTGATGTTTGCCTCTGGATCCAGTCAAGGTGAGAGGCAGTCTCCTTGCCAATTTGATGGCAAGTTGGGGTGTGTTCTAGCTGGAGTCTCTTGTCTGAATTCCTCCTTCGATGTTCCCAGTACAAACTTTCTCTGTAGGGACAAGGTGACATCTGCTCTTTCTGCCAAACCTTTGATGATGGTAGTCACCTTTGATGGAGACTGCTGTCCTTCATTAGCCCCAATCTTAACTTAGGAGTGATTATATCAGATGAGTCAGCAAATATTGACTGAGTGATTACTAACATACCAATGAATATGAATGGTTTCTACTGTGCAGAAAGATGAAGGGAAATGTAGAATATTATTATTTCTCTATTTTAAAATGTTCAATTGATATTTTGTTTGCGTGCATGATTATGGGCAGGTTGGTGTGCCAAGGTGCACATGTGGGGGTCAGAAAATAGTTTTGGAGGGGTGGGTTCTGGGGAATCAAACTCAGGAAAACAGGTTAATTCAGCAAGTGCCTTTACCCACTGAGCCATCTTGCCAGCCCTATTTTTCTCTCTTGCCTATTACCATAAACCATATCAGATTGGCAGTTCCTGTCTTCCCATGCTAGGACTGCCCAGGCAGTCACATTTCTGTGGACAGCTCAGTAGCTCAGCTACAATAAGACTTTGTCACACAGATGCCACTTAGGCCAGGATATACACTTTCTTATTATTTCTTTTTTGAGGCACTCCATGAACTGTTTTTATTGTGTTGTAACAGAATGTCCCACACAGAGCATAACTACAAATGTACAGGTGTGCAAAAGAGGGGTTAGTCTTAGAAACAAACAAGAAGGCATGATTCTTGTTTTCAATAAACATGTCACCACGGCTTGAGTCTTATATGAATCTGGGCCTGAGATCTACATGATGGGGCTGCCTTGCCTATAGATTCAAAATGATGTCACTCTCTACCCCAGTAATCAACACACGGAACTAGGGTGAACACGAATTGTTCAGGGTCATGCACAAACCATATGGAGTAATATGGGAACTGCCTACCTACTGTTGTGCACGTGCCTCAAAGCAACATTCGTTCATCCTGTCCCAGCCTATTTTGATCGGAGGTTAGGCACAACACTGTTAGGCCCTTTGATCCGGCTTCTCACAAGGATACAACCAAGTTTTTGGCCAGGGTTAGGGTCTCATCTAAGGCTCAAGTGAGGAAGGAGTATTGGCAGGACTCAATCCCTGGGGACTGCCAGCCTGAGACAGTCTTCATCATGCCTGTGTGACTCCCAAAAATGCTCACTTCCTTCATCACAGGGTGAAAACCAAGAGGGCAGAAAAAGTCAGCTAGCAAGGGGTGAGCCATACTCTCAGGTAAGCAAAGAAATAGCATTCCATCATCTTCGACGTTTTCGTTGTTAACAGTGAGGTCTGGGGCCGCACTCATCCTCACGAGGATAAGTGTGTAAATGTGAATACCAGCAGATGGGGACTTTGAGGGCCACCCTAGAGGCTGTCTGCCACAAGAAAGGAGAGAGAAAGTACCCATTGAGCCTCCAAAGAATGGCACAGGCAAGCACCATGGGTACAAGTGTCCCAGGCCAGGCTGAGTTGGGTATGTGTGCTGGAGTTGAGACCCAAAGTAAACATCTGCTTTTCTCACTTCTCTCTCTCTCTCTCTCTCTCTCTCTCTCTCTCTCTCTCTCCCTCCCTCCCTCCCTCTCTCTTCAAATTGACACAAGCTAGGGTTATCTGGGAGGGGGGGGGGAGAAACCTCAGTGTCAATCGCAAATCCCTCATTCACACAAAGTATGTCTTAGCCCACCAAAGGAGCTCCTGAGCCCAGAATGCTCCCAGCACATTGGAGATGCTTAAGAAACAATAGCAAACAGCTGCCTACTCTCCTGCAGCTCAAAATATAAAAGGGAGTTGTTTTTCAAAGAAAGGGTCCAAAAGAGTTCCAGTGGAAGGGCTTATACCTCCAAGGGTGTGCACATCAAATTCTGAGGGGAAGAATAACAGACCGTACCAAGCAAAAGGTCATACCACTATGGCCCGGGTATATGAAAACAAGGAGCACTTACATGTTTATCCGTGGTCTCCTCCATCATCTGGAGTGCTCCTCACATCATACCAGACAGCAGCTGTAGATATTTCTATTTTATATGTACAGTGAAAACTGAGGAGTCTGAGACATACTTGATCAAAGTTATATGGCTTAGGCAATGCTCTGGGATGGGGATATAGAGTGGAAGAGAGCAAGAAGGTGTAAAGAGAAAGGGTGTTTTCCAACAACTGGTGCTGGAACAACTGGACACCCGCTAGCAAACACACAACACTGCCCCCTATTTCATGCCACATGCAAAAATCTACACAAGCTGCATCAACGTCCTAAACGCCACAGCTAAACCTACAAGGCTCTTCAATGAAACAGTTAGAAGTAAGCAGAAATTTTTGTGGGGTTTTATCTCATGGATAGGATGGAAGCCAGGGAATGAATCTCTCTGACAACATCCCCAAGTCTCTTTGTGATCTTGAACTAAACATTTTCTTAAACAGTGAAAGCACCAGCAACAAAAGAAGTGCAGATAAATTGATGATCACAAATATTTAAATCTTTTGTTGCCTCTGGTAACACATGCTTCTAGTACCAGTACTTAGAAGACTGAAGCAGGAAGATTTTTGAATTTGAGGCCAGGGTGACATAGCAATATTCTGCCTGAAAAATAAAACAGAACAACAACAATAAATAATAATAGTAATAATACATGTTTGTGCATCAAAGAATACCAGCAAGAAGGTTCTGGAAAATATAACCAACATAATGGGAGATAATGTTTGTGATTCATGTATCTACAGAACTTCCATATAAAGAACTTGTATAAGCCAATAATAAAAAGATAAACGATACAATTTAGAAATAAGTCAAGGATCATATGAACATTTCTCCAGAGGATGAACACATGTCTAATAAGCACAGCCAAAGATTCTCAGCATCACTGGCAACCATGAGAATTCAAATTAAATCCACAATGAAATAGTATCTCACACTGCAAGAGTGTCTGAAACAAAACAACAATAGTACAGGAAGAGGAGGAAGTGTTGGTGTTTCTGAGGATGTCTATAGAATTAGAGCTGGCCTAAACCTGCTGGCAGACATATAAAATGGTGCAGCTTCTCTGGAAAAAACCAAGCAGTTTTCCAAAGGCAAAATCCAACTTATCACGTGACCCATCGATTCACCCAGAGACCCAAGACCTGAAAGCCTCTGTCCACACAAAAACCTATGCACCAGTGCCCAAATCAGCACTGCTCATAAAAGCCCCACGATAGAGCCTTTCCAATGTCTGTTCATTTGTCCATCCCAAATGAGTGAATTGGACATAGCCATTCAATGGGGGATATTCAAGAGAAATGACGTATTTATGGTGCTATGACATGGACCGGCTTTGAAAACACTCTGCTAAGGGAAAGCAGGTGATTCTGTTTGTATGAAATGTCTAAAACAAGCTGATCTTTAGGCATAAAAACCTGAAGAAAGTGGGAGGGTTGAAGGTGGTGGTTGCATAATTCTGTGGCTACCCTAAAGTCCACAGGGTTTTTTCAGGGGAAGAAGGAAGAGACGGAGGCAGGGTAACTTTCCTAGGACAGCAACTCTAAGCTTGGGGTCCTAAACTCCCTAAAGCAGCATATAAGGGCATCTGTGTAGTTTGGGGTTTTGTTTGTTTGTTTGTTTGTTTTCTTTTTAGGCTGCAGCTTTCCTCATGTTTCCCAGAGAGTCAAACCACAAATACAGAATTCCCACCTTCAAGTGGGCCTTGGAGGGACTCTAAAGAGCGGTGGTGATTGGGGGCTACATCCTTGATGAAGGCCCTTTGAATTTCCCTCCTGGTTTCCTGTAGGTGGGGCAGGCTTCAAGGCCAGATTTCGTGTCCTATCTGTTTGTTTCATCTCCACTTGGCTGTGTGGAGTTGGGTTAGTCAGCAGCCTCTTGCCCTCTGTGGCACTCTGCCTTCTCCCAGATGAGCCTGCATAGACCTTCCTGCCAGGCTCGCTGGAAGTGGATAGCTGTTCTCTTTCCAGCTCTAAAGGGGAGAGTAAACAGCTAGCTCTAGGGCTCTGGACTGCAATGTTGGAGCTGGAAAGACCCACGAGTAGGATCACAGATCTGGTCAGCTGCAGACAGTCTTGCTTTTAAAGCTGCCATCTTAGCACGACTGAGGAATTCAACCCTCATCCTCAAAACCACCATGGTGTTAAGGTTCTCTTAACTGTCTCCTCCACAAAAGGGGACCGGCCATGGCTGCCCGGGAGCAAGCAGCGCTCAGCTGGCCCTAGCTGGATTCGCTCACTTCCTCAGCAGCAGGCTTCATTAGCATCAGGAGTCCTGTGCTTCTCTGCAGGCCTCACCCCCACCTCATCAAAGATCCTCATGGAGGGAGTCCTCGGCCTCAACCTCCCACTACTTAAAGACAAGGCTAACGTTTCTCAACAGTCCTGGCACCACTTAGCCTTCTCTGCCCTGGGCTGAAGAGTCCTGCCCAGATTCTTAACTCTTTTTTTCCTCCACCCTCCAAAACGCCTCTCTTCTCCTAAAGATGACAAACCACATCTTTAACATTTTGTGATGTAAGCCAGGCATGGTAACACACACCGGTAATTCCAACACTGAGGAGGTTGAGGCAGGAGGATCAATGCAAGCTCTCCAGTTTGGGCCACAGAATACAACTTTCTCTCTCTCTCTCTCTCTCTCTCTCTCTCTCTCTCTCTCTCTCTCTCTCTCACACACACACACACACACACACACACACACACACACACACACACACAAAGGAAAATAAAAAATCTATTTTATATTTCTAGTGCCTGGTAAAAAGTGGGTGGCCTTGCATTTGGTTTGTTTTTTCTTATGTTTTCAAAACAGAGTCTTGCTATGTAGCCTTGGCTGGCCTGGAACTTGATACACAGACCTGCTTAGCCTTGAACTTGTGATAATCCTCTTGCCTCTGCCTCCCAAGTTGTAGATTAAGGTACATCACCATGTCCAGCTAAAAATTCTCAGTAAGCAACTTTTGGATGAATGAAGCCCTGGAATGGTTATGCTAAAGGTGCCAATTTATTGCACAAGACCTCGGACCCTGCAGAGCTTGGACCTCCCTCCAGGTGTGGGCAGCCTGAAGCCACACTCTCCACAGAAGGACTAAAAGACAGTGCTCACTGAAACCCCCATTGAGGGCCAGGCAAGAACTTACAAGGCAGAGGGAAGAGACATCACTTTCTGTATCAGGGCTATTTGTCTGCCCATGTGCCCTTCAGCAAAGCCAGTTTCCTCTGCTCCAACCAGAAAGGAAGCACTCTTTTCCGAAGAGGTATACGATGAAGATGGGGCTGCCTGATTTTAGGTCAAGAGCTCTTCTTATTTTAACATGTCGACCTCTGGTCTCCACGGGCACATGTGTGGATGCTTTTATCCATACTGTCCTACCCACACACATACACATTACACCCTCACACAACTAAAAGAAAAATAAACATGAATTTCCAGCACTCAACCTCCAGCCTGTTGATAAGAGGCCTGGGAATTTATATTTTTGGAAGTCTCCAGATCTGTGGTCTGCAAGTGCACCCTCTCAGATCCAAAGCAGCCATTTGTCTATCGAAAGTCCTGTGAGGGACAAGAGAGGCCCAGGAGGTCCGCTAACTGCTAGCCCATGCCCCCTCCCCATACTCTCTCCACGCCAGCCCTGGCATCCTGGCCCAGGCTGTGGTGGGTCTCTTCTGAGGGAGCCACCGCTCTTAATGAAAGGCAAGACTGACAGGAGGGGTCGAAGTTCACACAAGCTGCACCACCTTCTGTTTCGTTTATGAGTGGCAGTCACCTCATTAAACCCGGTCTCCCTTCACCCCACCCACTCTCACCCCATGGCCTACCCCTCACACCCCGAACCCAGGCCCTTCCTTCCTCAGCTTGGCTGGGCAGCAATACAGAACTGGATTGGCTATTCTGGGGCCCAGAGGCAGACAGAAGAACTCATGGAGACACCTGCCCACATTTCCTTTGGCAAGCTCTCTCCCACATCCAAACTTTCACAACATCTGGCATAGAGATGGCACTCAACAGATGTTTGTTAAACTCAAGCATTTATGAATGCATACAAGTGGCACTGTGATAGCCATGGTACACCCTGGATCTGGGAATCAGCAAAGACTCCTTCAAGGTGAGTCCTGTAGAGCAAGAAAAACACACATACATCTGGAGGGGACTGGATCCTGGCGACCTGCTACATGCCCTGTGCTGACTTCTTTGACCCTTTTTGGTCTATGATGATAATAAGGAATAACTCACAAGAAAGAACCCAGATTAGCATGGCACACTGTAGCTAGTGGGTGAATGGTGTTCCCCTGAATCCCGAGCATGCAACAGGGACAGAACATGACAGAGTGGGCTTCAGTTCTGGGACTGCATGAAGGCCCGTATGGCTGGTGGACGACACAGAAAGACCAGAGAGGCCTGAACTGAGACCAGAAAGAGGGATATTAGCCAGGTCAGGCAATGACAGGGTTGGTGCAAAGAAGCCATTAGTGAGGCCTTGGGCAGGACAGGGGCTGGCATGCCAGCGTGGACTTGGGGAAAGCATACCTGGGTGTCTCCTATGAGTGACAGGTGAGTGACTGGATCTGAACCAGGGGAAAGCCAAGAGGGGACAGTTAGATGTACACAGCCCCTCCAGAACCTCAGGAAGAACTCCGGGTTGCAGTTAGTGAGCACAGGAAGCCGTGGAGAAGCACAAAGTGGGGATTTTTAATTCCTTCCCCCTTTCTTTTTTATTTTGCTCATTTTACTGTCTTCATCTTTTTTCTCTTGAATTTTGTTTTATTCGGAGGGGGCCAGGCATGCAGGGGCAGAGGGCAGATGTGAAGGGACGGGAGATAAATGGGATCGAGACACAAAGAAATATCCTCTCCTCCAAGCCTCCCTCACCCACAGCTGGAGAACCCCATCTCAGCTCTGCCTCCTGGGCTCAGTACAGGGCTGATGCCAAACTGGAGAGGGGCACTGGGCATTTGCATGCAGGAGGCCCCAGCGGAGGGGCTGCTGAATCAAAGGCTGGGGGTTCAGTCTGTTCTGAGTCTGTTTATTTGGGGGAAGGCGGGATGGATCAGGAGCTAAAGCGCGCACAACCCCACAGAGTGGAGCTGCAGCATGCTGAGGAAGACAGTGCCATTCCCACCGTCCTTTCTGCAAAGGGTGTTCTTCAGGCTGGGGTCAGTGGAGCAAATGAGTCTCCTAGAGTCCCTGACCAAAGCTCAGCCACACCACACCACTGTTTGATCAGGGCTGCCAGGAACATGGCCCGGAAGGACATAGAGTCAGGACCCATGTTCCTTGCTGGTTGGGCTCAGCATGAAGAGGTAGCATGTGTCCTTCTCAATGTTCGAACACCTATCGCAGTTTGTGTGTGTGTGTGTGTGTGTGTGTGTGTGTGTGTGTGTGTGTATATCAAGTCATCAGGCTCAGTATCAAGCAGTTTCACCCAGTGAGCCATCTCACTGGCTCCAAGTCTCAGACATTTGTTGTCATCTGTTTAACCTTGAAGCTTGTCTCTGTCGTCTCTGTTAGCAGCCCTCAATGGCAAGAAGACCTCAACGTCTTCTCCAGGGTGAGCAAGCTTTCCATAAAAGCTCAGACTCTGGCTCCGGTGAGCATTGGGGGTACACTCTATGTGCAGTCAAGTGTGGTCCCAGGCCTGGGGTCTCAAAGCATCCACACAGGACAGGAATGGAATGCCCTTGTTGAAGAGGTGCACAAAGGTGGCTGTGTTCCTCTCCATCCCTCCTGCAGTGGTCCTTCCCAGGCCTGTCAAGCTGTATGTATGGCCTTTTCAGTGACTACTGGGACAAGATACCAGCACTGACAGTTCTTGTCACAGTCCACCCCTGCTTCGTCCATATTAGAAAGGGGAGGACAGCTTAATTCTGTGGCTTAGACACAGGGATGCCTGCCAGATATGGTGAGGCCAAACTGACCTCTGCCCCTCCTCCGCATGGAGAACAAAGGCTCTGGTGTCCCCTCTGCTCTCCTTCTTACTGTGGCTCTCTCTTTCCTCTTCCAAATAAGCACTGATAACAGCTAAATTGTCCAGGGATGAGTGATGCTAGGTCCTTAGGAGGATGGAAGAAAAACACGACATGTTTGACACAGCAACCTCAGCCCTCCCCCATCCCACCATGCAGAGAAAAGGGGAGAGACTGATGTCAAGTCTTCGAGTAGGGGTTCCCTTAGCCCCAATATTTTGGGCTCTGAACATAAAGACAGAACCAAAGTGCTTGTTTTGTGTAGTGGTTTCAAACTACCTCCCTGGCCCCAGATATACATCTCAAGGAACTCCGGGACAGTTGGTGACAGTGTGTACTTCATTACATCATCTGCTTCCAGAGTGGGGGTCACCCGGGCTCCCCGCCTCCTCAGCTCCATCTTTGGTGGGTGATTCCTCTTCTCAGGGCTATCTCCCAAACTAGCTTGGGTGCTCATCACATATGGTCCCAAATCAAGGATACTGCATGCCAGCTTGAATCCCAGATCACACACACACTGGAGGTGGGGTGCGGAGCCCCTTCCTTTCCTTTGTGTTTCCTCTGCTTCTCCCCCAAACTGGTAGAGCTGCTCTGCATTCTTCCCAGAACTCTAAAAGACAGAAGACCCATCCCACCCCAAAGAAGCTAGCCCTGAGACGCCTGTTCTTTCTAGGAAAGTTGGTGAACCACTTCTCCAGATGGGTAACAATACAGTGCCTTAGTGCACAAGCTCCCATCTCATCTTTCTCCTTTCCTAGCTGCAAGGCAGAAGACAAATTGTGCAGCTTTTCCCCCCATCTCCAAAATGTCTCCTTCCCGAACTGTGGTGAAGATTCAGTGAGCTCTCACAGGTAAGGCACACACCACCTGATGTAGCAGCCCTGGGTGTCATCCACAGTGTGAACCCACAGCCCTGAGAAAATGGAGGGGCATCCAGGAACCGCACAGGAATAGTCAGGACCATGTATATGGGGCCCTCTCTGGAAACTGAATGTACACAGAGCCTAAAATCTGAATGTAGCCGAGCCTAAATATCAAGTCCAGCTCTGTTCTCTGAGATGATGGAATTATGAAGTCCAGGCAATGGTTGAGGGTATCATTCCTTCTCCCAAATAAATCATCTCAGCTACCAAACTCAAGGTCCTGGAAATAGAAGGGACCTAAGAGATCATAGTATCTAGAGACACAGATCCTAGCCTCCATCTCATCCTCTTACTTGACGGGCAAGGATCTTGAAGCCAAGAGACACTGTGGCACAGCCAGCTAGCAGCAGAATGGACATAGAGACCCAGCTGGCTTGTCTCCATGATGAGTATGATGCTCCCTTCTGCTCTAGCCACACATCTCGATCTTTGCTCGGGGCTCTGTCTATTCAGTCCCAGGCTGGGATCTAGAAAGGTGAGAAAGAAGAAATCTTTTTGGGTTCCTAAGTTGGGCTCATCAGAGTAGCACAGGCTGAGAGGAAGGATTCCCAAGTGAATCCAGACCCAGTTCTGCTACATACAGCTATGGCTTTAAGATGTCATTGGTCCCTTTTTGGCTCTGTGTCTTCCTGCAGTGAAATTTTAAAGGAATAGTAATTTCTTTGCATAGTTACTATTGAGAACTTTAAGCAAGCTAATACATTTACGATGTTCTGACAGGTAAGGGGTGCCAAATATTGAAATCCCATTTCTATTAATTTTTCAGGTCTTGGTGAGTGGGGAAGGCCAGGCTCCACTGTGATCACAGGCCCTATTAGCAAGCTTCCTTCCTTTCTTGGCTTTTCTTCCTAGATCATAGAAGTAGGTGGACAGGAGAAGCTTGGCTTAAATGGGGTGTGAGGGGTACTGGAGAGTTAGCGGTTAAGAGCGCTTTCTGCTTTTCCAGAAGACTCAAATTAGGTATGTAGTCAGGTAGCCTATTAACTCCAGCTCCAGGGGATTTTACATCCTCTCTGGCCTCCATGGGTACCCCCACACGTGTGACATATACTTGAACACACACACACACACACACACACACACACACACACACACACAAATAATATATTTTAAAATGAACAAAAAATAAAAAATAAATCTTAAAAAAAATCAGAGAAACTTCTGAAAATGTCTGTAACCTTAGAGAAAGAGCCAATCCCTGTGGTAGTCCCCTCCCTGTCTTTCCATCTCTCTCCCTACTCTCCTCTATCTACCAGTGAGGGTGGGGGTCCTCTCTAGTTGGTGAGTTTCTTACAACTGCTGGTGTGACATCAGGCCTAGTTAGTGCCAGTTAAAAGCAGAAGTAAAGGATCCCAGCATCCAAGGCAAGAAAGTGCCCAGTCCCCTGCAGCCCCTCCATGCACTGGTCCCCTGCAGCCCCTCCATGCACTGGTCCCCTGTAGCCCCTCCATGCACTGGTCCCCTGTAGCCCCTCCATGCACTGGTCCCCTGTAGCCCCTCCATGCACTGGTCCCTGCAGCCCCTCCATGCACCAGGATTCTCCACTTCCCAGAGAAAATCATCTTCTCTGGTTCTAAAACTTGGGTGTTTCCTGCATGAAAGGTTCACCATTAAGTGATCTTAGTGTCCACTGTACATGAAATAGGCAGGTGGGTCTAGCCACCATGCACAGGTTGGAGATTTAGAACCAAGAGTCTCACACTACTGCCTAGTCCAATCCCGAGGTCGGGGAGGAGGAAGCTGGTCACAAAGAATCAAAAGATGAAAGAGGTGATGAAGACAGACTGGCGTCTTCCCCAGAAGCCCAGGATGGAAGAGAAGATTGTGTTCAGAATCCTCCCTCACCTCCTGCTCCCTCCCTGACCTTGTGGCTCACATCAAAGTCGGGACCTCTTCCCACAGCCTGAACTGTCCAGGTCATCACTCCTGGCTCCTTGACGCTGCTGACGGACAGATGGTAATAGCTCCCAGAGTGCTGAAGGATGCAGACTTCAGGTCAGGGACAGCCCCTGCCTGGCTCTGGGCTGGGGAAGCTGCTGGCTCCACTGCTGAGTCTTCTGTGCACTCCCAGGGGGCCCTGGGCCAATCTGGCTCACTGGTGCTGAGGAAGGGAGTGCATAGGTAACCCTGAACCTGTAGGTCAAAGGCCACAGATGCAGAAGTGGAGAGGTGGAGAGAGGCCTGAAGAGCCAAGGATTCCTAAGTCCATGTCAGACTGGCATTTGGAGCAACAAAGATCCTGTGGAGAGAAACACGGTGAAGCCTGCCCGGAGGAGTTCCTCACCCAGCAAGCAATGCAAAGAGGAGGGAAGAGGCACCTCTCACGCTCACTTCCTCTCTCAAAACCCATCCTTGGATTGGGAGCTTCCAAACTCCTCACCTGCATTTCCCTCTGCTGTTTACTAACTCTAACTGATAAACTAATCACTTATCTACACAGCATTAGTCAAAGTCATACTTACCTGTCAACTAGTACATCTGATCCGCAGAGAAGGCAACCTTTAGACAGTAAGCCCTGGTTAACTAGCCAAGAGCTACTGCCTACACAATGTCTGATCTAAGCTGCATAGCCGCGCGGAGAGTGCACACGCCTGCTAGGCCTTTTGTTAGTTGAGAACAGCTGGATCAAACTCTCCATGTTTTCATTTCATGAGCCTCTTAGCACTGAGTCTGAATCAAATTTTATTTCACATCCTCTCCAGAATCCAAAGCTTGGCCTCTCCCTATGAATTTCACCTCTTCACCATGGAACAGAAAAATCAGGTTCAAGCTAGCTAAAACACAATAAAGGAACAAGATTCCCAACACTGGAGTAGCCAAAGCCAAGTTCATCAGGAGGGTGAGAAAGACAAAGAATGACTTGTGAGGGTATTTGGTATTTGGTTAAAACCTAGTTCTACTTTTTGGAGGGGCAGGGGTGTTGTAGAAAGAAGACATAGGCAAAATGTGGCGCGCTGCTGCCATCTGGTGGTAATACTGGACAATTCGCGTCACTTGCTCGCAATGCCAAAGTTAAAAAGCAAAAACAAAACAAAAAAAAGAAAAAGAAATCTTGCCCCATGACAATGTTTATATTCAATCCACCATAACTTTCAAATAAAACAAATCAAATTTTACCAAAACAATGCCACGGGGCAATGAGATTCTTTCAACAAGTGGTTTTAGGATGATCAGCTGCCTGTTCAGACTGCTGGGCATTATAGGCCTAAAGGTGCAGAAACTAGAAAAGTCTTAAAACTGTAAGAGTGAATATCTGTGGGTTTGACAGCAGAAGCTCAAGCAGCTAGTCACATCACACCCAAGAGCAGAGAGGAACAAATGCAGCCACGCTGCCTGCCTGTTTCACTTAGCTTCTCCTGTCCTGTATAGTTCAGGACACCCTACCTAGGGAATGGTGCTCCCCACAGTGGGCTGCCCCTTCCCACATCCACCAACCATCAAGACCATTCCCCACAGACATGCCCACAGGCCAACCTGATCCAGGCAACCCCTGAATGGAAGAAGCTCTCCTCTTGGGTGGGTTAGGTCGTGGCAAGTTGATAACTAAAAACTAACCATCACCGATGTTATTTCTAGGCCATTATGCCCCTCAATCTTCCAGAACTAGCCTGTCACAGGTGAAGAGTGGGGGCAGTGAAGGAGGTGCTCTTCGGGGGTTATAGAGGGAAAGATAGAAGTTCATTTTAATTAAGAAATTAGACTGAACCAGTGTGAGGTTGGTCATTGTGTTGGTTTTTCTTGCAATGATAAAACCTCCTGTTAAAAGGGAGGTTTATCTTGTGGGGTAACTTACAAGTGAAGGGATAGGTAACAGGGTCTGGAAAAGGTGTAGCACAGTCTGGCGGTGTTCTTTGGAGAACTCTGCTCAGTCTACCTCTAGCGTCCAGGGTCCAGGAACCAAGAGAGCCGGCTCGTCCAGATCTCAGGTCTTCAGAGTCCTCCCTCGGCCCTGCCTTGTAGGCGTGACCATTACCGAAGCCTCAATGGGGGTTGGAACTTCCAGGTCAAAGCTGGAATGGCTACCCACTATACTTCATGGCAGACAGAAAAAAATAATAGAGTACAGTGAGGGTCTAGGTACAATGTACAGCCTTCAAAATCATGCCCAGTGACCTACTTCCCCCATCAAGACCCCACCCCCTCCTTTTTTAATATTTTTAAAAATCTTATTTGTTTTACACCCTGACCAAGCATCCCTGCCCTACTCTCCTCCCACTCCATCCCCTCTTACACCCCCCCCCCCCCATTCACCCACTTCATCTGTATTCAGTCAGAAAGGGGCAGGCCTCCCATGGGCATCAGCAAGGCATGGTTTATCAACCTTCAGTAAGATCAAGCACCTCCCCTGTGTATTCAGGCTGGGTAAGGCAATCCCACATGAGGACTAGGTTCCCAAGAACCAGCCAAAGCACCAGGACGGTCCTACTCCATTGTCAGGAGTCCCACAAATAAACTAAACTACACAACTGTCTCATATATGCAGAGGGCCTAGGCTGATCCCATGCTGGCAACCTGGTTGTTGGTTCCTCGCCCACACCTAATAGCCCATTTGGCTATGGACTCATCAGTGGATTAACCCACTGATGAAATCAGATCTCTTCCCGAGCTGATCTTCTCTCAGTAACTACCAGTTGAGACCAAGTTTTCAAGACACGAGCTTTTGGGGAAGAGAATACACTGCATATCCAAATGGATCTAGGGACAGGTGTAAGAGAAGAGAGTTATCCCCAGGACTCTAGTGACATTGTTTAACCATGGCAGGTGATAGCAGAGGAGGAGCATGACTGAGGTGAAGTGATAAGCAGGCTTCATGATGTGAGGAAGCCAATGGGAAGCTCCCTAAGGGACAGGGCAGATGGCTGTGGAGATCTAGAGCTCAAAGAGAGGCCAAAGAAAGAGACAGACTCTCCATCATCAGCACACAGGTGGAGGTCTCCAAGCTTGTGTGTATCTGCAACTCTTGGGAAAAGGCAGGATGTAAAAGTGGAGCTCAGTGGGGTATCCACCTAGAACCGGTCAAGGATCCTAAATGCAAATCAAATGAGAAGGCACAGCACACATTCTTGAATTAAAGCCAGGCAGGAGCCCCTGAGCAGGAGATCCACTTATCAAATGTAAAGGCACATGTGGTTTGAAGTCTGAAAAGTGATTTGTGAGCTTAGGTTGGAGCGTGCTCAGGTTGCAAAAATCCTAAATACCCAGGAGGCAAGGTACTGCTCTCAGAGTGGGTGTGGGGTGAGCCACCCCCATCTCCAGCATCTTGAGAGCAAGAACTTCTCGGAGGCACAAACACACACTTCATAGAGTGCTAAAGACAAAAGCTCCCTGGGCAATGAACTGCCATTTCTCATCATAAGCCTTTCATTCTTACTTTTAATTATGTGCATGTAGAACTTTAAGGGGAAAAAGGAATGAAACAACACCTCCACACACTAATTACATGATTTAACTGCCACTGATCAACATTCTAAGCAGGTGAAGTTCATCTTAGGCATGTCACAAGTTCCTGTGCTGTATAACACCAGTTTCTCAAACCACACTAACAGGTCCTCTCACTGCATCTGCAACAATTACAGATGCCGCTTTATGCAGACAGACCCACTGCTTAGCAGGCGGACCCAGTGAGGATAAGAGAAATACTTAATTCCTTTGTTAGTCATAAAACACGGGGAGGGAGGGAGGGAGGGAGGGAGGGAGGGAGGGAGGGAGGGAGGGAGAGAGAAAGCGACAGACAGACAGACCAACAGAGAGACCCACAGCTTTCCCTGCCACAAACATCTATAACCCTCAGATGAAGAGACACCATGCTTTTAGAAGACCCAGAGTTACTGAATCTTTTTTTGTTGTTGTTGTTGCTGTTGTTGTTGTTACTAAAAAGGTGTCTAATTAACTGAGGACAAGGGGCAAGAAAAAAGACTTATCCAGAATGCCAGCAAAAAGAGAAGATACCAGGGTTAAATAAAGATCATAAAGATGTTATTACCGATAAAGATCATCTCAGCTCAGTGTGTTTTGTGGCCCTTTTATCCTTAGGTAAACACTGAGGCTTAAGATACACTCAGTTATTGGAGACTTCTGTTGTTTCCAATGGGACTATCCTGATGGTTGCTATGCATGTTGTCACAAGCTTATGCTGCCTCCATGAATACCGAAAGCATCTTAATTACCCTTATTTTAGATAGGATAGACTTAATCCATTGACCTTAGGAGGCAAAAACTTTCCTACCCTTTAAGGGGCAGAAAAGAGACTAGAAAAATTAGGACTCCCGGTCCTGGACAGACATTTCCTTTAATGACCAACATGTCCGCATGCTGAGACGAGCATCATCTGGCCCAGCAATGAAGGCAGCAAAGCAAGCAGATTCAGTAAGAATGTAGAAATGCCAAGCTTTTAACCACCCTAATCATCTAGTAGCTATGTGTCTAAATGGGCATCGCTATCGGCCAGAAAGCCTTCTCATCCCTAAAAGGTAACTTAGGCAATCATTGTCATCATAACCCACAGCACACTGACACCTACATCTAGGCTAGTGGGAGACTAACAACACATTGCTCAGCCACGTGACCACCAAACTTACAATCAACTGAAAGCAAGACTAAAGGACATTTTCTTGATTAGTGATGGGTGGGGGGTGGGGGCCTCAGCCCACTGCAGGCTGTGTCACTGCTGGGCAGGTGGTCCTGGTTCACACAAGAGAGCAAGATGAACAAGTCATGGAAAGGAAGCCTCTAAGAATCCTTTCTCTGCTCTGTTTCTGCCTCCAGGTTCTTGTCTTAGCTTCTCTCACTGATGGATTGTAAGCTATAGGATGAAATAAATCCTTTCCTCCTCAAGTTGCTTTGAGTCACAATGTTTATCATAACAACAAAAAGCAACTAGAGGAGCTGGAGAGATGGCTGAGTGGTTAATAGCACTGACTGCTCTTCCAGAGGTCCTGAGTTCAATTCCCAGAACCCACACGGCAGCTCACAACTGTCAGTGACTCCTGTTCCGGGGAACCCAGCAGCCATGGCAAAACACCAATGCACATGAAATAAAAATAAATTAATTTAAAAAAAAGAAGAAGAGAAACCCATCCCTGGGATTTAAAAAAAAAAAAAAAAAAAAAAAGAGCAAACTAGAACATACTGTGAGTGAAGACATTAGATTTTTAAATAGTTTTTTAAAAAAAATAAAAGAATAACACTTAATGTTATACAACAGAATCATGCTCTCTGCCTCCAGCTTCATGTGTTAAACCCTGTGGTGGTCCAAATGAGAAATGTCCCCAATAGGAGAGGTTTGTGTATCTAAACATGTGTTTCCTAGTTGATGGCACTGTTTGGGGAGTTGGTGCAGCTTTGTTGTAGGAAAGTACATCTCTGGGAGATTTTGAATGTTCCAATTTCTTTCTCTGCTTCCTGCTCCAGCTGCCTGCTGCAATGCTGTCCCTGCCAGTATTGTCCAAAGGAAACTCCATTTCCTCAAATTCTGGTGGTTAGACAAAAGCCAGCATTCCTCAGAACTTGTGAAGCTGGTTCCCCTCTACCAAAGGAGCCATTTCCCTTGTCACCGGCAGAAGTGACAAATGCCATGTGCAGTGCCTATTAGCATTCCAAAGTACACACTGGCCTCCAGGATCCCTCAGTAGGTCAGGTACCTGTTACACATTTCAGAGTCCTGCTGCCATCCTGGCTCTTCTCACCTCCCACCTTCCCCAGACATCCCCCAGCTCAGGAGCTTCCCTCCTTTCCCAGGTTCACTCTCCTTATAACCCTGCTATTTCAACTGTGCTCACTCTTGGCTCTTTCTTATACCTTCTCTTGGTATTTTCCCTCTCCTTGGTCTTCTCTTTTTCCTGCCCTCTTTTCATTGTCATCTCTTGCTCTACTCTGTTCCTGTTTCTTTTCCTGGCCAAGCCCAGGTCTGTGGGCCATATTCAGTCTACAGTTTTCTTTCTCTGTGCCAGAATCTTCCAGATGTCTCTGGCAGTTCTCTCCCTCATACCTACAGTAACCACCTTTCCTTCAACCCTACCGTGGAGTGGTCATGTCATCAATTTATACAATTAGGAATTCTAAGCCTCTTAAACAGTAAGCTAAATAAAATCTTTCTTCCATAGTCTGCTTTTGGCCATGATGTTGTATCCCAGGAACAGAAAAATTACTAATACAAGCCCTAAGCCAAATTGTAACTATATTTGTAGAAAGGATCTTTAAAAGGATAATTATGGTCAAAGATGCCATACCTTGATTAATGTGACTGGTGTTTGTGTAGAAAGAGATGTCAGCAACATACATGGACAGTCAGCCATCTAAAAGGCAATGAGAGAAGACTGAGGGGAAAACATACCTGCCCACGCTTGGATCTTGGACTTGTAGCCTCTAGAGCTGTGAGAATTAAATGTGGACTACTGAATCCACCCATCTGTGGTATTCTGCAATGGCCACTTAAGCTAGTACACTTACTGACCCATGAAAATTACATACGCCTTTCATGTTCCAGAGTCCGCTAATAAAATTTTATTAGAGCACAGCCTCACCTATTTATTTACATTTTGTCTGCTGTTAGTTTCCTTGACAGAGCAATCAAGCAGTTAGTACAAGGACTTGTATAGCCTGCCAAGTCTAAAGTATTTGCTACCTAGTCATTTGCAGAGAATGTCTGTTGACTCCTCTTAGTATCTCACTCACTTTGTCAACTTGCAGCATTTGGCACCCAGTGGTCCCTTCAAACTACTCCACCAGGCTCCAAGTCCAAGTTCTCTGGGATTCACCACTATAGAACATGTTCCTTGCTTAATGGCTTGATAAGCAGATAAGACTCAACATCTTATCTTCTCCACACAAACAGAGCAGAGTACACCCTCACACCAGATTGCCCCTGGAATTCCTGAAACTACACCCTGACCTGTAACTCACTGCCACACCTTGAACACAGCTGTGCTGCCTGGTCTTATGTCAACTTGACACAAACTAGAGTCATCTGAAAGGAGGGAACGTCAATTGAGAAAACGCCTCCGTAAGATCTGGCTGCAAAGCATTTTCTTAATTCGTGATCAGTGGGGAAGGGCCCAGCCTACTGTGGATGGGACCACTCCTGGGCTGGTGGTCATGGGTTCTCTAAGAAAGCAGGCTGAGCAAACCATGGAAAATAAGGCAGTAAGCAGCACTCCTCCATGGTCTCTGCATCAGCTCCTGCTACCTGCCCTGCTTGAGTTCCTGCCCTCACTGCTTTTGATAATGAACTGCTATGTTGAACTTTGAGTGAAATCAACCCATTCCTCCCCAACTTGCTCTTTTGTCATTGTGTTCATTGCAACAATAGAAACCCTAAAAGAACAGTCTTTTCCTGTGTGGGGTGCTAGTCAGCAATGGTTTCCTTTCTGCTAATGCGTGGATGGCAATAATTGCAGATGGACTGCATCATCCAATGTTTGGTACTTCTTATGGTATATTTAAATGTTAATCTTAAAGGATATTTCTTGATATTATACCTTAAATATTGTAAGACATTATATCTTAAATATAACTATTTTAAAATCCATGCTTTTTATAGTTGACAAATGACACAGTAGACAGAAATCACCCGGTCTTTGTCATCCCTCCACTCAAAAGCTGCACTTCTACCAGGCTGTTCAGGGTCTCTGGTCATTAAGGCACCCCTGTGATTCAGGCAATAAGGAACAAGACAGCCATTTGATAGAGAGCATCATGATGTTAACTAACATGGCTTCATGTGGAGTGGACATCTGCCTGTCTTCAGTGTGGACACCCAGTTTTCTAGGGGAGTTTAACAACTCTCCAACTATCGACTTTACTAGCTTGTTATCCAACACTGAAGAACTAAAGACATCAGACATGGTGATGCACACCTGTAACACCAGCACTCAGGAGGCTGCGGCAGGAGGACCATGAGTTTAACACCAGCCTTGGCTATATAGTGAGACCCTGTATCAAAAAATCAAAAATTGCTCACACCTTTAATCTCAGCACTCGAGAGGCCGAGGCAGGTAGATACCTGTGAGTTCGAGGCCAGACTGGTAAACAGAGCAAGTTCCATGACTTTTAGGGCTACACAGAGAAACCCTCTCTCAAATAACAAAACAAGAAATTAAAACTTAATTTTCAAAAGTGAACAGAGAATAGCAGTGTGGCAATTTCATGGTGATACTGAGCAGGATAGACAGTGCAGCTAGCTCCCCCGCTCTGAGGTTGTACCAGCCCAGGGGACAATCTTCCTGGCCCCTCCATTGTTTAAATATCGGGGAGCTAGTCACATTTTCCCATTTCTTGAGAAAGTTGCTGAGAACTATGAACAGTCTTGGGTACTCTCAGCCTGCTAATTATTCAGTTTGCCAAATAAAAGAGGGGGGTCCCCATTTAGGAGGCACTGACAGGGCAAATGAGGACACAGATCCAGTCATTGTTTACTCTCTCGAGCCCCAACTGCTTCACTCCCTCTTCTCTTCCCAATGAACTTGTATTTCTATCGTCTGCTCTTCCCTACAGGTCCCCATTTTAAGGACATTCCTGTTCAACTAGTTCCTCAAAGCAGTCATCAACAGTTCCTAAATGTCACATTCTATCTCTAGGGTGCTCAGCATGGCCATTTCCTTTCTGAGAAACAAGAACAGGAGACTTTCCAAACCAAGGATGTATTAAATGGCAGCACCCTTATAAACACAGTCATGAATTAACCAGAGCTGTCCCTACTTTAGAAAGCCAAGGGTAGCATGCAGCAGAAACATCAATCATAACTTTCAAGATGTCTCTCCCTAAACTTCCAAATCACTCATTTAAACAGATTCAAACTAGTAATCCAAAGACCAAATTCAACCTGCAAATATGTGCTTAGCTGCCTAAGAGTGTGTGTGCAAGTCAATGTGTCTATCTGTGTGTCTATGCATATGTATGTACATCCAGGTGCATGATCATGTGAAGGCCAGAGGATGACATAGTCTTCCTCAATCATGCTCTACATTTTGAGACAGGGTTTCTCACTGAATCTGGAACTTGACAATTTGACTGAACTGCCTGGCCAGCAAGCCCCAGGGATCCATCAGCACTAGCCCCAGGGATCCTCCTCAGCACTAGTTGAGTGTTACTGTGACAGTGTTACTGCGCCTGGCATTTACATAGGTGCTGGGGCTCAAACTCAGGGCCCCTTGTTTGCACAGTAAGCACTTCACTTGGGCCTTTTCCCTGCCTCACTGGGTGTCTTCCATTTTTCCTTAGCCACTTTACTCAACCAGCATAATCCCTAACTACATTCTAAATATTTGTCCTTATACCCAGAGATAAGTATTCTTTCCCCTCACCAAGGAAACTTCTCTTTCCAACAGATGAAACTCATTACAGAAAACCACAACCAATCAGAAATAGAGTTGTGGAGCGAGTCCCAGTGGATACATCTACAACACAACTCCTACTCCTAAGGTTCAGGGATTACTGTGGAACAGGTCGAGGAAAGACTCTAAAGGCAAGAGGGTCAGGGGGTGTGTTATGAGATCATGTCTCTTAGAAATGACAGAAACCACATCCATGAAGTCTTACCACCATGGTTGCCTTAGCATGACCTAAACAAGACACCAGTGGACATGCTAATGTGGAAGAGAGAAAGCCCACAAGGCTTTAACCCTACACAAAGACTATAAGCAACTAAGGAACCCTGAGATTGGGAGAAACAGTGGGAAGAGCATGTAGCTCGAATCTTAAAATGGTCTTTTAATAAAAAACCTCGTACCAGATATTGATGTAAATGCTGAAAGATCAGAGAGACAAAGGAACAAGCCACCTCTTACCTCCAGGACTCCTCAGCCTGAAAAAACCTCCTCAGCCAAAAGACTTTAGTTCCTGTCTCCTCAGCCTTACATACCTTTCTCTGTCCACCCATATGATCTCTTGTCTCAACTTTCCCGGTGCTGGAATTAAAGGCGTGTGACTCCCAGTAATTGGGATTAAGGTGTGTGCTACCACTGCCTGGCTCTGTTTCTTAGACTGAGTCAATCTCATGTAGTCCAGGGTGGCTTTGAACTCACAGAGATCCAGACAGACCTCTGCCTCCTGAGTGCTAGAATTAAAGGTGTGTGCCACCAATGTCTGGTTTCTATGTTTAATCTAGTGGCTTGTTCTATTCTCTGATCTTCAGGCAAATTTACTAGGGAACACAATATATCACCACAGAGCTATCCAATACCAAATGGTCAGCCCTGAAAACATATATACAAGTAGCATTATACAGACTTAGCAAGTTGTATTTATGTATTTAGAAATGTGCGTGCGCGCACGCGTGCACAAACACACACACACACTCACTCTCTCTCTCATGCAATAACAATTAAAGAAAAAGAGGCCATAAATGTGAAAGACAATGTGTGTGGGGGGGGTACATGTAAGGTCTGGAAGCCTAAGAGGGGAGGGAAATGATGGAATTGTAATCTCAAAAAAAAAAAAAATTTTTTTTTTTAGAATGTTTTTATTTAGTTGGCAACAGGTTGGGAGATTTCACAGAAATATCTGGATTTCCTGGTTGTCTACAAGAAAATAGAAAATCTGCCCACGGGGCAACCATCAGCTGGAGCTAATAATCGTTAGACAGTTTGTGTGCTTGGTCTTTGTCCCAGTCACCGCCTTCCACTCTTCCCGCTTCACTCACTTAGGTTAGTTGCCCACCATTACCTCACCTAAACAACCCGTTCATAGGTTCACAGTATGGCACCCACATTTATCCAAGACATTTTTTCCAAGGGAGCACACCTGAATGCTCAGACACTTTTCTTCCTGTTGGATGAACACAGGTCCTGGCCACAGATTCCATCCTTTGGTTCTCCTTTACTGGTCCAATCTGTCTGGTCCTAGGCTCTCTTCCATCTTGGCAAAGAGACCTATCGAGGAGAGACTTCTAGCAGGCTTTCCCACATTACAGCCAAACTGATAGGAAATACGACTTCATTCTCCATTAAAGTCCTAAAGTGGCCAAGTTTCTTCACCTTATCCCACCTGGCTCTTCTGTAGTTTGTTCCAAATGAGAAGGTAGCAGAATCCATGGACTACAGCAGAGCTTCGGGGCCAAACTGCCCAACAGTCTTCACTGTGCTTCTACACGTTTGGTCTCCTTGTCTCTGCTTTGATCCTGATTTGGCATCTCTAAACCCAGACGGTGCAGAGAACACGCAAAGAAGCGAGGCAGCTTGCAGGCCAGGAGGAGTTCCTCTGTTCTGGAGCCCAGGGCAGGCAGGATGAGCTGCCTAGCATGCAGGTGAAGAGGGATATAGCGGGCCTTTGCCTGCTGCAGCCCCAGCTTCTTCAGTGTGCCAGCAGAAAGCTTCTACATAAAGCAAAGACAAATCCTTAAGAGCACAGCCAGCTACTGCCTGTCTTTAACTACCCGCACTAACCTCTGCAAGACCCAGTAATGGCTAGCTTGCTACAGGGGCATGTCTAGGAAAGGCTCAGAACCTGGGTAAGAAAAATACAATCATACCAGAGAAACTCTTATTGGTCCATTTTCTGGCCCTTTAAGAGAATGGGTGCTAATATCAACTAATAAAAAAGACTCCCCCATGGTTCTTTAGATAGCATGAAAGGCAGCTGTTATCATAGCCTCCCAACAATATCCGAAAGTAAACAAGTGAACCACTAAGATTCTGACAGCATATCCAATGGCTCCATGAAGACAGCAACTACTCTGATGCCTCTAAAAGCTAGAAGCATGTTCCCGTGTCTGCAGACAATACTTTGTCATGACCTACTTCAGGATTTTAACAAAAGAAAAGAATAAAAAGTAAGTTTACCAAAACATCTTTTTTTTTCTTCTAAATGCTTTGAACAATGTAATTTCAGAAGCACTCCAAATCACATATATTGCTAGTGTTAAGACACTTAAATGTCACATTTCTTGAGAACCTTCACTTACTCTAGGGGATGTCCTCTTCCCCAGTGTGTTAATCTCTCTCCCTGTCTCTTGATGCCCAGGTTTGTATCTATCATAAAACCATTTATAGATAAACTCCACTGTTGCTTCAAAACAAACAAAGTAAAGAAAGAAGTGCTTGCTGGGCACGGTGGCCCACGCCTTTAATCACAGCACTTGGGAGGTACAAGCAGGTAGATCTCTGAGTTCAAGACCAGCATGACCTACAAAGGGTTTCCAGGCTACACAGTGAGACCCTGTCTCAAAAAGACCAAGGGGATTCAGCACTGACACACCAAGGGCAAGCCCATTCATTGTTTATCTCAATAAATATTACCTCCAAAACCAATACCACAAAGCCAAGGGGAGGGGTGGCGCTCTCTCTTGTCTGTTAAACAGTGTAGAGTTAAACCAATGGGGGTCTGAAAGTGTCCCCCACAGTGTTGGGCATTTGAACAGTTGATCCATAGTTGGTGGTGCTATTTGGGGAGCTTTAGGTGGTACGAGAGGAAGTGTGTCACTGAGGGCAGACTTTGGGAACTTAAGGCTTTGCCTTACTCCCAGTTCGCTCTTTCTGCTTGTTGCTTGCATTTGAGATATGAGCTCTGAGCACCTAGTTCCTGCCACCATGCTGGCTGCTTGCTGCCATGCTTCCCCACCATCATGGGCTCTTATCCCTCTGGAACAGTGTGTGGGGTGTGTGTGTGTGTGTGTGTGTGTGTGTGTGTGTGTGTGTGTGTGCTACCCACCACCCCCACATTTCCCCAGAGTGTTCTTGAGTGAGAATAGAAGGAAATATTAGATAGAAGGATTTAGAGTGAGGAGATAAACAGATAGAAAATACAGGATAGCTTCAAGAGGGCCTGGAGCCTATTCCAGTGGGCCCTGATTGTCTCTGCCCTATGGTATTTATAGAAATGCCAAGGGGTGGAGCAAAAGGCCTCCCCCCTGAACAGCTAAGAGCAGACCATCTCAGACAACTGCACTCAGGTCCATGGTCCTATCACCCTCTCTATGCAGACCTGCTGGGTAAAGCCACTAGGAAATCTGAAAATGGGCTCCCCTAGAACAGTAGCCAAAATAAATAAACTCTTTTATATATAAGTTGCCTCGGTCATGGTGTTTTATCATAGTAACAGAAAACTAATACATCCAGTATTACCTGAGGGGCCAACCTACTCCAGTCTGAGTACTTGTGATCACCAAGGATTGGGCAATCCAACCCAAAAGACAGGTGAACTCGAAGCTGATGTTTTATTCCTTAGGAGAAAAAGGAAAGAAACATTTATGAGGAGCAATAGAAATGATGCTACTGCTGACATCTGCTTCAAATCCTATTAAATCAAAGCACAGTAAACTAGCAGCACCAAATGCAATAAGGAATAAGGGAGGAAACCCTAAGCTATGCAGTACCAGCCAGCTTAGGAAATAAACATACATATTCTGGACAGCCATTATCATGGCCTTTACGTCTACGATTACCCTAACTCTTTATAATTTTACTATATGGTAGTAAACTATTATTTTGTGTATTTCTTTCTTTTTTTCTTTTCAGTACTGGGGATTGAACTAAGTAAGGGTCTTGTGTGTGCTAGACAAGTGCTCTGCTACTGAGCTAAATCCCCAGATGCACATTTCTTAATTATGCTATATATGCATTTCTCACTTGAGCCCCTTGCAGTACACAGTACACAGCTCAGTGGCACCAGTTACATTACACTGTGTCACGACCATCAGCACTGTCCATCTTCAACTTCCTATCCTCCCCAATAAAACCCACTGACTGAACAACAGCTTCCCATTCCTCCCCTCTGGCTCCCTCCACCTCTAGCTTTTGGCAAGCACCATTCTATTTTCTCTATGAATCTACTACTCTAAGTATATCATGTGAGACAAATCATACAGACTATATCCTTTATATCTAGTTTACTTCACTTAGCATAATGTTTTCAAGGTTCATCCATGTCAGAATTTCATAATTCTTCTAAGGCTAAAAATAACATTCCCATGTTATTTCTCCATTCATCCATCCTGGGTTACTGCTATGAACACAGGGATGCAATGTCTGACTTTAGATTTTTTTTTAACTAAATAAGAGAATTGCTGGATCAGATGCTTTTTTTTTTTTTTTTTTTTTTTATTTTTTTTAAGAAATGCTTTGTATGTTTTAAAATAAAGCTAATTAAGCTGTGTTCTCCTGAAGCTGGGCACAGTGGCACATGCCTATAATTCTAGCACTTGGGAGGCTGAGGCAGGAGGATCACCAGTTCCAGGCAGCATAGGATACATAGTGTATTATTTCATGTATTCTTCTACTCCCCACAATCATCCCCATGGAGACCCTTGTTTCAGATCTGCACCAGAAGCACAGACAAGGTCATACAAGTCAGCTGTACCCACAGCCTACATACAGTGGCTCAGAAAGGGGAGAATCCAGCACAAGGCCCTGGGCAAAGCATGCCGGTCACCGCACAGTGGGATGGGGCGTCCTCACCAGTAATAGGCTGCAGCTCCACGAGGGCAGAAGAGGGAGTGCTGCTGAGCACCTGGTACTGAGTTACAGCAACATGGGCATTCCGGTTGGCCCGCACCTTGACCATCTTCCCATTGTCCATACGGTAACCCGGGGCCAGCGTCATCTGAAGCCAGAGAAATCAAGACATGATTCCCAAGACAAGACAGAAACCCATGCCTCAGGGAGGCAGCTCACCTACCTTGTGGTGCTGCTGCTGGCCTTGCACTTCCTTCTCCACGATGGGGATGTCCACGACTCCTGCCGAGGGCAAGGGGGCACGCACAGTGATGGCCCTGGGGGTGACAATACAGATTGCTGCTTGAGCCGCAAAAATCAGGAAGGGGCTTCTGGGAGTTGGGGGCTTAAGACCTCACCATGGACCATCTTTACTACCATTTTTGCAGCTTCTTGTCTATGTAAAGGAGATTTAGAATGGGTCACTGAATTATGGCTGTGATGTCATGATTTCTTTGACTAGCAAATAGGCAGGGACAGTCCTATGAATTTTTACTATTATCATTCTGTCACTCAGTCACATGTTTGTTCACTCAGTATGAGATTAGAACCCACTACTATTTATTTATTTGACTAACTTTTATTGATTCTTTGTGATTTTCACATCATGCATCCCAATCCCACCCATCTCCCCAGCCCCCATCCACCCTTACAACCCCCCCACTACTATTTATAATCAAAAGAGAAATGGTAAACAAAATCCTATTATCTTGATTTTCTTTTAATTGTACATATCCATGAAAGATCATTTAATTTTTTCCCAAAGTATCCTACAATCAATACGCATGACTTTAGCTTAGAAGATTTCAGTTTAGAAATATCTAGCTCTGGGGGCTGGAGAGTTGCCTCAGAGGTTAAGAGCACTGACTGCTCTTCCAGAGGTCCTGAGTTCAATTCCCAGCACCCACATGGTGGCTCACAACCATCTGTAATGAGATCTGGTGCCCTCTTCTGGTGTGTAGGGATACATGCAGACAGAACACTATACATAATAAATGAATAAATCTTAAAAAAAAAAAAAAAGAAAGAAAGAAAAGAAATATCTAGCTCATTGAGCGGTAGTGATGCCCACCTTTAATCCCAGCACTTGGGAGGCAGAGGCAGGCAGATCTCAGTGAGTTTGAGGCCAGCCTGGTCTACAAAGCTCCAGAACAGCCCTGGCTCCATAGAAACGCTGTCTAGAAAAACAAAACAAACAAAGAGGAGTATCTAGCTCTCAGGCTAGGTGCTACATCATGAAAATCATACGGGACCACCACCAACTATTCTAGTAGCTCTTAAATTTGACTGTATATTCCAGTTATTTGTGGAACTTGTTATACTTTAGTATGAGAACCAATTCAGGGCTTCATGCATACTAGATGCCCTAGCTCTGCAGCTAAGCTTTTAGAAACTTTAAAAGACACAGATACTAAACCCACAGCCACCAGACTGTGGGTGGGTCATAGACATATAGCTTCTCAAAAACAAAAAAATATTTTTATTTCTGTATGTCTGTATCTGTCAAACAAGTGCAGGTGCCCATAGAAGCCAGAGGCAGGTGATGGATCCCCTGAAGCTTAAGTTACAAGTAGTTGTGAGCTGCCAATTATGGGTACTGGGATCAGTGGCCATTGAGATGGCATAGCAGAAAAGATGCTTGCTGCTAACCTTGACAATCTCAGTTTGACGCCTGGCACCACATAATGGAAGTAGAGAACTGACTCCAAGTTGTCCTCTGACCTCCACAGATGTGCATGTACAAACACACAGAAACACGAACACACGTTTAAAAAACAACATGGGGCTGGAGAGATGGCTCAGAGGTTAAGAGCACTGGCTGCTCTTACAGAGGTCCTGAGCTCAATTCCCAGCAACCACATGGTGACTCACAACCATCTATAATGGGATGTGATGCCCTCTTCTGTCATGCAGGCATTCATGCAGACAGACACTGTATACATAATAAATAAATAATCCTTAAAAGAAAAAAAAAAAACACTGGGTATAGTGGTTACAGTCCTTTCTACCCAACATTTGGGAAGCAGAAGCAGGTATCTCTGTCTATGTAGCAAGTTCCCGGCCAGCCAAAGTTATGAAGTAAAACTTTGCCTCAAAACCCATCAAACAAAATCAAACAAACATACAAACAACAGCGGATGAGGGCTTCACATGCGTGATGATGAGCTCGGAATCCTAGCAGCCATGCTAAGTTCAGTACAGCAGTGCACATCTGTGACCTCAGTGTTCAAGGGGACAGAGACAGGCACAGCCTGGAGTCTAGCTTTTCAGCTAGTCTAACCAATCAGTGAGTTCTAGGTTCAGTGAAACACCCATCTCAATAAAATAAAATAAAGAGTGATAAACAAGTCTGACCATCCTGCTCTGATTTCCATATGTACACACAATCACACACAAACACACAAATCACTATTTTATCCACATGAACACACAAGTGAGCATGCACACACATTCACAGATACACACACACACACACACACAATATGAACCGCTATTTTATCACTCAATATTCTAAGTATTTAAGCTGTTTCATATTCTCTTTATATCCTCTTGAGTCCTAGTACAATGCCTTCTATTAACAGTTCCTGTAGTACAATGGACAGATAAAAGAGATGTCTTCATTTATCCCATTAACAGGCTTCCTACCAGTACTTCTTTTCCACCTGACGGGTTCTAAATAACTCCTGGACTTGATGTGCCACATCCTTCTCCCAGGCCAACACCATTACACCCGTGGTTTCTTTGTCCAGACGGTGGCACAGATGCAAAGGCTCTGCCTTGTGGCCACGAAGCATCTTTGCCAGAATGGGCAGTACATCAGTGATACAGAGCTGGACTCCAGGGCCACCTATGACAGAAAGAGCCAGGAGCAGGCAGGAGTTTTCACTGAGGAACTCTTCTTGAGAGAACAATCCTTATTGCATAGGTTATCCCCATTTCCTATAGTTGTGCTATGAACACATGGCAGAGATTACTAATATTAATAGATCCAGAGCTCTCATTAGCTATAAAATGAACTGCAGGTCCCCAGTCCAGAACTCATATTTTAACAGTAACTAGTGTCTGTAAACATTGTGGCTTTCTCTTCTGATTCTGAGGGATGGAGAAGCTCTACTGAGGCATTACAAAGAGAGTGAAGAGGGGCTCTGAGATCAGACTTTACTCTTTGCACTCTCCATTTGACCTTAGCTCACTATCTTTCCAACTGTGCTTTGTTATCTAAAAGATATAGATAGCCACAAAAAGTAACCCAACAGCCAAAACCTCATCAGAGAATAGTAAGGCAAGAACTCAAGAGGGGGTAAAAATCAGACGCATTTAACAATGCCTACTGTACTTCTCTGTACTACCCACCAAAGGAGCTATTTACTCCAACTAAAATACTTAGATTCCCCTGAAGTCTTGACAAATACATTCCTTTTATTCTCCTTTTTACTTCTCTTTCTTCTTTTTTTTTTTAATTCTGATTCACTTCAGCTGTCCATTATCACTACATTTAGCAGGACCAGGACATACACTAAGTTCCAGACACATCCCTCCCCCTCTTACATATTAACTTCCTCTTCCCTGGGGTTTTTGTTCTTGTTTCCCTACCTCTCTCATTTTGAAATGAGGTTTTGCGGTTCCTGAGACTGGTCTGAACGCCTGATCCTCCTGCCTCAGCCTCTCCTAGACCTGGCACCCAGCTCTTCCCTCCACCCCCTGTTTTGATGGAGAATAATCATTAAGACTGTCAGCACACAGCTTTTTGTATTCTTCTGCAACAGTCTGTGTGGGAGGCTGCCCACAACCCAGTCAGAATTCAGCTTTTGTATTCCTCTGCAATAATCCCCGGGGACGGCTGCATAAAGCCCACTGTCAGGTATTTGGAAGTGGGGACTTGGCACTGGTTTGTGTTAGCAGGAGTCGTATACATGGGAGACTAGTATACAAAGGCTAAATTAATTGAACTCAAGAGTGCCTCACAGGTACGGCTTCAGAGGTGGCCCTAGTTGTGGAAGGAAGCAGCAGCAGGTCCCTTCCCCTTGCCCACGTGGTTCTTACCGTGCACAGGGAGACCATAGGGTTTATTAATGACCACGAGGTCCTTGTCCTGGTGGAGAATGCCTCGGCTCAGTTCCTTAGCAAGCACATTGGGGTGAACCCGCTGTAGCTGCTGTGTGAACCGCACTAGTTCCTGCACCCTCCGCTGAACAGGGTTTGTAGGGACCTAAGGAGAGAGAAGGGCGGCAAAAGCTTAACGAGGAAGTGAAGCGCTGGGGATGGCCTTAAGTGAGATTTAGGTTTCGTGCGGGGGTGGGGGGGGATGACTGTGTTGTAGGATTAGGCTCATGCCTTCCTTTGGGACCATACCTCGGTATCTATCTCACCTACATACCCACGCGGTGTTTGGGTCTGAGCCTGGCAGTAGCAAAAGTGCCCACAAAGACACTGTGCCAGCATTGTCCTTTTCTCTCAGTGGCATTGACTATCACACTGTATACCCTCAACACTGACTTACTCGCAGTTACAGAACCTGCCCACGGCACCCTACACCTGGGAAAGCCGTGAGAGCATTGCCTCTTGGGAGTTGTGGTCTTTCCAGGCTCACCGGGATTTTCTTCGTCTTTTGCTCTTGTTTCTGGGCTCGGAGCTTCTCTGCCAACCTCTGAGCATTCAGGGGCCTAGAGGTAGTAGCACCGGAACAAAACGGCTTGGACCTGGGAATGAACAGTCTCCCGGGACGCGAGCTCCTACTCAGGACCCGGAGACCAGGCGCACCCAACCTGGGCGCCGCCATCTTGCCGAGGGCGGGGCCAGACAGCACCGCACGAAGAAGAGCGACCCGGGGGGGAGGGGGGAGTGAGGGGCGGGCTCTGTTGGTCACGTGGGCGGGCAGCCTGCAGGTCACGTGGGCAGTGCGCGCTCAGTGCGGCTGCGCCGGCCGGTAGCTGCAGCTGGAGCGGTGGCGTTTGGAGCAGACGCGGTGAGTGTGTGGGAAAGCCAGGCTGGGGCTGGGAAATGCCGGTGCCTCAACGGTTTCCGCGTGGCCCAGCTCTCCGTTCTTGGAGAGCACTGCCCTGGGAACCGTGTCTCGCTTGGGGACGCGACCCCACTCCAAAACACTTCCCCGCCCCCGCGCCCTTTAGAAGCGAAGCCGGAGAGACGCTGGCTCCTCCGCCTTCATCGGCACCTGTCTGGTCCCTCTTAGCAACCGGGTCCTCGGCAGCGGGTCCTCAGAGGGACGTGTCGTGTCCCCTTTTATTTCCTTGCCGGTCGCCCTCCCGGAGATTCCCGGATCTCTCGTGTTCCAGCCTCTCACTTGGCGGCTGCCAACCCCTTTGTTTCGCGTTGTTTGTAACCAGTCCCTTCTCCCGAGGATGACGGAGGACCCCTACCCCATATGACCTACCTCGAGAGCACCACGTTTTTTTCCTGACCTTCCTCGGGAGCTCGTTTCTTGGGGTCTCCTGTCCCTGCTCTACTCTTCCCAAAGAAAGGGCAGAAAGAACAGAACACAGACCTTCCCCCTTTTGCCTCCTTTAGTTTTTCCTTCCATAGCTCGAAACTGTCCAACCCTCTCCCCCTTTCCTACAAGGGGCTCCCGGGTCGGAACTGCAAACCACAGCTTTCCTATCACCAAAGAGCAGCTGGGAATTTGAACAGCTGTTTGGAATGGTAATTTTGAAAACACCTTGGGATGCGCATGCCATTTGCTGGGGAAGCTGATGCTAAAAGGATGTCATGAGAACTAGTGACTCTTCTCTGATGAGAGAGAGAGGGATTGCGTTTCAGTTGGAGACTAAGTAGTTGAATTAGGTTTGGGTCCTTCTCCCTCCAAAAAGGATTAGCAGAGGGAGACCACATTACGTGTGAAACAGTTGAACAGGTGGATAGCCTACAGAAGACTAAAAGCTGAAGAGTTTCAACTTTATGTGTTAGGTAGTCGAGAGTCTTTGAAACTTCTTGAGAAGTTCCTTGTAAGTAGCATTGTAGATAGGAATCTGATAATGCAGTGCAGGACAGATCGAAAAGAAAAGGGTTTGTAGCTGGAAAACCATTTAGGCTATTGCAATGTTGGTGATCACTAATGAGGTCATGTCCCATCCCATGGTCTTTTTCCCTCTGCTCAGTACCGTCCTTGGAATGTGAATTACAGTTTATGCAGTCAAGTTGTACCATTGTTGATGAGAGTTACTTGAGGACTTTTTTCTTTTTTCTAATCCCCAAGCCTGTTGATACAGTAAGCTCACAAATATCTGTGTGGCTGCAGTGTTTCTGAGTTGAGTTGGATTTTTTTTGTCTGTCATTTGTTTTGAGGGTCTCACATTGTAGACCAGGCTTGCCTTGAATTCACAGAATTTTGTGTCTGCTTCCCCAGTGCTAGGATTAAAGACTGTTTCTGAGCTTTTTATTTGTCGGTTTTTGACATGAAGAAGGAAAGCAGAGAATGGTGGAAAGAAGACTTGTCTGTGTGTCTGTAATAAGATAAGTGGTCCGGATACAGAGTTCCCTGGGAGCAGTTTGGGAAACACTGTTTCGTCTGTTAGTGGCTCTGTTCCATCTGAACAAGAAATTCACAAGTAGAGCACCTATAAAAGTTGAGAAACCCCACCCTATAAGAATTATTACCCTTTCTGATAAGCTGCAGTTGCAGGTTCTAATGTCACTGAACTATTGAGCATCCCTTGTTAATCATATAAGGCTCCCTTCCTAAGACATGGGCATCAGGCCTTAAATTCACACCTTTAAGTGAATTTAATTACACACCTGTTCCAGGTTTGGGGGAAGGGGTGGAAAAACCTGTATATGTTCAAGATTAATGCTTGTTTGTATAGAATTGACCTGTGGCAGGAAACAAAGCAAAGAAGCAACTCAGATAGATGTCATTGCTAGTGACACAAAGCTGTGTTCTTGCTTTCAGGGTAATGCAAGGCACAGTCTATAATGCCTGAAAATAAAGATGCTTTGCCACTCACTGTATTAAAGAAGAGGCTTTTAAGTTTTGTTTTGTTTTTTGCTGAAAATTTCTAAGAAGAATTTAAAGAATTTAGTTTTTCTGTTTATCTCTACATGTGGTTACAAAAGTTACATTTCCTTAATGCCTCTCCCATGAATCTTGGCATTTCACAATTTAAAATAGAGTTACAGCTGGACATGGTGGTGCATGCCGTTAGTCCCAGCCCTGAGGAGGCAGAGGCAGGAGGATCTCAGAATTCAAATCCAGCCTGGTCTACATAGAGAGTCCTGTCTCAAACAACAAAACAAGTAGAGTTACTGTTCATAAACAGTTGATGTGCATACATCCTCTTTCCTTCAAATCTGTATTATCTTCTTCCTCTTCCTTATCCAGTCAGAGCTATTTTCAGGCCTTCTCTGTACTACTTCCTCACCAACTTCATGCTGACTTTTGATTAGAGACACCTCTTGTCCAAAGATTTTCCCAGTCCAAGGGAGGAACTAGAAGGACATTCTGTTACTGGGTCACCATTTTTACAGAGTACAGATCTGTTCAAACATGGCTTATTTGTATAACTACATAAAGAACTTGATTGTTGGCTCAACTTGTACTGACGACCTGAGTCCCACATAGAAGAAGGAGAACTGACTTCTCCCAGGTTGTCCTTTCTCCCAGGTTGTCCTTTCTCCTCCTGAGTTTGTATGCACTTGAGCACATTCAGACACACACACACACACACACACACACACACACACACACACAAATATAATAATTTTTAAAAGTACATAATCTTAGCCGGGCGGTCGTGGCACACGCCTTTAATCCCAGCAGAGGCAGGCGGATCTTTGTGAGTTGGAGACCAGCCTGGTCTACAGAGCAAGATCCAGGAAAGGTGCAAAGCTACCCAGAGAAACCCTGTCTCGAGAAAAAAAAAAAAAAAAAAAAAAAAGTACATAATCTTTTAAAGGAACCTTTTAAAGATGTCTATTCTATAGAAAAGCAAAAATGCTCCCTTAGTATTTCATAAATATAGATGATAACTAATTAATAAGGAATCTTAAGCAGCATACATGGAAGATTGACTAGTTCACAGAAGGCTAAGTTGTGCTTCCTGAAACAAAGATTTGCCAGTTGCAGATTAACCAGGGATCCCGCTTGCCTGAAGACCAGGAAGTACTTGGACACTATTTTATGGTTTTAGGGAGATTAAGAGAAGCAATTAGCAAGAACTCACTGGTGGTTTCCTGGAAAGTGTGGTCTGGGGAGCCAGGCGATCTGGGGACTGGTCCCAGTCTAGTTGCTATGAAATTAACCGGTAATTTGGGTTTTGATTTTTCATCACTTAACCGCTGATCTTTTTTCTACAGCTCTCAGTAGCTGTTCTGTGAAGGTTTTCAAATGGTACTTCAGAGCCTCTCTTTTGACCTTAACAAGTGAAACTTATTTCAGACTTACCTTGAATGTGTGTAGCGCCAGCACAAAGAATCTAGATTCCTCCCAAATGCCCCACCCCAAGTGCACTCTCTGGTGGGTAGCCATTCCAGCCTTGGCCTGGAAGTTCCAACCCCCATTGAGGCTTTGGTAATGGTCACGCCTACAAGGCGGTGCTGAGGGAGGAAGCTGAAGACCCAGGATCGAGAGGAGAGGTTTCTCTTGGTTCTGGGACCCTGGACGCTGGAGGTAGACCGAGCAGAGTTCTCCAGAGAACACCACCGGACTGCGCCATACCTTTCCCAGACCCTGCAACCTATCCCTTCATTTGTAAGCTATCCCACAAAATAAACCTCCCTTTTAACTACGTGGAGTGGCCTTAATAATTTCATCAATAGCACTCTACTGAGCTGATGTTTGTACTTAGAGTTTACCTAACTGAATGGTATTGGGGTGATACTTAAGATTTCCCAAGTGAGGATTGGTGAGATGGCACAGCATGTAATGGTGTTTGCCTAAAAAATGTGGAACCCCATAAAGGTAGAAGGAGAAAACCTACACCATGAAGTTGCCTTTTGACCTCCATATGCTTGCTATGGTACATATGCCCCCTCCACCCCAAATAAATAAATTTTTTAAAAAAAGAAAAGCTTTCCTGGCTCAGGTGTGATGACACACACCTTTAATCCCAGCACTCAGGAGGCAGAGGCAGGTGAATTTCTGTGCATTTGAGGCCAGCCTAGTTGGTCTACACAGTAAACTCCAGGCTAGCCAGGGCTGCCTTGTGGGACCCTGGTTTTTTTTTTGAAAAGAGAATCCTATAACCTTATAATGTAGGTTATGGATAGTAATTATTTTTTCCAAACCACCTTACTGTTTTTAAATTTTTGAGACAGGATATTTACCACTATGAAACCCATGCTATCCTAGAAATCACTGTACCTCCCAGACTAGCCTTCAACTCTTGTCTTCCTGAACCAGTCTTCTCCTGAATGCCAGGATTATAAACCTGCTGCCACACCCAACCTCAGACAGGCAGTTCCAGGAAATTCCCTTGTTCTGTTGCCTCATACTTTTATCTACCTTTTGACCAGTGGTCCAGAAGGTGTAGCTTAAATTAGTGTTTCCTGGACTTTGGTGTTTCTTGAAGCATGGATAGTAGCTATGTCACAAGAGAATGCTGGAGATGGGCCATGTGAGGCTACTAGCCTCGTTCTGTCTGTCCACAGTTACCAACCTGATAGGTAGCACCAATGCTGAGGAGATAAAATACACCCTACCCTGACGCCTGACTACTTTGCACATTCAAGGTCCTTACTGAAAACTGTCTGACTCTGAAGAGGAGTTGTGCCATGGATTGTTTTTCTCAACTTGGTCTTGTTTGTCATGCGTGTGCCCCTATTAGTTACTCTTGGTTAGTTTCTCTTTGCAGATTGTACTTGTTCTAGTACAGTGGCTTTCTAAAAGTGTACCCATAGCAGTAACGGATAAAGAGATGAAGAGTGGGTTAGACCTTGTGAGACTGTGGGTGTGGTCTTGGTCTGCCCATTTAGAAAAAGTAAAGACTACCTAAAATCAAAGATGACTACAAAGAATGGATGTTTCTTTAAATAATTTTATTTTATGCTTTCTGTTATAAAAGTAATAGTTTAACATGAAAAGTACAAAAGTTAGAACAGGGAAGCATTCATAGTTCTCTTTTCAAGCCATGTTAATATCATGGCTTGTCTCCAGTATTTTATGGACTGTGAAAATTTAAATGAGCAAATAGAAGTAAAGTGGGTGTGGTACATGGCCTGCCATGTTTGTCATCTCAGAACACCAGCGGTAGGAGGGTTTAAGAGGTTAAAGGTCATCTTTAGCTACACAGAAAAAAAAGGGCAGGAGCAGGGGAAAAAGCGCTAAACTCCCATCTATGATCAACCAGTTTGACAGTTAACCAACATGGGACCATTGCCCTCCCATCCCCAGATGGCTCTGGCTCAAATCCCACACATATTTCATCTGAAATTTTGTTGTCTATTTGTTTTTAGTACAACCACAATCCATTATCCTTTTTTTTTTTTTTTTTGAGACAGGGTTTCTCTGTAGCTTTGGAGCCTGTCCTGGAACTCTACCTCTGCCTTCTGAGTGCTGGGATTAAAGGTGTACGCCACCACCCGGCTCGTTATCATATTTTTTAAAAAAGAAGAATTTGTTAATGTTGGCAAGCAAGAAACTTGCTCCTTTTAGCAGTTGAAGAGACCCAAGATGCATCCAAGAAGAAGCTACATATCTTGCAAACACTTGTTTTGTTGCTGATGGGGATCAAATTCAGTGCTTTATGAATGTTAGCAAGCACCTTAAGTCATATGCTTTTTAAAAAATAATTTATTTTTATTTTTATGCATTGGTATTTTGCCTGTGTGTCAGATGCCCTGGAACTGGAGTTACAGATAGTTGTGAGGTGCCCGTGTGAGTACTAGTATTGAACTCATGTCCCCTGGAAGAGCAGCCAGTGCTCTGAACCACTAAGCCATTTCTCAAGCCCAAGTCATCTGCTTTTAACTAGGGAAACAATATACTTTTCATTAGATCACAGAATGTTGATCCAGAAGAGACTTGTGGCCTGTAAGTCTTGCAGATGATAGAGTGCATGGTGGCTATATAATTAAATCTTTCACTTTTTTGGTTTGGGGGTAATTTATTTGTATGTTGATATCAGGGGCTTGCAGTTAGCCATGTCTGGGCCTCGTAGTCACTATGTAACAGGCTATCCTCAGTTTTGAGATAGTTCCCTTGCTTTAGCTTCCTGAGTGCTAGGATTACCCATGCCCAGCTGGTTTTTGTTGTTGTTTTAGACTAGGTCTTACTGCATAGTCCAGACTGTTCTCAAACTCAGTGCCTTAGCCTCCCCAATGCCAAGAGTACAAGTTTGAGCCATCATGCCTAGATGAGTATTTTATAACATTTGGTCTTTACACAAGTTAAACCTGTTCTATCCATTAAGCTGATCTGCAGCCTTCTTTAGTGTGTGTTTTAAACTCTTAAGTGTTAACTGCTTTAGGGCTACTTGAAGTTTAAATTAATGCATATTAAAGCACTCTTGTAAAGCCTAGCACATTGCCAGTATATAAAGACTATCAGCTAGTCTCAGCACATAGTATAGGACCAGGTGCATAAATACTTGTCAGATAGTTTGTAAATGAGCTAGGAATCAAGAAATACAGAATTCAGTCTAATTTTGTCTCTGGGGTTATTTACTTCAAAGTTTTCTGCCTTCAATTTCTCATCCATAGAAGAGGGTAGTGTAAACAACTATATGATACTGAAATTCCTGTGCTTACTTGAAGTAACAGATGGATATTTAGAAAAGTGAGGAGATTTGAAAATAGATTGGGAGGACTCGGTGATGTAGAGAACTTGTTGCTTTTGCAGTGGGCCTGGGTTCAGTCCCTAGCACCCACCTGGTGGTTCATAATCATCCGTAACCCCAGTTCACAGGTATCCAGCACCACCTTCTGACCTCTGCACAACACCAGGCACTCAGGTGGTACACATATATCCATTCTATCAACCACTCATACACAAAAAAAGAAAATAGATTGGGGATTGGGGACATTGACAGCATTTAAGCTCCATACCTTCATTCTTCATTTGTAAAATGAATTAATAATACCTGCCTAATAAGGTTGATAAGCAAGATAAAGATATGGAGTGTCCAGCATGCAATAGGTACTCAAATTATTAGTCTGAAATTGTATTAGACTTTTGTGACTATGACCAAATACCTAAATACAGTAGCTTAAAGGTGAAAAGACTTATTTTGTCTCATAGTTCCAGGGGTGAGTCCATCGTGGTGTAGGGAGCTTGGTGGAGCTATTATGTTGACCAAGAAATAAGAAGGAAGGGGCTAGAGCAAGATATAGCTCCCAAGGGCATCCACCGTGATGACTTCTAAGTAGGTCTTGCTTCTTTCTTTTCTCCATCTCCCATTAATTCTGTTGCACTGTAAATGTATCAAGGGATGGACTCATTGATTAGATCAGAACACTTACGATCTAGTTGTGTCTGGAAACCCCTCATACACATATTCAAAAGTGTACTTATTTCTTGGGCCTTTGTTAAACCAATTAAGCTGATACTCAGGATTAATAATCATGCATCACTTCTCATGCAGGGCCTGGCATGTGCTAGGCAAGCGTTCCCCCATGGAGCTACATCCCTAGCCCAGTATTTGCAGTATTTTCAAAACTGTAAAGAGCTATGTATTTTAAGGTATTATGTAAAAATCAAAGTAATCTTATTGGGAAATGAACATAAAACATAGTTTCTAGACTATCAACAGAAAAAAAATTACGGATTTTTAAAACTACTTGGTTGGATAAAAGCCAGATGTTAAGACCCTAAGAAAATAACATGTATTTTCAGCAGGACTTTCCTATTTGAGTAGGAGATTTGAGTAAGAACAATTAAAGATGTGGCTCATTGTGTATGCTTTAGTTGTTAATGGCTGGCACATACTGGTAAGTTGGACCCGATATCATTGTTATATGTACTATATATCTCACTAGTTGGTGTTCGCGGAGTTAAACTATTAACTAGTTTAAAGAAATTGATCCACTCAGTTTACCGATCCCAATATATTGGTCCCAACTTGGTCAGAGTTACGGGGAACACTGAGCATAATGGCTCATGCCTGCTATTCTAGCACATGGGAGGTTGAGGCAAGAGGATTGCTTTGAGTTCATGGCCAGCTACATAGTGAGACTGTTTCAAGCAAGAAATCAGTCATTAGATCTCTGCTGTAGAGATTCTGATTTGGTGACTTGGAGTCCAGGAAATGGTTTCTTTCTGCTTCTCCAAGCTAATATTTTGTTTATGGATATACCAGATGAAGGTCAGGCTCCTAAAAAAAAAAAGTAAAAAAAAGTCATGGCCAATGTTAAATATTGCTACTTCGCCTCTCTGCCAAACAGTGTTGGCTGTAGAGACATACAATCTCTTTCACCTGTACTCCTCACTGTTTAGGTTGGCCCACACTTCAGTTCTCACCTGCCTGCTGTTAGTTCCCCCAAAGTGTGCCAGCATGCTTCTCACATACTTATCAGTAACATTGTGAGCTCAGCTGTATCACCCTGTCTGTTGGCGCCCTGCCTCTTCCTCCTACCTTCACTGTTTTTTAGGAACGCTGCCCAGCTGCTGTCCTGGACCTGCTTTTCTCTCATCTTCTTCCTGTGTGGAAGGAACCATGTCCTTTTCTGGCTTGTTTCCTTGTTTTATTGAAGCATACACTCCAGGAATTTCCTGAGAAGTATTTGGATGGCTTGATTTTGCCTGCCCATTTGGTTCAGCAGCATATAGAAATGAAAGTTTGAAGTAATTCTCCCATAGAATGTTGAGACATTGCTGTACTGTCTTCAGGAATTGGCTATTGCTCTAGAGACGGCATTCACATCCTTTCCACATAATCTTGTTTCTCGCCTTTCTCCTTCCTTGAAAGTTATGAGTGTTGCATGAATCCTAAATGGCCTTACAGTGAAAACCCAGAGCCAGATATTGGGGTAAATGCTGAAAGATCAGAGAGACAAAGGAACAAGTCACAGCCACGTCTCACCTCGCCAACTCCACTAATCCTCTGACTGAATGCCCTAGTCCTCAGTTGAAAGCTCTCTACTTCCTGTCTAGCCATTTCACTTCCTATCTCAACCTTCCTGGTGCTAGGATTAAAGGTGTGTGCCACCACTGCCTGACCTCTGTGTTTAACTCTGTGACTAGCTCTGAGACAAGTTTTATTGGAGTACAACAAAATATCAGCACATATGTGGATGTCCTCTATCCCCTATATTACATAGTTTCATGGCGGTGTACAATGGGTGAGGCTGCCCCAGCGTTCTCGTCATGTTATAGTTGGTCCATTCATATCCTTGAGTTCTGAGGCATTTGGCAGACTCTTCTCCCATCCTTTCTTTGATTCTTTTGTTGCTCTTCTCTCCCTCCCTTCTCCTCCCCTCTCCCCTTATCCTCCTGTCCCTCACATCTCTCTCCCCTCTCTCCTCTTTCTTCTCTCTCTACCCCACTTTCCTATCCTCTTTCCTCCCTTTCTTTCCTCCCCTTACCCACTCCCTTCTCTCTGTAGCCTAAGCTGGCCTTGAACTCACTAAGTAACTGAGTCTGATCTTGAACTTTTGATCCTCCTTTCCCTCCTAAGGGCTGGGAATTAAAGCGTGTGCTACCATGCCAGGGTTTTAGTCTACTCTTGTTATATGGATGGGATAGGCTGCAGGTGGGTCCATTATAGTTCTTTAGATCTTTGCATTAGCTCCATTTCCTACAAGTGATTGGAGGGTTTTCACTGGAAATTCTCTGCCTGATTGTATCCTGCCTCTCATAGGCAATGACATGCTCCTTCTCCAGGCTGGCCTCAGAGCACCTGATTGAGGTGCCCTCTCTGTTTAATGTCAGACCCTGCCTCCCTTTTCCTTCCCTGTTTCCTGGAGCATTTCTTACCTGGCTTACCCTCACTACGACTATGGGCTTCACCAGGACATGGGGTTTGGTTTTGTTCTCTTCTGTTACCATTGTAGAGAAGGACCTTGCACTTAGTAGGCACTTAGTAATTTGAGAAACAAATGAACTCCTTTATCTTGTGATTTCTTTGCAGGTCTAATGATCCTGGTTGTATTTGACTCAAGTTATTTCAAATTTCATTTTGTTTTTCTCTAAACCTTTGATTTGGGAAGTGGAGAAAATGAAATCATTTTCTGACTTAGCAGTGGGTGAAGCAAATTGCAGTGAGTAGACTTTATGATAATCCATATATATCTTTAGATCTGCATTAAAGTTTCTGTTTCCCATCTCCAAAAATTGATTGAAAGTCCTTAGCTGGTGCAGTTCTCTCCCCTCTGTCTCAGTCTTGGTTTTGTAGTTTACAAAATTCTTATCATTTTAAAGATAATACTTGAAAAGAAAGCATTAATTGCTTAAGGACTAACGTCAGGGGAGTGGGCACAATGATATCTGTACATAGCAAAGGAAAACACAAATTACCCATAAATTTCCTTAACTGTTTTCAGAAGGCCAGTCAGCACAGCCTTTTTAACACTGCCCAAAAAGCTTGAGATTAGAAGTCACCGGTAAATGCTTCATAGTGTTCCAGAATCCATAGGTGTGTCTCACCCATGGGATGGAGCTAGAGAGCTGCCTTCTCAATGGGCAGCTCATCCTGGTGCCTCACAGCCCTAGCCAGCTGGAGCAGAATACTGCTGCCCTGTCCTGACACTGCGTGGCTTGTTCCTGTAGCTATGGAGAGCAAACCCTAGACCTTACACATTCTAGATGAGTTCTCTATTGCTGATCCATACAAACTTTCCCTCCATTATCTTATGGAAACAAGATTCTTGCTAAATTGCCAGGCTGGCCTTGAACCTGCTTGCTTCTACCTCTGTAGCTGGGATTATAAGTAGGCCCTACCACATCTTGCTCTGTTTAAATTGTATTTGTTTGCTCATTTAAGCCAGGGTCTTGTATTAAAAAAAAAAAAAAAACTGGCCTCCACCCTTAAAAACATTATTTACAGCTGCGCAGTGGTGGTGCATGTCTTTAATCCCAGCACTTAGGAGGCAGAGGCAGGCAGATATCTGTGAGTTCAAGGCCAGCCAGGTCCACAAAGCGAGTTCCAAGACTGCCAGAGCTGTTACACTGAGAAACTGTCTTGAAACCTCGCCCACCCACCAAAAAAAAAAAACAACAACAACAACAACAAAAACCCCAAACCATTACTTACTTTTATCTGTATGAGTGTTTTGCTTGCACCTGTGGACATCTGTCCGCTACATACATGCAGTGCCAGAGGAGGCCAGAAGAAGGTATCAGATCTCCTGGAACTGGAGTTACAGACATCTGTGAGCTGCCACGTGTGTGCTAGGAGTCGATCTGGGTCCTCTGGAAGAGCAGCCAGTGTTCTTGACTGCTGAGCCATCTCTCTAGCCACAACCCCAGCTTTTGATATTCCGCCTTGGCTTCCCGAGTACTGAGGTTAAGGTGTACACAACTATGCCCAGCACTGAATGTTTTTAAAAGTTAATTTTGCTAAGATACTGAGGTCAGTGGAGGAAAGCAGGAAAGTAGTATGAAAGGGGTTGTAAGAATATGATAGCCTGGAGCAAAGGCACTCTAAGGAAGGAAGTTTTGAATTGATAGAGCCAAGATTATTAGGTGCTTTGCACTCCTTTTTGAAAACATTGTATGTGTGTGAGTGTTTTGCCTGTGTGTTTGTACCATGTTCATGCCAGATGCCCTCAGAATCAAAAGAAGACATCAGACCTCCTAGACTTGGAGTTATGGATGGTTATGAAGCACCATGTGAGTGCTGGGAAGTGAACCTGGGTCTTCTACAGAGCAGTAAGGACTCTTGCCAGTGAGCCAGCCCTCTTGCCTTTTCTACATAACTGCTTCATTATAATTTTATATTTTTTCTTTAATGTCTACACAGGATCTGTTCTCCGAGGTACAGGAGAGGTGCCAACTACCCTCTGGCTGCTCACTGCCTGGGAGTCCCTCCCTTGTCTTCACTGGCCTCCTAAGCTCTTTATTATACAGTGTGTTTGTAGGTTTCCCTAGCCTGCTTTTCTCTCATAATTTTTCCCCCTTTGGTTATTTTCACAGGCCACTTTGAGACTGCTATTGCCTGCTGGGCAAAGCAATGCTTTGGATCTATTTCTTCCACGCTAAAACTTGATGGGCTCTATGGAGATGATAATCTCTCTTTATTTGTGTGTGGCGCTTTCAGATTCTTTTTTCTAATCTAAACAATACTTTAGACTCTCAGCTTATTTACATATCACATAAAATACTATGTTGTTTTGTTTTTTAAGTTGATTTTTTTGTTTGTTTGGTTTTGGTTTTGGGGGTTAGGATTTCTCTGTTCAACAGTTCTGGGTGTCCTGGTACTCACTTTGTAGAACAGACTGGCCTCCAGCTCACAGAGATCAGGCCTCCAACTCAACAGCGATCCGCCTGCCTCTGCCTCCCAAGTTCTGGGATTAAAGGTCTGCGCCACCACCACCCAGCTAAAGTTGATTCTTATTAGGACAAAAGTCCTACAGAGATTATCATGGTAGTTGAAGATGGCATTTTTAGTCATATCATTCTTTTGTTCTTAAAGGATTGTTAAAATGGTTTTTACAAAATCAGTATGCACTTAGGTTGGTATTTCAGACCAAAAGAAAGAGGCAATTGCCCATAATTTTAAGATGTAGAGATTATCTCTGTCATTCAGAGGTCTGTGGCACAGAATAATTTTTAAACTATTTTGACTTTTAGTTTGACATACTGTCTGTCTCAGAGAACGACATGTGTCTAAGTACAGTCTCACTGAACTTGAAAGTTGTATCTCATGGGCCTGAAGCACAGTAGAGACATAGTCCAGGAATCTCTCCTGGTTAATTGGTACTTTAGACCGTAAGAATACTGTGGTGGGGAGGGAAAGCAATGTGTGGAGTTGGAGGGGGTTCCTTCAGACCTTGTACCTTGGAAGCTAAAGTGAGGGTGACTGCTCTCTCACTGGGGGATGGAAGGGAAGCTAGGAAAAGATGAGAATGGAATTAAGCACTAGGTGCTTCAGGAGGGAAAGGAAGAGGAACAGCAACACAGTCTCGGTGAATTTTGTCTTTTGGATTTCGTTTCCTGTAAAGGGTTCAGTGAGCACATGTTCCTCCTCAGTGTTAATGTGTGTGTATTCAACCTGCATGAACATGTTACAAGTCTGGCTACGGTGTTCTGTCCCTAGAGGCTAGACTTTCCAAGGAAATAGCCTATGTCTTATTCATCAGTTGAGATACTATCACATGTCATTGTGTCATGTGGGCTGACTTTGAAGTCAGTGTACTATGTCCACTGTGCTGAGGCATTATTGCACTGTGTCTTAACAAAGTCGACTCTGCATAATAGTTAGGTGACTTTTATTTAGCAAGCTTTGTAATCAGTTTCATTATCTAGGGTATTTGTCATACATAGTGATAACAGAATCTTCTTCAGAGAGGAATAGTATTGAGCTAAGTGTAAATGCTATGTAGTGTTTGGGGGAGGTAAGCTGGATGCAATAATGGTAATTTTAACACTATGTTTGCCATTTACTATATATTTGAACATGAAAATTCAACAACTTATGACTAATAAAATGATTGTTTTGAATCCTACAGGATATGCAGAATATAATCAGAGGCAGCTACAAACTAGAAATAGACTGAGTTGAGTGCATATAGCTCTGTTTTATCAAACACATTGGTAGACTGTCAACAAAGTCTATGTGACCTTATTCTCTCTTCATCAGTTTATCTTCTAGACTGTCATAGTAGGTACACAATTGTTGAATCAGCAAATATTTGAACATTTACTCTGTTGCTTAAAACACTGTGTAATAGAAATGAGCCTAGGAACAGATGATAGAACTTCTCCTTGTTATTCTTGTGGGAGAGGCCAATAATTGCAAAAAAATAATTAAAAAAATAGAAATAAGGGGTCAAAGTATCGCAGAGGCACTTAGAGGAGAAGGGTGCACAGGCAGCCTACTGGTAGTGTTGAAACTAGAGGGGCTCCGAAAGAGGAGAGGGGCTGAATGAAGTGCTGACAGTGGGTGGAGCTAGGGCTTGGTAACCATGATGAGGAATTTAATTTTATTAATCACAAATGAGAAGTCATGGAATGCTTTATTTAACCCAGTTTGTTTTGAGATAAGAAACACTAGTTTCAGCCAGGCGATGGTGGCGCACGCCTGTAACCCCAGCACTTGGGAGGCAGAGGCAGAGGTAGGCGGATCTCTGTGAATTCAAGGCCAGCCTAGTCTTCAAAGCGAGTTCCCGGACAGCCTCCAGAGCTACAGAGAAACCCTGTCTCAAAAAGAAAGGAAGGAAGGAAGGAAGGAAGGAAGGAAGGAAAGAAAGAAACTCTAGTTTCTTGGAAGGAAAGAAGGAAAGAAAGAAAGAAGGAAAGAAAGAAACTCTAATTTCTTGTCCCCAAATACTAATACCCCTGAATCACTTGACAGAAAGAATTCTACTTTTAAGAATCCACCTTTGCCACTAGAAAAATGGCTTAGAGGTTAAGGGCACTGGCTGCTCTTCCAGAGGTCCTGAGCTCAGTTACCAGCAAACACATGGTGGCTCACAACCATCTATAATGAGATCCGATGCCCTCTTCTAGCGTGCAGGCAGAATACTGTATGCATAATAAATAAATAAATAAATCTTAAAAAAAAAATCTCTCTTGGCTGTGGTGATAACTCAGAGCACAAAGTGTTTGCTGTGTAAGCGTGAGGACCAGTATTAAGCTCCTCAGAGCCCTTTTAAGTCAGACACAGGAGGATAGTTCAGATCATCAGGTACGATTTGAATAAAAGTTGGGTGGCCTATGCATATAGATGAGGAAGAACATTCTGAGTAAAGACAGACCTCAAGGCTAGAGTGCACAAGCCTATTTGAGGAATTTTGTAGAGGCTTTAGGGAGGGACTGGATGTGTCAGCTTTCTAGAAATGAGTTTCTCTTGAGCTTCAAGAAATTCATAAGTCAAAGTAAATCAGTAGTTAGGGGTGGAACTTCCAGTCCACAAATTCTACAGATGCAATCTTTAAATACCTACACTCATGTCTTAACTTGAAATCTTAACAAAGTAATGCAGTTTAAGTTCACTTCATCGTACAGCTGAACAAACAGGTGTCTCTGTAAGTAAATCAGTGGAATTGGATTACATGCTTATAGACCCAGCATTTTTAAAAACTGAACAAAACAAAAAAGCCCCAAAACTAAAAACTCTACCATTCTAGAATGGGGATGTAGTTCAGTGGTAGAATAGGTGCCTGGTGTGCCCAAGGTACTGTTTTTCTTCTCTCAGAATTCAGAGAGGGAAGAGTGGATATGATCATTTCCACTTACAGATTGCCAGGTTATAAGGCTAAGGTCTGTTTTATGGCAAAGATGCTAAGGACAGTTGTTGATAAGACAAACAGTGAGAGAGTTAAGACTGGGTTTAGTGAAGGGGGAAACTGCCTTTTGTTTGTTTCTGTTTCCAAGACAGGGTTTCTCTGTGGAGCCCTGGCTGTCCTGGAACTCACTCTATAGATTAGGCTGTCCTCGAATTTAGAGATCTGCCTGTTTCTGTCTCCCAGGTGTTGGGATTAAAGATGGTTGGGCATATACCTTATTAGTAGAGCATTTACCTAATATGCATAATCAGGTTTTATCATGTTCCCTGTTCTTTCTAGCCCAGTAGTACCAAATCTCTTAAATGTTTTTATATGATGATAAATATTTTCTGTTTTCATACAGTGAAATTTTCTATGTGCTTCTTAATTTTGTTTTGTTTTGTTTTGTTTTTGTTTTTTGTTTTCCGAGACAGGGTTTCTCTGTGTAGCTTTGCGCCTTTCCTGGAACTCACTTTGGAGACCAGGCTGGCCTTGGCTTCTTAATTCTTAAGTCTTGAATTGGTCACACTGTCATCAGTGGCCATAGTAGAAAATCAGCAGAGCTGTGTGTATCAAGCGTGTTCTGTGCATTGAAGTGCCTTGTTTCAAATGTCCATGCTCTTTATAAAGAACCATGCCCTGTAATCTGCTCAAAGTGATCCTGGGGCTACTCTAGCCATCATGTGCACAGCTCATCTTTTCTTAATGTTCTGAATTTTGCGTCATGATTATAGTGGCCTTTTGTCCTTTGTAAAACTTCTACATGCTTTCTCCATTTATCACTGTTTTCTATTGGAATCCTATTCTTCAAATTGCCATTCATTGTTTCTAGGTTAGTTTGCTGGGAGTTGGAGCTTAAATAAAATTACTAGAGAGTGTTCAGAAATGTGGGTCTGAAGCAAAACATTCTTTCTGCTAATAGCGCACACACACATACACACACACACACACACACACACACACACACACACACACACAAGGAAGGTGGCACATGTTCATCTAAATAAAAATTAGAAGGACTCTTGGAAGTCAGCATACCTTATCTCTCCCCCAGACAGAACTGTGACAGATACCACCTCCAGCTCTATAGTTCTCCCACTTGACTTTCTTGGAGCTAGGGTCTCTCTACAAAGCCCAGCTGGCTGCCACCTCAAGATCCTCTTGCTTCCATCTTTGGAATGCTGGGGTTCCAGGTCTGTGCCACCATGCCTGACTACCCTTAAAAGGACATGTAACAACCTCTTTAACTTCCAGTTCTATTTCCGTTTGAAGGAGAGAATTCAAGAGCCTAGCATGTAATAGACATTTAAAGCTGCTAAATGAAAACAAAAAATTGTACTCAAATAAGCTTATTAGTAAAACCCTTTGTTCTAGACATTGATTTTTTTTTTTTTTTTTTTTTTTTTTTTGAGCTGAGGATTGAACCCAGGGCCTTGCGCTTGCTAAGCAAACGCTCTACCACTGAGCTAAATCCCCAACCCAGAAATTGATTTTTATACAGAGCAAGCCTATGATGTTTCTAACTTATCTGTTATATCATGTTTAATATATATGTGAACTCAAATGTAGGTAGTATTGTAATGAGTAAATTGGACTTGATTGTATATATGCATCTCCCCCCGCCCCCATGTCCATGTGTGCTTAGGTGCACATGCACATTTGCCCATACATATGAAAGCCAGAGGTCAACCTCAGGAGCCATCCACCTAGTTTGTTGAGATAGGATCTCCCATTGGCCTTCCTCAGTTGGCTGAATAAGCTAGGTTTGCTGACTAGCAAGCCCAGGATCACCTGTTTCTGCCTCCCTGGTAATGGGATTACACGTGTGTACCACTGTAGCTGCTTTTTAAAATAGTAGGTTCTGAAGGGTTGAACTAAGGTCCTTGTGCTTGCAAGGCAAGCACTTTATTAACTGAGCTATCAATTTGGCTTTATAATTAAAAATAATTGATAAAGGAGCTAGAAAGATGGCTCATTAGTTAAGAGCACTGCCTTTCTCTTATAGAGGACCTGCACTCACATGGCAGCTCACAACTATCTGTAACTCCAGTCCCAGGAGATCTGACACCCTCTGGCTTCTGAGAGTAAGCACGTATATACATGCAGGCAAAACACCTACATACCTAAAATATGACTGATAAAAAGAACATCCAAGGTCATGATCCTGAAATATCAATATGATTTATTTGGGGCTTGAGTGAAATGACTTACTGGAATTTGGGGTCTTTCAGAAGCCTTGCCATTAATGAGGCTCTTTTCATATTTAATGTGAGTGAGTGTTTGTAAAAGAATAACATCAAGCTATCATGTTACCAGCGGCAAGTTTTCAAGAAATGAGTTTGATACAGAGATTATCTGATAAAAGTCAGAGGTTTCTAGCGTGCTGCTTAAGAATAATGATAGGAGCTAAGATAACCATGGGAAGAGGAAATATTTCAAGTCTGAGTTACAGAGATCAATCAAATGCCTGTTCACTGGACGTTATTTCTATCTCTGTATGAGTCTTAGGAAGACACAGCAAGCTTGCTCTTTTACACTGATAGGAAAAACTGCACTGCACATTGTGGGCTGAATTTATCAACTATCCAGGCAAATATTTTATTGAATATGTTCTATTCAACAAGCTTGTAGAATGCTCCTTTGTGGTGCCTTACTTGTACTGGGCATCTTTTCCTTCCTCCCTTCCCTGACAGCTGCTAAAACACAGATGTGTTGGGATTAGTCCAATAGCCACAATCAGAGGGGTTTTGGGTTTTTCTCAAGACATAGGATGACTATTGTTTCCCTTAAAAAAAAAAAAAAAAAGTTAGGCTTTTTTGCTGCAGAGGTAAACATGTTCTTTTTTAAAGTTAATGTTTTATTTTTCATAAACAAAGATAGAGAAGCTTGCTGCAAGGAATGGACCAGTATTTTATACTAGTTATTTGTAAATCCTTTGCTTTCTGGCAATCCCCCCCAAAAAATATTGGACTTTCCTTCCACTTGACTTACTCCATCTGCCCATCTATCACATAGTATTATTCTGTTGTAGCATGGGGCTTGGCTCAGTTGAATACTATGCATATCCTGGGAGCCTGTGAGAATGAGGAAGCAGCTAGGAGACCCAGCTGAATGCTGAGTGCAGAGAAGAGCCAGGGTTTGCCCTTTATGCTGCTTCCAAGATGCTGGGAAAGAAGAGCTGCTAGGGTTCTGATAGTTTCTCTCTACTCTCTTTTCCCCATTTCCTTCAGGGTTTTTCTTAGGTTATCTTGAATCCACCACCTCCAGCTCTGTTCTACCAAGATGACAGGTTGCAAATTATAAGTGCTCTGTCTTTTTTTTTTTTTTTTTTTTTTTTTTTGCTCTTTCTTTGATTTTTAATTGGGAAGGTCTCGTGTGGCCCAGGTTGGCCTTGAACTCATTATGTAGCTGAAGCCGGCCTGAACTCATGATCCTTCTGTCTTTGTCTCTACCACTCAAGATCGGGGTTTACCAGACTGCTAAGTGTTCTATCTCGTTTGAAGATTTTGGCCTGAAAGTTTTGTTAATAACATCACTGTCACCTTTTTTCAGTGTTCAGTGGGCATCTACTGACTTTGCTATCTCTGTTAGCCTTGAAGGAGTCAGTGACTTAGCAGTCATTGGAGTATTGAGGACACTGCCACAGGTAATGCCACTGTTTACTTGTGTCACGAAAGTGTTTCCACTTCAACTATACATAGCTCCTGTATTCTTCGTGACTCCATGACCTGACTAGGGCAGCAAGGAAATCAAGAAAAGACAGACACACAAAGAAAAGCTGGGGTTGGCTGATCTAGGCTCTCTAATGGAGAAGCCAAAGCCAACTCCTCACCCCCAAGCTCAGTGTGTTTACTATTATATAGCTAAACAGGGAGGAAGGGTTACTCATACAGCTGAACAAGGAGGCAGGGTTAGTTCATCTCAGTAGGAGCCATCTCTGTGGTGGGAGAGAAGTCTTCAGGCCTTAAATATCTGGAGGTGGAAAGCTATAGTGGACATTTTCTGCAAATCCTATTAACTTCGACACTTAGACCAGAGGAAGGCTTTGCCACTGAGCCTCACCTGGGGAAGGCTTTTCTACTCCTGTTGGGGTCCCTGACAGACCCTTGGCATGACTGTACCCATGTCAACAACATACATTCAATCAGGACTTCCTTCACTCCTTATACATAGCAAATTCCACTGAAACAGAAGCTAATCTCATAGAGAAATTCATGTGTGAACTAACTAGTTGATATATGTTAGGAATGCTGTACCAGATTTCCATACTTACCTTTGAGGCTTTTTAGCAGCACTGCATACTGTTTAGAATAAGTGACGAAAGGGATTCCCCCCCTGAAAACAATGCTCTAGAATGAATAAGATATGATTTTTGTAACATATGCACTGGGATATACACTTGGGAGATAATCTCATATGAGACATCCTTTGGCTGAGGACAAAATATAAGTGCATTGGAAAACAAGATGAGTGGATGACCAGCTGTGGTAAGAGCATATAGAATTACTTTTCATTTAGCTTCTATTTAGTGATAGAACCTAAAACATTCCAGTCAGATCCTGTTGTGCATGTTTAACTTTCTTAAACTCTAGCAGCTGAAATGAGCTTGCAGAAAGGTTCTGTAAAGAAAAGCATCAGAAGTTAACCAGTGGTCTGGATGAGAATACAGCAAAGCTGATGATGCATTTTCCCAGAGAAATGGCAGAACTAGTCTAGAGTTCTGTTGGTGATCATCAGCAGTGAGAGGTGTGTAACAAATAGTTCTTCCAACTTCTGAGCAGGCTGTATGAGTGCATGCCTCCACCATGACTAATTAGGACATGCCCATTGAGCTCTACACAGAGTTATTTTAAGTAAATTTGCTTGCTACGATTTTAGCACTTAAAAAATTAGTTTTGGACTTCAAAAAATATTGTAAGGCTGAGAAACTAGTAGTTGGAGAACGTTTTAGTTGGTAGTAGTGTTACTGAGAGCATGGCAGGCATTGCAAGGCAGAATGGCTATGGTTTGAATTCTGGGACTAAGTACCAACCTTGTGTCACAGTTTTCTCATCCATGAAGTAGCTAATGATGCAGGCTAAGACTCCTTTAAATGAAATATTTGAGACCAGAAATAGTTTGTTTGAGCTTTTTGGTTTTTGTTTGTTTTATTTTTTATCACATAATGAGGTATCTTAGAGATGAGACACAAGTCTAAAACACAGTATTAATTTATTCTTTATATACATATAGCCTGATGGTGTTGTGTATAATTTCTTAGTGTACCTGCATTTTTACTATAACATAATGTCAAGTGTGAAATTTTGTACTTGATGGCATCTTGTCAGCAGTCCAAATGTTTTAGACTTTAGAACATTTTGGATTTTGGATTTTTAGGTAAAAGATATTCAATCTGTAATACCTAATAATAAGGTGGTAGGAATTAAGTGAGCTAATATTTATAGATTTTACATGGCCTGTGATAAGTAGTGATTTTTTTTTTCCCCTGAGCTGAGGATCGAATCCAGGGCCTTGTGCTTGCTAGGCAAGCTCTACCACTGAGCTAAATCCCCAACCCTAGTAGTGATATTTTTTAAATCTGGTTTTGTTGTTTTGGTTTTTCAAGATAGGGTTTCTCTGTGCAGCTCTGACTGCCCTGGGACTCTTTCTGTAAACCAGGCTGGCCTCAAACTCGGAGATCTGCCTGCCTCTGGCTCTTGAATTCTATGCCAGCACTGCTCAACAATTTTTAATTTTGCTTTAGGTTTTTTGAGACAAGGTTTCTCTGTGTAGCCCTGACTGTCCTGGAACTCACTCTGTAGACCAGGTGGCCTCGAACTCTGCTTACCTCTCTGCCTCTCCACTACTGGGATTAAAGGTATGCACCGCCACCACCTGGCCTTTTTTTTTTTTTTTTTTAATTTTTAAACAAAACTGGATTAGTATTTGAATTGAGCACTAAGTTCTGAATATTCTAGGCTTCAAAACTTACATTAAGTTCCATTTACTTTACGTTTCTCGGTGTTCAATAATTAGGTTTAATTTGGTTTTTATTGGTTTTTTTTTGAGGGGGGTGTTGGGGAGGGAGTTCAAGACAGGGTTTATCTGTGTAGCCCTAGCTGTCTTGGACCTTGCTTTGAAAACCAGGCCGCCTGGTCTCAGAGATCTGCCTCCCAAGTGCTGAGATTAAAGGTGTGTGCCACTGCGCCCGGCTGGGTTTAATTTGTTTAAGTGATGGGTTTACAGAACCATGTTTACGAGGGTGAAGGGTCATAAATATGCTTGCCTTCCCTTAGTATTACTTTAAATTGTATCTCCAAACTGAGAGATTGTGGTATGTATGAAAGAATTAACCACTTTTTTTATCACTGGTTAGAACTTGATGAAAATATTTTAGTGATGGTCAAGACCTGACTGTCAGGAAATAGAAAGCTTTTTAGCCTCTAAGAAGTGAAATACACACTTAAGAGAAGGAAGTCTGACAGTGTATTCTTTGATGTTGCTCATAGATGCCGCAGTAGAGAGAGAAGCTCACCCAAATGCTAAGCCTTCATCTTCCGAAGGAGCAGAAGGCTTCAGCCTTCTTAGAAAAGACTGACACCCAACTAGCTCACTCCAGTTACTGTATTCAAACATATACAAGGCTAATAGGGTCTAGGAAAGGCTCCAGCTATCAAAGTCATGTTGCTCTTGCTGCCCGTGAGAGCAGACAACCCACACAAATCTTAGTCTCTTTTGACTATGGCAAGACATAATCAAAAGTAAGAACTCCAGGTCTGCCAGGAGTGTCTTAGGACCAAGGTCGGTGTAGCTGAAAGCTCTCATATAGCAGCACCCAATGCAGAGTCTCCAGAAAGACAATAGTTCTTCAAGATTTAAACAGTCTGAAAACTATTTCTCAGCCTCTACTGATTAACCCAAACGTAAGAAAGGCTTTCTGAAACATTCTGCTCAAAGCCAGACACATAAAGGTGTCTTTACATATCGTTACAGTGGTGTATTTGCTGAGCGCCCAGCATTCACAGAGTGTCTAGGAAAGTTAAATTAGACTTTCTTTAGCTGTTTCCTACTTGAAATACTAGAAGAAGCCCCCAGAGATTCTGTTCTTAGAAAATATGTACTTTTGTTTAAGACTGACTGTATTTTTAAGAATTTACAATATCCTTTTAACAGTCATACCAGATGATTAAGTTAAGGCAAGATTTCCAGCTTTGGTGGCTGACCTGTTTTCCCAGGGCCTTGCTTTCTCATGATCAGAATCAAAGATTTTACCAGAAAGGTGATCTATGTCCTAACTTTTGTGGTTTTTCTGTCCCCTAGTTCCCTGATGACTATAATATCAAAGAAATGTTATTATGTGAGATGAAATATGGGAGAAGGAGCTGAGCCTTCTGTTTACAAGAGAAAATTCTACACATGGCTTTAATAAATAATGAGCTTTCTAATAGTAAAGTCCTGATATAACAGTGGGGCATAATAACATATCCAGAACTCTATTATCTTCTACATTGTCAGTGAAATGCTCAGCAGGTATAGGCACTTGCTGCCAAATCTGACAATCTGAGTTTGATCCTGGGACACAGATGGTAGAGAAGAGACCAGACCCTGAAAGCTACCCTCTGACCTCCACACACATGCTGAGACACACCAACATATGCATACTCACACACACAAGCACACAACTATAAAAATAAAATAAAAAAGCCAAGCGGTGGTGTCGCACACCTTTAATCCTAGCACTTGGAAGGCATAGGTAGGTGGATCTCTGTGAGTTCAAGGCCAGCCTGGTCTACGAGTCCAGGACAGTTAGGAATGTTGCACAGAGAAACCCTGTTTTAAAAAAACAAAACAAAAGTTGCTAATATCAGTCTTTAAATGTCACCAGTATACTAAAGTTTTAAGCAATTAAAATCCATTGTAGTTCCTTTGTCTGTAGTGACTCTTGTGCTGGGTATCCCAGCAACTGATATTCATTGTCTTTCACATTTGCTTAATACCTCTACCACTTACCACAGTGACTTGACTAAAATCCTCTCCATGTTTAGTGAGAGAGACATGTCTTCAGCCTGTGGGGACAATTAACAACAAAGAATGTCTAACAGTGAACAAGTGGTGTTACTCATTGTATTGCCAAGTGTGGGTGGATAATTAAACACTGTTAGCACACTGATCTGTGGGTTGTTTAATGATCTCAGTGATTCCCAAGTCGTCTTATGTAAGTACCATAGAGTGATGGCCAGTGACTCAAATGAGTTGTCATAGCTGGGTGTTGGTGGGAGATGGGGGCAAAGGATTCTCAGGAACAGAAGCAGTATGCCAATATGGAGCACTGATACAGTGAGAGTTGTAATCTCAAGACCACTTGCCTTACACTAATTTCATTCCTTAAGCTTGGTTGCTCATTAATTAATGGATTTCTGTTAAGCAGAGGACACCCTATAATACCTTAATGGGTCTATGACTTATGAAAGTGCTTAATGTATGTGCTGTTGTAAATGGTGTACTTTACAGATCTAATCATGGTACGTGATGTTTAATCTATTTTAGAAACTGGATGGCTTCTACAGGGAGCCAGGCCTCTGATATAGACAAGATTTTTGGATTCTTCAATGATGGCGAACCCCCCACCAAAAAGCCCAGGTAAACAAGAGAAAGGGAATCAGAGGAACAGAAAATTACCATTAGTGGGAGATACTTACCCCAAATTATAGGTGTTTTCACTGATTAATATGGCCTTCATTTAAAAGATTAAATTATTTTTACTTTGGATTTAATTTTTTATTAAAGTAATATATGTACATACTTTTAAAATTTGTTACTTTAAAGCTCATATGCTACTCATCAGATATTAATTTTCTGTTTTTTCTAATCTTGACATCTGTTTTGTTTTTGATGTGAAACAGGGTCTTACTGCATAGTCCAAGCTGGTCTAGAACTCTTGCCTCAGCCTCCCAGATGCTGAGATTGCAGGCATGCAGCTGACAGCACATACTTTAGATGCTGTGTTCTACTGCATGCTCTCTAGTAACAGAGAATAAGGACTCCATTTGCTTTCCTGCATCCTCCCTCTGTGCTGGTGCCCCACAGGTTTCACCCTTATCTCCCCATATGTTTATCTGCATTTGATCAACCAGTTCTCAAGATTTACATTATTATGTCTTTATACATGGTATTCATAAGCTGGGCATGATGCTTTTAATTCCAGCACTCAGGAGACAGAAGCAGAGGCAGGCAGATCTCTGTGAGTTCAAGGCCATCCTGGTCTACATAGCAAGTTCCAGGACAGCCAGAGCTATGTAGTGAGGCCCTGTTTCGAAAAACCAAACAAACCATGAATAGTATTAAAGTGTTATGATTACATTTCCTTTTGTGCATTTTTTTAACCTCCATATTACTGAAGAGCATCTTGGGTTTTTTTAATTTTCTGTGTTCCTTTCCTCTTCAGATACTGACAGGAGAATTAATCTGTCATATGCTGAAAAATGTTGGAAATTTTAAAGTTTAATTGATTCCATGGATTCTTACCTCTGAACTCAACCCTGGGACAGTCAGCTCCTTAGTCTCCTGCGTTTATTTTACTGTGCTCCATTTTGCTGAAGCACACTCTCAGATGCCTTTCTTAGTAAGAATACATAGTGAATAATTGTTGGAGATACTAAAAGATAGTCTGTTGTGATTAGCAGTTGTTTTAGAAATGAATTTAAAAGAGGAAATGGTGATTTGGTCACAATTTCAGAGATTTTGGCTTATAGTCTGTTGGCTCCATTTCTCTTGAGAGTATTGTGAGGTGGAATGTCATTCAAGGACGTGTAGAACAGAGTTACCCATCTTTTGCCTGCTGGAATCAGAGAGCCAGGGAAGAAGGGTCCAGAAGCAAGATACCGTTCTTTCAGGTCTCATCTCTAGTGAGTACCTCCAAGTAGGCCCTGTGACTCAGTCTCTGCCAGTCTCAGTAATGCCTTCACATTACAAACCCATCAGTGGATTAACCCAATGATAAGTTGGTCCAGTTACCTTCCAAAAACCCCAGCTCTGAAAACACTGACTGCTGTCTTGGGAACCAAACCTTTGGTGCTTGAACCATGCCAGGGGGTGTTCCAGACCCAAATCAAAACACCAGTTTTTGTATTTTGTGATATCTTTTGTCTTTGCTCACTAAAATCTTACAAAAATCACATTATTCTCAGTAACACAAAAAAATTGTACACTACCGTATCTTGTGAAACTAAATACTATGATGCCTTCAAGCTACTTCCTGATAACTTCATTTTGAAGTAATTATCCTGTGTTAAGCTGATATTAAACTCTCATTAAACATTTCTCTGTCTTTTGTTCAGATGTCGAACCTTCTGTCCACCCCCCACCCTATCTCTCACTACTTTATGACAAGGTCTTTGTATGTAACCTATCCTGAGCTCCAGCTCTGTCCTCCTGTTTCAGCCTCCTGAGTTCTTGGATTACAGGCATGTATCTATGTGTCTGGCTCTGGGTTTTTGTATGTGTTATTTGTTTCAGTTCTACTTTCTTAAAGGTTTTCTCAGTTTTTCTTACAGATTTTTAAAAATTGCTGTTACATTTTTAATTTTCTTCAATTTTGTTATTGTTACTGTTTTGTCTTTTTGAAGACAGGCTGGCTTACAAGTATGATCTTCTTGCCTTAGCCTCCTGAGTGATTCCTTTGTACCTGCTAGCTTGTTTGTATGTACTGCTTATTGTGGGCCTTTTGCAAATATAAAGTGACCATATAGTTTGTCTATTCATATTTAAGCTATGGAAAAGCAGGAGTCTATGTGAGTGTAGATATTAGTCAGAGTTCTCTAGATCAGTGGTTCTCAACCTTCCTAATACTAGGACCCTTTTTACAGTTCCTCATGTTCTGGGGACCCCCACTATAAAGTTATTTTCATTGTTACTTCATAATTGTAATTTTGCTACTGTTCTGAATTATGATGTGAATATCTGATATAGAGAATATCTGATATGTGACCCATGTGAAAGGGTCCTACAACGCCATAGGAGTCACGTTCTACAGGTTGAGAACCACTGTTCTAGAGGAACAGAACTGATAGAATGAATACATATTTTAAAAGGGGGTTATTAGGTTGGCTTACATGGTGTGGTCTGGGTTGTCCAACAGTGGTTCAAGCCACATTGGAGAGGCAGAGAAGCCAGTAGCTTCTGAGCAGTCCCAGTGTGGTGTTGAAGGCCTAAGGGATAGATCCCTGGAAAACCACCAGTCTTCAGTCCACACTGGAGGGCAGAAGGAGATGATAATGTCAGTGAAGAACTGAAGCCTGGACAGGTAGATGAACTTGTCAGCAGGATGGGAAGGCAATGCTGACCTCCTTTTTTAAATCTGGCTGCCACCAACGTTTAGGGTGGATCTTCCCACTTTGAATAATCTGATCAGGAAGATTCCTTACAGGTTTGCCCAGGAGCTTTTCTTTTACTTGATTCCAGGTTCTGTCAAATTGGTAACCAATATTCATCATCACACTATGCTAATGAGCTTCCCTCTGAATATTAAGCCTGGAACTTGTTCAGCAGTTGAGGACCTCTAGCCTGTCTAAAGCTGGGTCTTTTCTGCCCCTATTTCCCCAGAGAAATCCTTCCATCTCTTGAATTCATGGAGACTGGGTGCAAGGAAAAGGTTAAAGCCTAGTGTCTAGGAGACTTGCCCCAAGGGAGACTGGTTGGAGAAGTCTTAGATTTCATACAGAGATTCTTCCTTAATCCCTCCCACTTGGCACTGTGCACAGTGTTCTCAAATGCACCGTCCTCTGGATGACTTTCTGCAGACTTATAGCTGAGTTTTAGTGCCACCTGCCTGCCTACCTGAACATGTGCCTGAACATTCCTGAGTTTCTACAGAGGGAATTGGGTTTTATCCTGAACTTCTAAAATGATGTTGCCTTCTGATGTCTGTTGTCTGCACGCTACTGTCATTCATCTTGTCCTACCCTACTTTTTTTTTTTTTTTTTTTTTGGTTTTTCAAGACAGGGTTTCTCTGTGTAGCTTTGCGCCTTTCTTGGATCTCACTCTGTAGACCAGGCTGGCCTCGAACTCACAAAGATCCACCTGCCTCTTCCTCCCGAGTGCTGGGATTAAAGGCGTGCACCACCACCGCCCGGCCTACCCTACTTTTTATACATGCTGTAGCGGGATGTTACAGCTCAGCACTGCTACCATAGCCCGAGGAGTTACACTTTATAGACCTCCGTACAGGAAGAGCTGCAGAGAAGAATTTCGGGTACACCATTTTAATTTAGTATGGGGACTTGTGGGAGGGGGCTGCTTTTAGGGAAAAGACAGTACTCACTCAATGTAAGCTCCTTGAGAACTGTACTTAGGTGTCGTTACAGTGGCTGTTCATATGAGTCTATGGCTTTTTATGTTATATTTCTCAGAGTATAATTTACCACAGGGGTTAAAGATTACATACAACTTAAAAATTAGTAAAGTTTGAGCTGAGTAAGGTGGTGCATGCCTATAATTCTCATACTTGTGAGATGGAGGCAGGAGGATCAGGAGTTTAAGGACTCTTGGGCTATCTGAGACACTATCTTAAAAGCATTCTCTTGAGCATACACCTCGAGCGCGCGTGCGCACGTGCGTGCGTGCGCACACACACACACACACACACACACACACACACACACATTCAAATGAGCTAATTTTACTTACTTTTCTTCCTATTGAGCTTCCTTTTATAAATGAACTTGTGAGGTAGTTTATGAGGTGTTTTGTCTAGATTTGGGTATGGAAGAGGCATATTATTACTATCTAAAGTCAAGACAACAAACCTCCTAATCTTAAGTAAGTATGTAGTTTCATTTGTTTTTAATATCCTTATTTGACATATCTCTTAGAAAAAAGGGTCTATAGAGAATCTTGGCTTTGTCACTTGTGATCAGGTTTCTGACACCCAGCCATATTCTTCAGTGAAAGGCTCTTTTCCCTCCCCATGACCCCCTCATTTTCCCTTTCTATCTTGCCTTAATACTGTCTTTAAAAATAACTACTAGGGCCATCAGGATGGATCCACAGGTAATGCTAAGCCTGATGTCCTGAGTCCAGTCCCTGGGACCAACATGGTGAGAAGAGAGAAACAATTCCCAAAATTGTCCTCTGATTCCACACATAGACACACTAAAAAATAACTGTGTGTTTGGGGTTTTTTAGGTTATTTAGTGATTTAAGTAGAGATCATAATTGCATTTTTTTCTTTTTTTTTTTTTACTGAAAGCCCTTTTGTGAAAGTATTCAATGGTTGTGTATATATGCATGTGTGTTTATATGTCATTCACTACCTTTTTTTTGGAGACAGGCTTTTCTGTAACTGGCCTTAAATTTCCAATCCTCCTGTCTACCTCCCAAATTCTGGGATTATGGACTTCAGCCTTCACAGTCAATTTTCATTCACCATCTTGATTTTTCTTCTTCTTTTTTTTTTACTTTACTTTTTTTTAAAAATATATTTATTTATTAATGATTCTTCTTTTTAAAACACACTCAATTATATGCTTCTCATAGCTGTCAACAATTTTCTCCCCAATAGACAAGCTATTTTATATACGGGCCCATCTCTAGTTTCTGCGTAGTTCAGGGTTTTCTTATTTGTTAAATGACTGAATGTAGAGATGTGAGTAGGACAGGCAGTTGTAGAGGTTGTCAAAGTGTTCTCTTGGTCTTGGGTTTTGTCTAAGTGTTGATTCTGTTTCTATTCATTGTACTATTGGAAAAAGAAGGGTAAGGCAAGTAATGATTGCAATGTAGTCGTAGAGTGAGAGAGAAGGGAAGCTGAAACATGCTTGTCCTCGGCAGTCTCCCAGCAGGACTCTGCCATGAGGAAGGGCTGTTTGTTGTGAGAAAAAACACCAGGCTCTCACGTTCTCAGAAGCCTGCTGAGCACTTCTTTTTTTTTTTTGGGGGGGGGGGGGAAGGCAGCTCAATGATATCTAGAATAAAACCATGTACAGATTTGCCCCTTGGATTTGGCTTTCATGCTGAGTTTTATCTTTGCTTATAAAATCTGGAATCAAGTTTTTTATTGTCTTCCTTATTTTACATTCATATCTCAACAAACGATATGAGTTTGTATGAAAATATTTTCTTTTTGAAAACAAACATGTCCTTTTGAAATTACCATTGGCTTAAAGAATAATTTAGTTGGCAGAACTTCAGCTGTAATACATTTGAATCTGTTGTAATATTAGTGGTTTTCTTAGTTGGAGAGGACAATGGAGGAGAAAGTTGATTTTACGATTGTTTTTCAGGATGCCTGAAATAGTTATTACTTTGTCTTCCTGCAAGAACTGGAATAATATTGTGGTCTTTCATTTAATCTACTTTGGAAAACTGTCAGAAACTGGAATTCTCGTTTTTACAACTAAAAATTATAAAGTGCACACTTTTAATCCCAGCACTGGGGAGCAAGGCAAACATCTCTGTGAGTTCAAGGCCAGCCTGGTCTACATAGTGAGTTCTAGGCCAGCTAAGATTACACAGTGGGACCCTGTCTCATAAGACAAAGCAAACAACAAGTCCCAGCTGTTGAATAGTGAGAGCCCACTACATGTTTGTCAGATGTCTTTGAATGAACCTGGTGTCTGCTGCATGCTCCAATCCTCTTGTGCCTTTTCCTTTTCAGGAAGCTGCTTCCAAGCTTGAAAACCAAGAAACCTCGAGAACTTGTGCTAGTGATTGGAACAGGCATTAGTGCTGCAGTTGCACCACAGGTCCCAGCCCTGAAGTCCTGGAAGGGGTTAATTCAGGCCTTGCTGGATGCTGCTATTGATTTTGATCTTCTAGAAGACGAGGAAAGCAAAAAGTTTCAGAAGTGTCTCCATGAAGACAAGAACCTCGTCCATGTTGCCCATGACCTCATTCAGAAACTCTCCCCTGTGAGTAGTCTGCTGTATGCCATGGCATGTAAAAGTTTCTGAAAACATGATTGGTGTGCTGACTCTAGCAGGAATATTTGTTTATTGCTTGTGTGTTTATAACATTTGGCTCTTAGTGCCTTTTCAGGGTAGTTATCCTGGCCCCATTTCATTCTGTTTGTGATATGCTGAGAACTTTGTGTGTATGAGGACAAGGCTACTGATATACTTTGGCTGTGTTCTGAATTTACTTTTTCTATGCTCACTATAAAAGGTGCCATGATTCCCATGACTTTAAGGAAATATTAGAAAGATTTAAGTTGGGATTTTGTTTTTGTGTTTTGAGAAAGCATCTTGTGCATATCATACTGGCCACAAACTTGAAGTCCTCCTGCCTCAGCTTCCTGAATGCTAAGAGTATAGGCATGTTCCCCTTGCCTAACTGGAGATAATTCTTTAAATATTCACAAGGAATTTTATCAAATTAAGTTGGATAAAGAACCTAATTGTCTTTCTTGCTTCACCTGAAAAATTATTTGAAAATTTAGGATTCAGGGTTGGGGATTTAGCTCAGTGGTAGAGCGCTTGCCTAGTAAGTACAAGGCCTGGGGTTCAATCCTCAGCACCAAAAAAAAAAAAAAGAAAAAAATTTAGGATTCAGTTATGCTAGGATTAGTGGTACATGTGTAAAATATTACATCAATGAAAGCAGGGGAATTGTGATTTCCAGGACAGCCTGTAATGAATAACAATTCTATCACACACACACACACACACACACACACACACACACACACACCCCAACCAACCAACAACAGCAACAACAAAACCCCCCAAAACACAGGCAGTGGATGTGGCTCAGTTGCTAGACACTTACCTAAGGGGTATATGTCAAGGGCCCTAGGTTGATCCCCAGCATCATCCCACTGAAAGCTTAGAACATGTTTTGGCTACTGTATTACTTCCAAATACATCTTCAATAAATCCTGATTTGGTTTATTATTTGAAACAGTCTCATGTAGCTAAGGTCAGCCTAAAGCTCACCTGTGAAGCCAAGGATGGCTTAGAATGCCTGATCCTACAGTCGCCACTTCTCAAATGTTAGGCTTACAGGCTATGTGTTGCTTTGGATGGAACCACAAGCCTGTACCCATGCCCACATGTTCCACATTTTAATAATTTAAATGCACTGTGAAAAAGAAATAGGGCACTTACTCCTTAAAAATTAGCTATCAGTAATTTGTATCCCTTCTCCCAAGACTATAGAAAGAAATGTTCCTAAAACTTATCATAGATCTTAAGGTTTCTTACTCTTCCTTTCAATTCCTGCCCTTAAGGAGTTTTAAAGAAATCATAAGAAACTAGATATAAGTAGTGCCTGCCATACTTCCCACACTAGGAGACTGAGGCAGGAGAATTACTACATGTTTGAGAGGCCAGCTTGGAGTAATGGAGAGTTTGAGACCAGCTTGGACTACATAGTGAGGCCCCAACTTAAAAAACAAAAACAAACAAACAAAAAAACACACATGCCAGGTGGTGGTGGCCCATGCCTTTAATCCCAGCACTTGGGAGGCAGATGGATCTCTGTGAGTTTGAGGCCAGCCTGATCCATGAAGTGAGTTCCAGGACAGCCACGGCTACACAGAGAAACCCTGTCTCAAAAAAACCAAAACAAAGGACCACAAACAAAAAAGAGTTCATGGCACCTTTATTATTTTGTGGGGGGGAGTGTTTTGTCTACATATGTATATGTGTACCGTGTATGTTCAGTGTCCTCAGAGGTCAGAAGAGGGAGTTGGATCCCCTGGGACTGGAGTTATAGATGGTTGTGAGCCACTATCTGGTTGCTGGGGATTGAACCCAGGTCCTCAGGAAGAATAGCCAGTGTTTTTAACCATTGGACCATCTCTCCAGCCCATGAGATTTTTGTTCAGTAGGTAAAATTAATTCAAAATGAACTCCAAACCTAGTTATCAGAGCTACAATTTTAAGATTCTTAGAAGAAAACAGAACAGAGTTTGGCAGTGATTAGTCATAAACTGAATAATCTGCTTTTTAGAGGATAATAGACTTCAATAGACATTTCTCCCAAGAAATAATAGAAAGATACAAAGGGCTAATAAGAATCCAGGTATGGGGGGTGGAAAGCTAGCTCAGCAGTTAAAAGCATTGGCTGCTGTTTCAGAGGATCCAGGTTCAGTTCCCAGCACCCATACCATTTGTAACTCCAGCTCTAGGGGTTATGATGCCCTCTTCTAAGGACACTATACTGCATTCACATGGTACACAGACATATATGCAGACAAAACACCCATGCACATAAAATTAAATTAAAATCTCAAGAAAAATACTACCTACGTTCATTTTTTTTAAGGGATCCAAATATGATGGTATATGCCTATAATTCCAGCATTATGGAGAGTGAGGCAAGTGTACTGTGAGTTCAAGGCCATCTCTGGCTACCAAAACCATAACCACTTTATACCCATAGACATGGCTAGTATCAAGAAAACAATAACAGGTATTGATGAGGCTGTAGAGAAATTGGAATTCTCATTGTTTGAGGCAATTTAAAGTGGCTCAGCCACTTTAGATAATAGCTTTATCACTTCTTGGCATGCATTGTGAAGCAGAGGCATGCAGATTTCTGTGAGTTCTAGGCCAGTATGGTCTACATAGGTTAGACAAGGTTATATAGTAAGACTTTTTCACCAAGGGGCAGAGGGCAGGGGATACTAAAACATACAAACAAAACTAATCTATAGCTTCATCACCTTAGATATATATTCAAGAGACCTGAAAGCATGGTGTGGACAAGATGGTTAGGTGGGTAAAGGTACTTATTGTGCAAGCCTAGCAACCTGGGTTTGATTCCCGGAAAACATGTTAACAGTGGAAGGAGGGAACAAAACCCACAAAGTTGCCCTCTGACCTCTACACGAGCACTGTAGCATACGTGCCCACCTACACAAATCATGCACACAATAATGAAAGCTTCTTAAAAGCATGTTGTGTACTCCTGCTCATAGGTGCTGACAGCAGTGTTATTCATAATATCCTAAAAGTGGAAACATCTCAAATCTGTCAACTCATGGCTAGATCAATACGCTGTATTCATATACTGTTATTTAGCCAGAAAGAGTCCTAGCAATGCTACACATCGGTGAACATTGAAAACAGCTCTAAGTGAAAGGAGCCATACACAAAGGACATTATATGATTAATTCATAAAAAGTGTTCAGAATAAGCAAATCCACAGAGATAGGAAATAGATTAGTGGATTCCAGGGCTTGGAAAAAATGTGTTGCAAATGTGATGTGCAGAATGTCTCCTTTTGGGGTGATGAACTGTCCTAGAATTAGGTAATAATGGTGGTACCTTATATATGGATATACTGAAAACTAGTGAGATGTACACTTTGAAAGTGAATTTTATGGTAAATTATAACCAAAAATTCATATGTATGTAAACATTTAAGTTGAAGGTATAATGAAATTTTAGACTTCTTAAATTTTAAATGCTTTCCACACTACTTCAAAAAATAGAAAGGAGGCTGGAGAGATGGTTCAGTAGTTAAAAATGCTTGCTGCTCTTGCAAAAACCACAGTTCAGTTTCTAGAACACTTGTTAGACAGCCTGCAACTCCAGTTCCAAGGGATCTATGCCCTCTTCTTGATTTCTCAGGCCCTCACATACATGCATACATACATACATACATAGATGCATGTACCACAAATAAACAAAAATAAATCTTTAATAAATTAGGAGAGAGCTGGGCAGTGGTGGTGCATGCCTTTAATCTCAGCACTCAGGAGGCAGAGGCAAGCAGAACAGCCAGAGCTGTTATAGACAGAAACCCTGTCTCAACACACCCCCCCCCCAAAAATTAGGGAATCCTTCCAATTTAATTTGTAAGACAAATATTATCCAGATAACCAGAGTATATGTGGGGGGGGGGGGCATGCTAGAGAGAGAATAGGAAGACAGATAGACAAGAGACAGGGAGGGAAGTGGAGGGCAAAATGTCAAATCAAGTCCTTAGAACATCCAGCAAAAACTGGGTGAGGGAAACCCCTTTTAATGCAGCCAGCTGGAGTTTCCAACAGAGGGAGTCCTGGGCAGAGCAGAGTATCTCCTCAGATGCGGCTTCCAAATAAAAGGACATGTGGCAGTAGATAGAAAGAGCATCATCAGGTCAGGCACATCCTGAAGACATCAGCTCATGACATCCTGAAGACACTGACTGAGGAAGTTGAGGGAGCATTCCTTCCATGGTTGAGCTTCCATTGGCTGGACTTCCAGCTTCTCTTTCCCACTGCAGATGCTCTTCTATCATGGGATAAACAGTAAAAACTTCTGTTAGAAGTGGCTTATGGCCTAGCTAATCTCAAGGGCTCTTTTACTGTTCTCTTCCCTGTCACAGAGTTATGGAAGTTAGCCTGCCTAGCTCAGATCTTGAAGGACAGTTGGAAACAAGCATGCTTGGGTCTGAAATAGGGGAGACCCCACCTCCCAGAACGAGCTGCTCAGTTGAGTTCCAACAACACATGACAATTTACCAGTATTGTACATTACTTGCCATCATCTCTTATGAACATTGATGCAAGGATCTTCAAAAATATATAGCTAAACTTAATGCAGCATATAAAAAAGAATTTACATGAGCAAGGGTGAACTTTCCTAGGAATGCAAAATTGATTTAACATGTGAATGTCAGTATAATGTACAAAGAATGTCTATAGCCAGCCAGTAAGAAGTCAGGTTTATATATCAAAGGGGTCTGTATCTTTTTTAAAAAAAATTATTATTTTTATGTACATGAATGTGTTGCCTGCATGTATATCTGTGTACCGTGTATGTGTGCCTAGTGCCTGCAGAGGCCAGAAGAGGGCATTGATTCCCCTGGAACTGGAGTTACAGATGCTTGTAAACCATCAAACCTGGGTCCTCTGGAAAAGCAACATGTGCTCTCAACCACTGAGCTATCTTTCCAGCCCAAGGGTCTTTATCTTTTAGGAAACATAATGAAGTATCTATGAGTGAAATTATGTAATACTTTGATATCAGCACTCAACAGCTCAGTGAAGTTAAGAAAAAGTCATGATGCCTGGGAGTTTAGGTTAAACAATATTGGCCATGTGTCATGATTATTAAGATTGGGTGATTGGTATGGGGTGTTCATTTATTTATGTATTTGCCTTTTATTGCAGTGCTGTGGATTGAACTTTTCACAATCTAGGCAGGTGCTCTGTTTTTACTTTTGTATGTTTGGGAAAATAAAATTGTTAGATTATTCAATAGTAACACAACATAGTTAATTGGTCCCAATTATTGATCCAGTTTCATATAATAGAGAAGTAACATTGTAAATTCAAGGCAGAGAGCTTAGCTGCCCAAATCAACAAAACCATGCCATTTCAGTGCCCTGGAATCCTGGGCAAATCAACTGACTTCCCACCATTTGCTTTTGCACAGTAGACCTGGGACCAGGGCGCCTGGGGTCATCGCACTGTCTAGAGCTTGATTGGGTGGTTGGATCCCCAGCACCGAAGAGAAAGTAAGAAAGAGCCTGTTGTATTACTTCATGGGGTTTTGTGAGGACTGAATGGCACTAGCCACCTTCTCCATCAGACATCCATTTCCCTTGAAAGAGTGCAGCGAGTGCTCAAAGTAAATGCAGCAGGAATGTTAATGACCTTGGAGGGACGAGATCAGGAGTGCTTGATTTGATGTGGGACTAGAGAGATGAGTTGCAGCATAAAATAAATGAAGTAGCATGGGATTTGCGGCACTGTTTGAAGTGGAGGAGGAAAATTCTTAGAGGTTGTGTGGGAGTTTGGCATTTCCTTTCGACTTCTGAACTCCCTGTTTATGTTTTCATTCCTTTGTCTCAGAGAGGCTACTGGTGGGAAATTTAGTTCTAAGACAAAAACTTTGATTTCAAATCTAAGGAAATCAACAGTGACAAAAGCATCTTTCCAAGCCCAGAGTGCTGGCTGACACCTGTAATCCCAGCATTGAGAAGCTAGTGGATCACAGGCCCAATGCTAGCCTGGGCTAGGTAGTGAGGCCACATCTCAAAACAGAACCAACAAGCAGAAATCCTCAATTTTTAATATTGCTATAGAAAATTTGGTAAATCACAGAACTGGAACTAAAAGATATTTAGCTAAAACAAGTGACTCAAGGAATTACCAAGTTTTAGTCTTTTCATAGAAAAAAACAAACCAAAAACAAAACCCTCATGTTCTTCATCCATGACTACTAACATGGTCTACCTAGGCCCTTCTACTTGTGCTCATAGTAAGCAGGCTGGTATAGGAATACAGCGTGTAGGATTGTAAATACCAATGAGCTAAGTACAGTTGGAGTTACAAAAGCAACAAAGAACTTCTTTATAAGAAGTCACTATGTTTATTAAATCTGAAACTTAGTTCTGCCTTTTTTTTTTTTTCCTTTTGGAGACAGGCTTTCCCTGTGTAGCCCTGACTGTCCTGAAACTCACTATGTAGACAAGGCTGGCCTTGAACTCAGAGATCCACCTGCCTCTGCCTCCTGAGTGCTAGAATTAAAGGCATGTGCCACCACTGCCCGGCTAATTCTGCTATTTTGAAAAAGTATTGGTGCATACATTGCAAAAATCAAAAGTACATAGCTATTTATATCTACTGAGATATCTTGCTCCTCTTGGTGTATTTGTCTTATCGCCTCTCTGCCCTAAGTCACCTTCACATATTTTTTATGCAGCCTTCCAGCTTTGCAAATGTAAGCAGAAATATATCTATCCTTCCCTCACTGTGGCCATCTCCAAAATCAAAACTAATATCCTCTAGTTTGTCTCACCCAGCAGTGTATTGTTCTCCTGTATAGAATGTAAGTCAGTGTTGTCTATAACAAAATAACCTAATTGGCTTATAAAAAGAAGAGGGGGTGGGAGGAAGTTCCACTCTGGTCAGTTATTCCAATTGCTTTGTTCTTGTGGTGAGGCAATGCATCATGACAGGAACATGTCATATAACAAAAATACTTTATGGGGTTGGGGATTTAGCTCAGTGGTAACGCAAGGCCCTCAGCTGGGGGGGGGGGTACACTTTACAAGACAGAGATTAAAAAGCTAAAGGAAAGGGCCAGGGCCCCAGAGCCACCTTCTAGAATATGCCCCCCGATGACTCAAAGACTTTTCACTTGGTTCTACAGTTTCTTAATGGCACAGACCATGTTCTGTAGATGTAATTCTGAACAGTCTTATTAAATAAGAAACACAGAGCCAAATGCAAAGTTAAAAGCCCAAGATGGTCAGAGCACTAGCAAATAGCTTTTAGCTTACCAGCCGCTGCTGTCCTTCCCCTCCAAAAGAGACCTACTTCCTGTGTGTCTTTTTATTGACTTTCTGTTCTGCCTCCTCATTGGTTGTAAACCCAACCACATGACTTCCTCATCACTTCCTGTCTATACAGACCTCTAGGTCTCTATGGTTGGTATTGAGATTAAAGGTATGTGTCTCCATGCTGGCTGTGTCCTTGAACACAGATTCTGCCTGTCATGTGATTGGGATTAAGGGCATGTGCTACCACTGCCAGACTTCTGCCAAAAGGCTTGCCATTAGCTCTGACCCCCAGGCAACTTCATTAGCATACAAATAAAATCACATTTCAGCACAAATAAAATATCACCATAATGTTCTCACACCTTTAATACATTGGAGGTACATTCAAGATCCAAATGATAAGATATGGTCCTGGGCCATACCAGTCTTTCATATATGGGTATGTAATCTATTACTATTGGAGATAACAAAGCAGTGATAGCCTTGTATATTTCATTTTATCCAATTGCAGTTATATCTGCAGGATTCCATCCTAGAAATGGAATAATTGTGGCGTGTTGGGTTGGCTGAATAGACTTGTGAGTTTGATAAAGTAAGGGAGCATCATGTTTCTTTAATAGTAAATCTGGTACTAGCATTTATAGTAGTAGTTGACTGCTGTGTGTCATGGACTCAGTAACTAGAATTAATACTCATCACTGTTTTGGTAGGGAGTAGATTTTTATTTTTAATTTTATATGAGTTTTGCTTGCATGTGTGTATATATACTTTGTATGTGCCTGGGGCCTGTGGAGGCCAGAAGAGGGATCAGATCCCTTGGACCTGGAGTTAGAGATGACTGTCAGCCATTTGGATGCTGGAAACCTAACCTGCATCCTCTGAAAGAACAGCAAGTGCTTTTAATAATTGAGCCATCTCTGCAGCCCCTTCCACCATTTTTGATTGGGTTATGCATCTAATTAAGTAGCACAAGAGTCTCCTGTTGACTGCCTGTGTGCCATTAGTGTGATATAATTATGTGATTGTGTAATGAAACTAGATAAACTTCGAAGACTAGGACTTGCATTCTTAGCCAAATGAGTTACAGATCTATTTACACACCAGGAAAGAATCTTTGCAGCTGCCGACAGCAGGGGGCAGTAAGAACTCTGTGCTGTGCTGTAGTGCAGCATAGAACCATGATGGACAGAGCCCAGATAAACCATGGCTTGTATCCAGCAGGCTGAGCGACAGTTTTAACTGTGTTCTAATGTTTGCACTGAGGAAATAGCACTTATTTGGTAAGTATGGCCAAAAAATTGGTTATTTTATAAAACACTGTGTCACGTTAGGAAAGGAACACTGAAATGTATTGTGTGTATCTGCTTAAGAGGTTCCATGGAAACCTAAGTATTTCACTCCTGAGAGAAGGAAACCTGGGAGGTATAGGGGGCTGTTTTGAGGGAACCTAAAGGGATCTCTGTATTCCAAGGAGCTTGAAACTTATGCCCTGGTAGCTAGATGCAGTAACTCATAGCTTGAATGGGAGGGAGCCAGACTTGCTGACTTGCACGATAGCCCTAGCCTCTCCGGATGCTGAGGGAGGAGGATCATTGGAGTATAGAAGTTCAAGGGCAGCTTGACAAATGTAGCCGTTCTTCCTTGGAGCTTATTAGAGGAATAACATCAAGGATAGACCGGTTAGTGGTCAGGTGTTTGTTAAAATACTTCACCTGTTTACTTTCTCATTTCAAATTTCTTTTGTGCCGGGGGGTCGTTGTGCCCTTGGTTATAAAACCAACTTCTCATCTGAAGTTGGCATTGTATTTCCTCAGTCCTCGCAGATATTATTCATTCATTGCTTAACAGTGGATATATTCTGAAAAACATATTATTAGGCTGTTTACTGCTGTGCAAACTTATAGAGTGTACTTCTACAAATCAAGATTACTATGACATTACTTAGATGATACAGTTGTACAGGACCAGCTGTAAATGTGCCATTGTTACGCAGCACAAAATTTATTTACACATGTATCCCAAATGAAGCTAGGGGGTTACTACATAGTGAGTTCTAGGCCCTATCTCAAAAAAAAAAAAAAAAAAAAAAAAGGACAATAATAATAATTACTAACCACTAATCAATTTGAAATAAGCTACTTAACATATGGTTTAACTACCTGCTTCTGATTCTTGAGTAGTGGGATTAAAAGTATGTGTCACCACACCTGGTTCTTTTTCTTTTTCTTTTTTTTTTTCAAGTTTTATTTGTTTTTGTTTTTATATGTGTGTTTTGCTTGCTTAAATGTATATGCACCACATATGTTTCTGGCGTCAGCAAAGGCCAGAAGAGGGGATTGGACCCCGAGATAGAGTTACAGGTAGTTGTCATCTACCTGATGGGCTGCTGGGAACTGAACCCTGAACCATTTCACTATCTCTCTAGCCCGGTAAACTTTATTTTTGATTGTGTTTATGTGGGTGTGTGTATAGGTGGATGCAAATGCCTGTGGAGTCCAGGAGAAGGTGCCAAATCCTATGGAGCTAGAGCTCCAGGTAGCTGTGAGCCACCTGGCCTGGGTACTAGGAACCAAACTTGGGTCCTCTGCATGAGTTGTGCACAAGCTTAACTTTGGAGGCATCTCTTCAGTTCCTGAGTTTAGTATTTGCAATAATTGATAGCTGTGGATATAGTACAGTTGTACACGTCCAAAGCTCTAGGTTTCATCCCTAGCACTGTAAAAACAAATAATTGCAAAACGCAAGTTTTTAATCATGAAACTTATTTTAAATCTCTTTGTAATTTTGTCTTATAATAGATACTCTTCATAGCAATCCTATAAACAGATCACTGAATTAGGTCAGGGCAAAACAATGCAAGAAAGTAATAAATGGTTTTCATAACTCCATAAGCAGCCAAGTTCCTGTAATTAGAAAAAGAGATGCTAAATTGGATGTGGCAGTACATACGTGTAACCTAGCACTTGGGAGGCTGAGGCTAGAAGGATCATGAGTTGGAGACCAGTGTCGGTCAACTACTAACGAGTTCAAAGCTAGCATGGGCTGCATGTTGTTCCCATGTTCCGTTTTCCCTGTCTTAGTTGGGGTTTCTCTTGCTATAATTAAAGCACCATGTGTTGGTTAAATCGGCGCTGCTCATGGCTGGTCATGCGGCCATGCCGACAGAGCAAGAGTACTGGAGTCACGAGCCATAAGTTGGTTAAAGCACTGATGGCTGGCCGGTGCTTGTGGCTGGCGGAGAGTGCTGGACAGAAGAGTCAGTACAACATAGTTAGATTTTAGAGCTTTATTGAGAGAGAAGTGGGGGAGAGGGAGAAAGGGAAAGAGAGACAGAGAGACTGCGCAGAGGAAAGAGAGTGGAAAGAGAAAAGGTGGGGACACAGAGGGCCCACCTGCCTTTTTAGGCTGGGCCGCGTCCTAGGCTGATGATGTAATTAAGGACAGAACCCTTACACCATGACCAAAAGTAACTTGGGAAGAAAAGGTTTATTTCAGCTTACAGCTTGTAGTCCACTGTCAAGGTTAAGTCGGCAAAAACTCAAACAGGGCAGGAACTGCAGCAGAGAAATGGAGGAGTGCTGCTTACTGGATTATTCCTCGTGGCTTTATCAGCCTGCTCACTTGCTTGCTGGTTTTAGTTGGTTTGGTGCCTTTTTTTTTTCCTGGTGGGTTTTTTTGTTTTGTTTTGTTTTTTTGTTTTTGAGATAGTCTCTCAATATAGTCTTGGCTGTCCTGGAAATCTCTGTGTAGAAAACCAGGCTGGCCTTGAATTCAGAGGTCCTCCTGAGTGCTGAGATTAAAGGCATGCACCACTATGCCCTAGCCTGCTTTCTTATACCACTCAAGACCACCTGCCCCAGGATGTCATCACCACCCACCACACACATTGTGGGCTGGGCCCTCCCATATCAATCATTAAACAAGAAAGTGCCGCCGTGCAGTGGTGGCACATACCTTTAGTCCCAGCACTCTGGAGGCAGAGGCTGGTGGATCTCTGTGAGTTCGAGGCCAGCCTGGTCTACAAAGTGAGTTCCAGGACAGCCAGGACTGTTACACAGAGAAACCTTGTCTCGAAAAACCTTTAAAAAAAAAAAAAAAGTGCCCTACAGACTTGCCTGTGGGCATTCTGATGAAGGCTTTTTATTCAGTTGTCCCTATTCCCAAATAAGTAGCTCTTGTCAAGTTGCCAAAAAAAGCAGACTTTTAAAAGAATAAAAGAAGGGCAGTGGGGAGATAATACTACACCATCTTGGGTCTGAGTGTTGCCTTCTTATCAGAGGCCTAATTTGAGGGTAGTTGGCACTTCGCTGTCTACCCTCATCCTTTAGTCCTGATCTCTTAGTCTTATTATCCATTTTCTTCCTTTTATAAAATAACAATTTAGAAGGCGGGCATGGGGGCTGGAGAGATGGCTCAGCAGTTAAGAGCACTGGCTACTCTTCTAGAGGACCCAGGTTCAATTCCCAGCACCCACATCGCAGCTCACAGCTGTCTGTAACTCCTGATCTAGGGGATCTGATACCCTCACACAGACATACATGTATATAAAACACCAATGTACATAAAATACAAATAAGTAAATTAAAAAAAGGTGGGCATGATGACACATGTTATCCCAACACTTGGGAGGCAGAGACAGGAAGATCATTGAGGATGTGAGGCCAGCAATCCACAGCATGACCATTTCCTCAGTTTTAAAATGTCTATTTAAAAGGCTTACTGTGCTCATTTGTATCTGAGTGTAGTATTGGCCGCTCACTAGGCATTGTGTTTGGCATGGACCATCCTAGTTGCCTTATTATAGTGAGAGTGATGACGTTTACAAAGTACTCAAAATTTGAAATTTCTGTGCATGAAACAAGTTAGCAAAGCACTTACGAAATTTTTTTTTGTCTTTCAAATCTCCCACACATGCAGCGCACCAGTAATGTTCGATCCACATTTTTCAAAGACTGTTTATATGAAGTATTTGATGACCTGGAGTCAAAGATGGAAGATTCTGGGAAACAGCTCCTTCAGTCTGTTCTCCATCTGATGGAAAATGGAGCCCTAGTATTAACTACAAATTTTGATAATCTCCTAGAACTATATGCAGCCGACCAGGGAAAACAGCTTGAATCCCTTGATCTTACTGATGAGAAAAAGGTAAAATGTTAACCAGTAGTCTTCTCTTAGGGTAGGTGGGTTTTGTCTTCCTCAGAAAAGCTGCCTTCTGGCCAGCACGTTAGTATTTATTTCTGTAGCAGAAGTGTATTAGTTACTTTTCATGTTGTTGTGACCAAAATATCCATCAGAAACAAGCTAAAGAGGAAGGGCGTGTTGCTCACTATTTCAGGAGCTTTAGGCCTCACGGTAAGAAGAGCACAGGGGAGGGGCTTTTTGTGGTGGTGAGAGCATGTGGTAGAGACTGTTTACATCATAGCATAACAAAGAGCAAGAGAGTGGACCAGAATCAGGACCAGGTTATAATCTTCATAAATCTCTCCCCAAGTGGTCTGTTTTACTGGCAAGGTCCCACCTCCCAAAATAGCATCATGAATTGGGGACCAGCACTGTGATGGTATGAGACTGTGATGGGTATCTCCAGCTCAGACTGTAACAATGAGAAAGAAAGCTGCTTTCCCTGATTGTATTTTGGGGGTTGGTTGTTTTTTTTTTTTTTTTTTTTTTTTTTTTTTTTTTTTTTTTTAGGTAAAATCAGTGTCCAATAAAATACAAAGGCTTTAAAGTTATGAGTATTGGCAGTTTTGCCCAATCATAAGGGTGAGATTAGTCATTTGAAGACTGGAGCAGTGATTCAGCAGGTTGGTTATCCAACCACACTTTGGGACTTTCCAGCCAGTAAGGCAAAAAAGAGAGAAATCCCAACTCAAATTTTTAAAAAGAAACATGGGAGTGAGCTGTGACGTGGTTCAGTGGGCACTTGACCATCAAGCCCAATGACCTCAGTTCAATTGCCAGGACCTACATGGTGGAAGGAGAGAACTGACTTTTGCAAGTTGTCCTCTGACCTCTACATGTGCACCATGGTACACTGCCCACCCCCACCCCACCCCAAACACACACACGCCACATAAATAAATAAATTTGAAAGATGTTGATGAAGAGATGATTCCTTTAAGGTCATTTGCCCTGCTCTGTGAGTTTGTCATTTTCATGTTTTTTTTTCCTCCTTGGAACCTGCCTTTGTGTCCAGGTTAGTTAGGGCCCAGCTGAATAGTCTAAAGAGATAAATGACTCCCCCAGTGCCGCAGGCCTGCCTCTGCTAGGGTAGTAGCTGGAATACTACTTTGGTTTTGCTGACCTGGGACTCAGATTGGGAATTGAGCCAGGTGTGGTGGTGTATTCCTGTAATCCCAGTACTTAGAATGCTGAGGTGAGAGGATTTTAAGTTGAAGGCCAGCCTGGGCTAAATAATGAGCAAAAGAGAGTGAAAATAAAATAAGCTGGGTATAGTGGTACATACCTTTAATACCAGCACTCAGGAGGCAGAAGCAGGTCAATCTCTGAGTTTTGAGGCCAGCCTCATCTACATAGAGTTTCAGGACAGCAAGGGCTTCACAGAGTGATCCCATGGCAGAGGGAGGGAGGGAGGGAGGAAGGATGGATGGGAGGATGATACCAGAGCCATCACCAGAGGAAACTGTCCTTAGTGTTCTGCAAATGGTGACAAATTCTAATTGCTGATAGTGACTTTCAAAGAGAAGTCACTAGATTTGCTGCCATCATTCCTGACAGTCATAACATACGAACTTGGGCACATCAGGTTTTCGAATTCTTGTCCTTATGATACCGTGAAGCTGGACAGGTATATCAGAAGTCTAATCCTCGGGCAGCCTCTTACACCTTGTGACTTTGAAGCAGGTGCTCGCTCGCCTTGCCATCCTGGTCGAGCTGTGTATGTATTGTGCAGGTCCTGGAGTGGGCTCAGGAGAAGCGGAAGCTAAGTGTGTTACACATCCATGGGGTCTATACCAATCCTAGTGGCATTGTCCTCCACCCAGCTGGATATCAGAACGTGCTCAGGAACACTGAAGTTATGGTAAGTGGTGCTGATCTAGCTGGTCTCTCGCTCCTGAAGATGTTTCTAAGCATATTCTAAGTATTATTAACAGGGGAGCATTTACTTCTCATTAATCAAGACAACTAGAAAGTCAGACCTGACTCCCTTGTCTCTTAGCCCTGGGTGTGCATGCCATCCTGGGAAGTGCAGAAATTTTCCTTCAGGTGTAAGGTCATAGGGCAGGTATTTACCTGTGCTTGGTGAACAGCCAGCAGAGGCACTACCTTGTTGGCATCACCTTCACATACCAAGAATATATTCATCTCCTCCTTCATCATTTGGTTTCTTAGTCAGCTTTTTAAGAAACAGTTACATTGGGGCATCAATTATTAAAAGACTGTCCATTTATTCACACTTGACTGTTTACTTGGAAAAATTGAAAAACAAATTGATTAGAATGACAAAATGAAGGTTTTCTTCTTTGGGTCTATTGATCAAGTTTTGGACTTGTTCACATATACATGTTTAAACTGGAAATGCTTCTTGGGTCTAGCTCAGTGCTAGAAGTTTTCAGGACAGGGTCACATGGAATCTTTACAGGACAGGGCCAGAGAAAGACCAGGAAATGTAATGCTTTCTCAAGTGTACGGGCCTTATCCTTCCCTGATATTTACTATAAGTATATCCATCATTGATACTGAAGCAAAATCATTTCTAATTTGTGTGTGTGTGCTATATGCACAGACACAAATTATATGGACACACACAGCAATGTCTTAAGTAGTCAGGTTTCTTTGACCATATCTAATGATAGAATTATGTTTTATGATGATGAGTTTGTAAGGCAAAAATCATTTGAGGGCTGACAAGATGGCCCAGTAGGTAAAAAGCACTTGCTCCACAACGTGAGGACCTTAGTTCTAGTGCTAGCACTGACATAAATGCCAAGGACAGTGCCATGTGTCTGTAATCCCAACATTTGAAAGGTGGAGGCGGGAGGAGACCCTCTGGGTCAGCTGTCTAGTTAAGACTAGCTGAATCTACAAGTTAGGGTTCAAAGAAGAGACCTGCCTCAATATATAAAATGGAGAGCAACAGAAGCCCAACATCAGCTTCTAGCCTCTACATATTACATGTAACATGCATGTACACATACTCATTCAAAAAATAAATAAAAATTTAAAATTGTCAGATTTTTCCAGAAAGTAGAAAGGGGTAAGATACATCAAAGCCCCATGGGTTGTATACTTAACCAAGAACATAACTCTAAAAAGTTAATCCTGCATGACAAGTAGACTAGTGCCAATGCGTGAAACTTTCAAAACAAAACAGAAGGACTAATGAAACAGCTCAGTGGGTTAAACCCTTGCTGTACAAGCCTTGCAGTCTGACTTCAATCCCTGAAACCCATCTAAAGATGGGACAGAGAAAGATGACTTGATGGTTGTCCTCTGATTTCCACATGCATTCTATGGCATGCACACTCATGTACATACATCATATCCACAAAATAATATATATTTTTTTAAAGAAATGAGAACCTTCAGAAGAATGTCAGTTAAGAAGTACAATTTTAGATTAAGCATCACATTATAATAATAACTAGGAAATCAGATCTTGTAATGTCTTTCCCTCTTAAATCTTCCTCAGTGGGTCATTGCAGTTCACTAACTGTAGAAGTTATGGTCTATTGACTTTTTTGCTTCAGCTGTATTATGTCTTATGTCTGTCTTCTGTGTCACTAATATGTTGTTTTCTTTTCCTTGAAGAGAGAGATTCAGAAACTCTATGAAAACAAGTCATTTCTTTTCTTGGGTTGTGGCTGGACGGTGGATGACACCACTTTCCAGGCCCTGTTCCTAGAGGCTGTCAAGCACAAATCTGACCTAGAACATTTCATGCTGGTTCGAAGAGGAGATGTAGATGAGTTCAAGAAGCTTCGAGAAAACATGCTGGATAAGGGGATTAAGGTCATCTCCTATGGAAATGACTATGCTGATCTTCCGGAATATTTCAAGCGACTGACATGTGAGATCTCCACAAGAGGTAAGGGAAGGTCAAAGAGCAGCAACCCTTTGGCTTTTTGTGTGTGAGATGAATAAAATCGCTACCAAGATAGGGAATGTGTAGTGTCTGACCAGTTTGGGAAGAGGAGAAAGTGTCTTCAGGTCACATCAAAGTGCCATTTTCATAATGGGGAAATAATCGAAATATATACCCTTGCAAGTCATCATATACATAGAGTAAGAAAAACATGTAAAGATTCTTAGCTTCAGGCCAGCTTTCCTCAACAGGAAAAAGCACTAGCCACTCAAGCCTGACTACCTGACTCAGTCTCTTAACTTACTGTGGAAAGGAACCTACTCCTGAAAATGGTCCTTTGACCTCCACATATGTACTGTGGCACATGCATGCCATACACAAGTATCACACATACATATAATACAAAATCTTTGAGGAGCTGGAGAGATAGCTTAAGAGCACTTGCTCTTGTTCCAGAGGACCCAAGTTCAGTCAATGCCAGCAAAACCATGTTAGGAAGCTCACAACTTCCTGTAACTCCAGTTCTAGGAGATCTAACCCCCTCTCCTAGTCTCCATGGGCACACACACAAAATCCTAAAGAAAAAACCATTTTTGAAGATGCTTAGTTCAAGTGAGATGCAATTGAAATTCAGGTTTCATAATGGAGATAACTCACTGTTGAAACTTGGCTAAGTTTATGAGGAAATTTCTTTTATGTATATATCAAAAATTTCAGGACCCTTTTTTTTTTTTTTCATAAATTCTACTGATATTATTTATCCTGTAAGAAAGTTTCCCTAAAGAAATGTGATTGCACACACTGTCGAATTAAAGATGAAAGTGTGAGGAACCATGGTGGCACCCACCTATCATCTCTGCACTCAAAAGGCTGGAGGATCAAAAGGTCAAGGCCAGCCTGGGTAACATAGCAAGAGCCCAGCTTGAGGTGGGGAAACCTGTGGGACTTGGGGGAGGAATAAGGCCAGGATATGGTCATTCACTCACCCACCCAATTCTGAAGGAATTCTCTTGCTGTTTGTTACAGATTGTTGTTAAAGAACCTGGGTTTATTGGTTAGTTGATTTTTTTTTTTTTTTTAAATTTTGGGTGTTTTTGTCTTGTTTTTAGTTTTGTTTGAGACAAGAACTTGCTATGTAGACTAGACTGACATCAAACTCAGAGACCTACCTGCCTCTGTCCCCTCAATGCTTGCCTTGAAGTCACTATGTAGTCCAGGTTGGCCTCAAACTCTGAATCCTCCTGTCTCAACTTCACAACTATACACACACCCACTATGCCTACCCTGCTTCAAATATTTGTGTGTGTGTATGTTTGGTTTTGTTTTGTTTTTTACTTTATGTTCACTTGTTTTTGCCTGCATGTGTGTCTGTGTGAGGGTATCAAGCTCTGGAACTGGAGTTACAGATAGTTGTAACTTTTTAATGAGTATTTCTGATACTAATTTGAATGTATCTTAGATAACATGTTAAAATACAGGTAATCTAGTATATGTCCCAAATCTAATTGCAGGTAGAATTCTAATTTGAGTTCTGTCATGGCAGTGCTTGGTAGGCTGAAGCAGGTCTGTTGAGAGTTCTGGGCTAAAGTAGGAGACTTGTCTTTTATTTAAAACGCTGTTACTATAACTGAACACCAAAGGCTTCATGTACTCTTCCCCTCTCTCTCCATTGGCTTAGAAAACACTTAGAAAGGCAAAGCTTTGAACTCGTCTCTTTTGTGAAATGCGCTGCATCTTTTTCTTGAGGACAGTTTTTCTGGTATCCCTCAGTGTGACAAACCTTTAGGCTGTTTGCAACATCGGGTTGAATTTTTCTCTTTCTTGTGCTCTGGTTATATAAACTGGAGACACACACTCAAGCTCTACACAGTTAATTTGGTCTATACTGGATCCTCTACCAGGAAAAAGTGGTGTGTAAAACTACAATCTGAACAACCGTCCCTTCTGTTGCACTCAATTTTATGTTAACATCCTGAATATTGTAGAGTGGAACAGATAGATACTAGCTGCCAGGCTCTCTAGAGTACCTTTCCATTTACCAGTCAAGAAGCCATTCTGTTTGTTTTTAATTTGTTTTGTTTTTTGAAGACAGGATTTCTCTTTGTAGCCCTAGCTGTCCTCAAACTCAGAGATGGGCCTGCCTCTTTCTTCCAAGTGCTGGGATTAAAGGCATGCACCACCACCGCCTGGTCTGTTTATTTTTAAATCAAGGGTTTTCCATATGATCATGGGGCTCACCACTGAAATTGTCTGTCAGGTAACTTCCAGTCTCCCAGAGCAGTTTTTCTTCACTTTGTATGGAATCAAGCCTGTCTTCCATCTACTGTGCTTTAAGTCTCAGTAGGTACATGCTGCTGAGAAGTCATCAAGGGGAACAGCAGAGTGTAAAGCATTACTATACCAGCAAATATTTTAGTACAGTGTTATTCAGCTACTTAACTGGTAACTGATTTAACCAGTAACCAATTTAACCAAACTGAATTCTGATTTAACCAATACATTTCTTCATAGTTTTAAACAAAGCTTAGTCTTGGACACCTTAAAAATAAAAATAAATAAAATCAGAGGTTTCACTTTATGCTCTGTATTTGCCTGAAAGTAGCTGTGCAGTCCAGGCTGGCCTTGAACTAATGATCCCTCACCCTCCTAAAGTCTACATCACCATGCCCTTTGTATTTATTAGTACATACATACTGACACATGAAATATAGTGAGACTGAGGTACAAAATTTTTAATTCAAATTAGCTGCATGTGTGTACTTGCTGGGAATAGAGTAAGCAGCCATATTTTGTCTATGTAAAATGTTCTGTGGGCTGGAGACACAGCTCAATTGGGTAAGAGCTTTGACTACTCCAGAGGACCTGGGTTCAACTCCCAGCACCCATATGATGGTTCACAACCATCTGTAACTCCAGTTCTAAGGGTTCTGACACCTTCTTCTGACCTCCTCAGGCACCATCTATGCACGTGGTGCAGAAACATATATGCAGGGAAAATATGTAATCTAAAAAATTAAAATAAAAATAATTGTTTACAAGCAGTGTTGCAAAGTCTTTCAAAGTAATGCACAGCTAGAATTCTAACTACCAGGGAGGCCAGAGCTTAGAAAATCTGGAGCTGTAATCCTAATGTGGTAACAGGAGATCCATTCAGACAAAAACCAATCTTAGTGCAGTAAGGAACCCACTGCTTCTGTATTGATAGTCTGAAGGTTACTCTTCCTTATCTTATGTCATTCCTAAATGTCATCTTTAGTTATACCTGTGCCCTTAGCTCCCCTTAGTTTTCATTTTTGCCATTAATAGTTTTAGTTTTCCCAGAAACAGCCAAGATGGCTGTGGGTAATGGCATTTGCTGCCAAGTTTGACAACCTGAGTTTCTTGAAATCCACACAGTGAAGAGAACAAACACACAAAGAGCACACAACACACAAAATAAAAATGTAAAAAAAGTTTCTGCTTCTTCACCTAATGCCTCTACCAATGTTCTTCTGTTTTTAGCAGGGATGGCAAGAGAAGGCCAGCTTAATGGCTCATCTGCAGCACACGGTGAAATGAGAGGTATACTACTTCCTATTCAATCTGTCAGCAGAAAAATTTCCTAGAACTTTTAGATTGTGGAGAATCAAAATTTGCCTTTCCTACCTGTTTGAGATTCTCTGAATCTGCTTTCTGAAAACTGAAGACTGATTTAAGCAAGCATCTGTAGCTTTAGATGTATAGACTTGCTTTGTAGGACTTCATTCTCTTCTTTTTGTTTCCCTATAGGCTGTAGTACATGAGCAAGCTGGAGAAATCACCATTAGACCACACTGTGGGGCCTTCCTGTGGATGTGTTAAACATGCAAACATACAAGAACTCAGCACCGCTCCCAGGAAGTACCAATACCCAGAAGTTGAAGCTCGGGCAGAATAGGGGCGGCAGTGTTGCACCTTCCCTTCATGCTGGCTGTTTCTTGATACTCTGCTGCCTGGTCCAATTTAATACCCAATGACATCAGGACCCAATGTAGCCCCTACCTACCCCAAGGCTGGACATGCTTGTCTACACAGCAGACCAATGTGCTGGCTCCCAACTATGGCTGCAGCTCTGCAGGACTTGGGGAGCAAGAAGTCATGGAGTCAGTGGGCTCTTGTTGCAGTTTTGTACTCTACTTGGTTTTTTCAATTGAGCTTATGGCTTTTTTAAAACATGACTTGAAGCTCTAGTTTTCTAGATCTTTTACAGTGTACAGTATTTTACATAACTGAGCTGTATTAAAAGCCTGTTCATTTACTTGCCAGGGCCCTGGCTCTACTTCAAAGAGTTAACTGTCAAACTTGAAACATGCAATCTATTTTCATCTTAGGCAAAGAGGTCTTTCTTAGGGCAAGCACTTGTCCAATTCTTCAGAGTACTGTCCGTTCCTATCATGCCCTTCTTGCCAAAAAGAAGCCCAAGAACTATAGCTAGTATGAGTTAGCACTTTAGTTTTAAATCCTATATAAAATAATATAGACCTAAGAGGCAATTTCTTTATGAAATTTATTTTCTTATATAAATTATGTATTTCTCTGGGCAGACAGCCTTCACCTTATTGCACTAGTAGCACATCTGTAATACCAAACTACAGGACAAGTCTTAACAAGAGGTTTGTGTTCTTCAACGTAGCACTTGTCTACCAGGCACTGTAGAAGAGGATGAGGAAAAGCCAGGACCTGTTCAGTAGGCCAAGGGTTGAGTAGGGTGGGGTATAGGACAACGATAACCCTTCTGACAACTGCTTTTCTCCCAGGAAGGTAAACATGCAAAGCTTACATCAGGATTCTGGGAGCAGGGACAAGTTGGAAGGCAACTCGGCTCCCTTTGTTTCTGAGAAGTGGGCACTCACCTTTCACTCATTTGTAACAAGGCCTAACTGATGCTTTGGGACAACAATCAGGTATAGAGTTCATCATCAGATTTAGAATTAGCAGCAATTAAGAATGGACCACCATCACTGCCACAGTGAAGTGGCTGTTACCCTGGCACCAGGGACCCAAAAGCTATATTCTAGAGAGAGGTGCCATTAAGACCCAGAGCTGGCTCTGGAAGTAACCCAATAGAGCTGGGACTTCAAACTGCTCCTTATCTCAGATGGCTCTGTGATCACACTAGTTAGCAATACTCCAGGTGTTGGGTTTTCCAACCATTGGTCAAAGCTATGATACTGAATCTGTAGGCAGAGTGAAGGAGATGCCTGAGTAGCAAGAGGGAGGCTTGTGGTGATAAGGGTCATCGGGCAGTGATTGTAACATGATTAGGCCCTCCTTGCAGGAGGTAGGGCTGAACATGGAGTAGGGTTAGAGCTGCAAGTCTCCAAAGCTCCCCTCACTCTGCCTTTGTACTACACTGAAAACAAGGTGCTCACATACTCTAAAGCACATTCTTGATAGAGGAATGGGGACTTGGGGTAAGCGGCGATTTGGTATTAGGCAAGAGCCACATTAAGCCTTCATGAGGGCAGCCACCACAGCCTTGGCGTTGAGACTGCGTAGGTCACAGTAGGTCTGGCCAGTGCCCACAAAGACGATGGGTTTGCTTGTAATGTATGTCATAGAAATAGCAGCTCCCACCTGAAGAAGAAAAAGAGGATGGCCAATCAACTCAAGCCCTGTTTACACTAAATGCCTCATCTTTTTTTTTTTTGTAAAGAAGCCCATTTCTCCTTCCAGTCTCATCCAGTGTCAACCACCTTTACCTTGTCATCAATGGTGTCAAATTTGGTAAGAACAATACCATCAATGAGCCGAGGTGTTTGAGCCATAGAATGGTCAGCCAAAGCTCTGTTGAACTTGACCTGAAAAGAGGAAAAGTAACATAAGAACCCATCTAATTTGCCAAAGTTTAAGTTATGAAGGGAACTAGGCCCAAGCCCCTCACCAGCTGATCCACGGCTTCATTGCCTACTAAGGCCTCCCCCACAAACAGCACCAAGTCAGGTGTATTGACAGTAATGAGTTTGGCCAAGGCAGTCATCAGGGGGGCATTGTCTTGCATGCGGCCAGCTGTATCCACCAGCACCACATCAAATCCTTGGTTACGTGCTAGAGAGAGAAAAACAATCAACTCCAAGCACACAACTGTCACTCATACTCACAGCCAACTTGTAAAGATTTCCTATTCTGGCTATGTGAAAAGCCACTCAACTGTCACTGCCAGCTTCTTGAGATGTCCCAATCTAGCTATTTGAAAATCCTATCCTGTTTACTTACTCAGACTCTGGATTTAGTTACAAAGTAATGTAATAAAAAACCTGTCCTATTCTTGGCCACCACCAAAACCGTTCAGGGAAAGGATATAAGTAGGATAAAGGTGACCACATTCAGGTCTGTAGTTAAGATACACTAGCTTTTTTTCCCTTCAATTATACACATTACCACCCAAAAACATCACCCACACAAGTAACTTACCCTGACTTCTCTGGTAACCTTGTGGTAAAAGTTTATAGTAGCCTAAGTCTGCAAATTCTCAGGGAATACAAAAAAGACACTATAAGACTCCCTGGTCCCCCCACACTGTACCAAAAGCAATGGCTTCCATGGCAATGCCAGCAGCATCCTTGCCATAGCCTTTTTCAAACAACTGCACCATCGTACGACCACCATGCTTCTCAGGGGGATGCAGGGCAGTCAGACGCCGGGTGTGTGTACGAAGCTGCTCAACAGCCCCAGCCCGAAATGTATCACAGGCAGCAATGAGGACACTGAAGCCATTCTCTAAGAGCCAGAAGGAAATCTGCAAAATAGTTAAGAATACTGTCACATAGAGCCAAGGCTCTAAAGCACAGGGTGAAAAAGTAAAAGCAGCAGGCTGGGGAGCTGAACTGACCTTGGCAAGATTAGTAGACTTCCCCACTCCATTAACACCACAGAAGGTGACAACATAAGGGCGCTGGCGACGTTGGGCATCCATGATATCCCGAAGCATGTCTACTCGACGCTGCGGCTGCAGAATCTGTACCAGAGACTCCTGTAGAGCTTGCTTGACTGTGGAAGTCACGGCTTAAAAGGGAGATGAAGGGATTCAGTCAGAAAACCAAGTATCATACTTGATATCCAACATCTTTCTGATCTAATAGATTTAAGACCATGTAGTTTTTTCCACAAATTCAGATCATACTGTTCTAAGTACTGTATTAGTTCATTTAACTGACCTATTAAGTTCTAAAGGCTGTTACGGCGATTTAGAAATGAATGTGTTTGCCAAAAGGTACATACCCAAGAGGTCTGACTATCACCTCTGAAATGCATGTGCACTTTATGACGTGTGTAGATACTTACTGCTGAATGTCCCCATTACTTTCCCTTCCAGCTTGTTGGCGACAGATTCACAGAGCTGGACAGCAATATCTGCAGCCACGTTCTTAGCTGAGAAAAGAGGGACAACTATGAGTTGTGTGTTAGCAATCATCAACTCTCAGAGTACAGCTTAGAAAATGGTTCTACCCATAATCAACTCTATGCCACATAAGTCAGCCCAGTCCTCCAAACTCACCAATGAGATGATCACGCATCTTGTCTAGCACAGACTCCATGTCTTCACGACTTAAGCTCTTGGAACCCACAAGGCCCTTCAGCATCCCAAACATGCCACCCAGAGTTCCCTTGGTAGCACTACAAACACAGAAGGTCAGAAACGTGCATAAGGCCAGCAGACAGGAAGTATGGCTCATCAATACTGCAGCCATCCAGCCCACCTCCCACGTGAAATCCTTCTACCTAGGTTTGGTGTTTTGAGTGGCCCCTTCATCATCTGAGCTGCTGCAATCCAGATCTTGAAGCTGCCCCCCAGGCCCAGTTCCTCGAATCTGGAGGACATGGGCAAAGGAAGGAGATGGGATCAGGAACACTAACAGCTGAGGGAAAAATCCCATACCCTGTCAACACTGCCTGAGACCTTGAAGAAACTCCAAATACAGTTCATTCCTCTCAAATCCAGGTATACCTTCCAACTCTTTCTTTCTGGTTAACAGTGTCCTTTGCTCTGATCATTATGCTTCTTACCAAGTTGATATCTTCAGACAGGGCAGCCTCTGGGGTTCCATTGGTGGTGGGAGCACTGTAATCCAAGACTTCCTTGTTAGCACAGCCACCTAGTTCCCAAACCCGAGGTGCTTTCTTGCCCTTCTCCTTTGGAATATCTGACTTTGTAGACTTGCTGCAAAGGACCATGTGAGAAAGAGTTATGGTAGAAAAGCAGAAAAGAACATAAGACAAGGCAGTTCCCTCACCTCTGACACAGCTGGGTAAGTCACCAGAGAGACTGACTAACCGACTGCTCACCTGGATTTGTCCAGACCCTTCCCATGCTTCTGAATGAACTCCTCTCTCTTCCTGCGTATCAGCTCCTCTTTGGAAAGTTCTCCATTCTCAGGTCCCACTGGGAGACCTGACTTTTCTGCAGGGGCTGTTTTGCTGGTAGCCAAAGGGCCATCAGAACCTGTTAAGAGAAACCTCACTGGAGAGAAAAAAACCAAAGCCCCAAACACCCAGATACTGACAATCCTTCTAGATCCTTAAGAGCAAACTTGGACCAAACACCTTGGTGACCACAAGGCCACAAGGGGATGACAGAGTGGTGAGCATTTACACTGAGGGAGGCAGACAGTTACAAAAGGAACACTGCAGCCCTTGAGCACCACCCTAACCTCCATGGCCTAGCATGTTCATGCTCAAACACACCTTCCTTTTTGGCCCCCTTTTTTTTGTTGTTTTTTGCTTTTTCCTTGGTCTTTTCCCCCCGTGTTTCAATCATAGACCTCACAGGTTTCTTAGCTTTTTCAGAATCTTCAAATTTCTTCATGGTGGTGGGAGCACGGATCTTACTGCTCTCCTCTGCTTCACTAAAGAGAAAAGAGAATGGTTGGTCTTTCTACCCACATAAGGGGGAGGAAAAAAAAAACTGACTCCAGAAAAAGGTCTCATATACTAAAGGGACAATCAGAGATGAGCTACAAAATGTGACTACTGTGAACCCGTAAGTTAATATTGTTGAGCCACCTGCAGGCAGGGCACTTAACAAACCACGAACACTGAAAGTTGGGAAGCCTCTCACCGAAGAAGCCGCAGGAAGTCATTCTGGAAATCAAAAGTGCCATTCAATAGACTTAAAGCACTTTGTTGTTGGATCTCTGTGCGGTATTTATCCCGAAACAGCCGATGTACATCGTCTATCAATTTGTCTACATAGGTCAGTGTGAGGATCTTCTGAAAGCCAACCTGTTTATGGAAGGAAAGAGGGCCAACAGATCTCCTTACATGTCAGCCCAGAATGGAAGGAGGCCAACTCAACCCAGGCCTCCAGAGATAGGTTTCCTATCCTGAGAGGTAGCCAAGCTTCCCACCTTGCCCAGAAGTTGCTTTCTTTCTCCCCTCCACATTCCAAATTTTCTTTTAATCTATTTATCACATACACAATACAGTTAATTGGGTTCAATGGGGATTCTGTTGAGAACATAATTTGTCTTTCTAGCACACCCTCCACTTACCACAAACACCAGCTCAAACTGGTTGTCCAGTTTATACTTGAGTGTGAGGGCCTCATGAGTGAAAGAGTTGTTACCTCCCCGTTCCTGGAAAAAGAGTGTTTCAGTGTTCAGGCTATCCATAACAAAACCAGGCTTTGAACGACGTTTGGGCAATAACCAGGAATAATCCTGGCCTCAGCAAGGGAGTACTGAGACAATTTCTCTCTAGCCTCCCACCACGGAGAGAGACACCAAGTTGAGGAAAAGGGTAAAACTGGGAGAGAAGACACGTGGGAGCCAGAAGATAAACAATCATACACAAACAAGCAGATCGATATTCTAGCAGCTGTGAGCCATTTAATGTTCCTAAAAGGTGTTCTCTCATCCAGTCTCACCCAGCCTCAAAACAACAGAAAACCAAGCTGCCCCAGTTGGATGGAGAGAGTAATAAAGTCCCATCAGAAGCCGGAATACGGATACAGCCCCAGATATGGGAGGTGTGGGGGGGCGTCGTAAAGTTTCGGGATACTGTGATGCCAGGCAAGGAAGTCGAGTCTAGGTGGCCAGTAAGTGGTCAGTTTAAGGAGGGCAGGGCGGAAGGCGCAGGACGATTACTGGAAGGGGGAACTAAAGATTGGATCTGAGGGACAGCCCAGAGTTTTGCCCAGCGGGGGTGGTACCTGCAGCAGTACGGAACGAATCAACGCGTTCACGGGCCCAGTGCACGAGTCGCTCACGCCCTGGAAACACCAGAGCACAAGCCCGCCCTTCGAGAAGATGGTGAAGAAGTCGAGCATGACGGAAGCGGGAGAAGACTTGGGGCCGAAGACGGCGCCGGGAACTCGGGCCGCGTCCGCCGCCGCTTCCTGCTGCGCCAAGCGCGGGACACGTCACACCAGCAGTCCCCGGAAACCGGCTCAGCCGCACTTCCGCTACGAGCCGCCGGGGTCCCGCCCCCTCCCCGCCCAGGGCGCGCGGGACTGACGTAGAAGCAAGGCTGACCAATAGTAGGTGTGGGCGGGGCACCCGGGAAGCTGGCTCCCTATAGCGTTGGAGGGGTGGGGCCTGAAAGGCACTGCTGGCTAATCGGCACATTCGCGTCAATGCCCGGTGGCGCGGAGCGATGACTAGAGGGACGGGAGAGGGGCTGAGCGGCACTTCAAGCTGGAAGAAGCCGGGCTCTGTAAAGCCATGTTTCGCAGATTATTGCGTCTTGGCTTAGGCCCGGGCCTCCCAAAGCGGGGGCTACGCACACGCAGAGGAGGCTTTACTCTGGGTAAAGCTGAGGGCAGCAGAGAGTATATTATACAGAGTGGTTCTGGGGTACCCATAACCTCCACATATGTGACCTTCAAGGTTTGACACCCTGCCTCATGCTGGCGGAACAGCGAGTTAGCTGGGGAATGGGGTAGGCTTGCCTGCTAGAGATTAAAGACCCAAGGCAAGTATATGGATCTCAAGGAGGCACTTTCCAGAGGACAGTTCCATATAAATGGAAGCTTGCTGGTGGTAATGGATATTAAGGATAAGAGACCATATAAAGTTGACCAGCTTTAGAAGGCTGTGCGGTAATGGAGTATACTAGGAACTCATGTTCCCTGCGCCTGGGATACCTGAGTGGGCTGACTGCAGTTGATTATCTGAGAATGAGTTCTGGAGGGAGAGAGGTCTGCAGGAGCTAAATATGTGAGTCACCTAGCATGTCCAGGGAAGTAGAAAGTGTAATTTTAGGAAGTCGAATCTTTCAGTGCTAGAGGAGGTGCATAATAGTGAGGACTGATGGGGCAAAGTTGTTACAGTACTGCTGCGTGTGAATTGATCTTGTGAGGAAGGATGACATTGGAGACGTGCCAACCCACATGTCTATTCAGGCCACCCTTTCCTGTGCCCATCCTCCAACCCCACAGCACGTGGGAAGGAAACCTAAGTCCCTCTAACAGTAACTATGTCCTGCAGACTGGGATGCAAAGGTGTCTGAGTTTAAGAAGAAGATTGAGTGCATCCTGCCTGGAAAGCAAAGCGAATTGCTGTACGACACCAGCTACCTGCCCCCAAAACAGTCGGATGTGGTCATCGTAGGAGGTGGGATCCTTGGACTGTCTGTGGCCTTTTGGCTGAAGAAGCTGGAAAGTAGACGAGGTGCCATTCGGGTACTGGTGGTGGAACAAGACCACACGGTGAGGTCAGGGAGTAGGGTAGTCATCGAGGACACAACCTGTCGAAATTCAAAGGGCAGGGATTGTGCTTTGGATCTTGAGAAATAGTCCCAGGTTCTTCCTCCAAGAAGACCCTTAGCAATAAGATTGTTTTGTTGGGGGAGGGGAGGAGGCGTTGTCACGGTTGTTTAATCTCTTTGGAGACAGGGTCTCAATATATAGCCTAGGCCAGCCTTGAACTCAACATCTTCCTGTCTCAGTCTCCCAAGTGCTGGGATTACAAGTGCACTCCAGCACCTTTGCCTAGACTTTTGCTTGTAAAAGCAGATTCTACAGTGATTGTACTTTAGTATGTGAAGGTCTGTCCAAGATAGCTTGTATTTGGGCTACTTATTAGTGCAAACAACTTCCTCTGCCTTCTTTTAGGCTCCATTATTTCTGAAGTCTTGTTGTTCTTGTTTGCGATTGGCCGTTAGCTGCAAATCTCATGTCTGTCTTCATTATATCCTTCCAGTTTTGTAAACGTGTTGCAAGGTTAACCTCCTACCCTTGGACTTCCAAGCCATTACTATTTGTTCTGTTATGTCCAGCACTGTAAGACAATTGACTTCTGCTCAGTTCATCTGTCATTGATGATTTAGATGATTTATCTTTGAGCTGTGGGTTGGTTGACTGGCATACAGGTTTACACTTCCTTGCTCCTTGAGAAAGGATTCTCCTTTAAGCTTAGGTATGTAACTGAGAGCTTCCATTGCAGGATTACACTACATATGACATCATGACAGTCTACCTCAGTTTTTCTTTTCACAGTATTCACGGGCTTCCTCCACAGGGCCTTCTGTGGGTGGGATTTGGCAGCAGTTTTCTGTGCCTGAGAATGTCCAACTCTCCCTCTTTTCAATCAACTTTCTACGGAACATAAATGTATGTACCATGAGATTTGAGGGGTTGTGGTAGGGAGCCCTTCTTTAGCATAAAGAACAGAAGCCTAGCTGGCAAAGGGAACCAAGGAGAAATAGTGTTAGAAGCAGCAAGACATTGTGATCCTTGATGGTCTTCCAGTGTTGGTGCCTAGAGATCCTGATCTGGCGCATTGACCCTGGAAGCTATAGTGAGAAGGCCAGGAGACTCCCCTTTATGCCAGCCTCTTTGGAGAGCAGCTTTTCTTTGTACACAGGAATACCTGGCTGTAGTGGATGCCCCTCTTGTGGACCTCCAGTTCAACCCCTCAGGCTGTCTCTTGCTAGCTTCAGAAAAAGATGCTGCCACCTTGGAAAACAATGTGAAAATGCAAAGGTAGGTACATAATAGCACTGCCCTGAGCTGCTTGACTTTGCATACTTAATGAGCTGTGCCAAGCTAGAAATGGGGAAGCTAAAGGTTATGTCACAGGAACCTCCTCTCTACTAGCTCATATTATCAGTAAAGATGGACCTGTTCAGACCTTCAAGGCCCATGAGGAGTGCTAGGACCCAGTTATGGACTGAATGTGGTTCCTACATTTACCAGATCATAACACCTATGTAAGATACATCCCAAACCTAACAAACCAGAATCTCTAAGGAGTGGCCTGGGGACTGGGCTTCTAACAAGAATCCTAATTTAGGGGTCAGCAAAATTCTTTTTATAAAGGTCAGGTTTTGCTTATCATTTTGTCTATGTTACAGCCTGTCTGCTCTGCCATTATAGCACAAAAGCAGCCACAGACAAAAAAAATACAAATAATTGAATGTGGTCCATATATAAAAGTGTGCAGCAGGTTGGCTTTAGCATGTGAGCCTCACATCAGTTAAGGATTGGGCATCTTTGTGATACGTTATATACAGGCTCTCTTTTGATATGCTGCTATAAATCTCACTAGTGACAAAAGATAAATGTTTGCAGATGCTAACTCATTTAATCAGAACATCTCGTTTTACATGTGGGGAAACTGAGGCAAGAAGACCTAGTAAAGCTGGCACTGTGATTCAGTTTAAACTAGACACTGGCTTATAGGAGTGTATTTTCATTCCCCAGCCAGTAAGTGTTCCAGAGGAGACATTCATTCTGAGGGACAGCATTGTACTAAGCAGTAGAGAAGAAAGTGTTTACAGGAGCGGATGGAACATGGTTCCTCACCATGTTGTGAAAGGAGATGGAGTAGGTTGGGGCAAGAAGAAGTTGAGACTTCTGCAGGGAGACAGGAGTGTAGAGAAGGAAAGATAAGCTGTTGCATTCAGCAGTTAGGAGAAATGGGGCCATTTGGGGTAGAGAGGGCTATCAGTGAGCTGGACTTCCATCTCATGGAGTGGGGGCCATGTTCCTCCCCTATGAATAGTCTCCCTAACACATTAACTGAGATGCACATACTTCTCTTAGGCAGGAAGGAGCCAAAGTTTGTCTGATGTCTCCTGAGCAGCTACAGAACAAGTTTCCCTGGATAAACATAGAAGGAGTGGCTGTGGCCTCTTATGGTGAGGTTCGCCTGCCAAGCACATGGCTTTCTTTCCACGAAGATGGGGATTGAAGAGCTCCTGGGGTTGGAAGTTTCAGTGTGCCTTCTCCACACTGAAGGAGGACCACTTTACCCCTGAGTGACATAGCCTGCCCCAGACCATGCTACTTCTCTGGCCTTCAGCATGACTAAGACTCCAGTAGAGTTGGTCAAGATGACTTTCCCTGCTTCTAAAGCCCTAAAAAAGTGTGTCGGGTATACAGTAAGCAAAGGAGGGTTCCAGTGCTGCATGAATTTTCTTTGTCCTTTTGACAGGGATGGAGGATGAAGGTTGGTTTGATGCCCGGTCTCTGCTCCAGGGTCTTCGTCGAAAGGTCCAATCAATGGGAGTCTCACTCTGCCAGGGAGAGGTGACACGTGAGTCCAAAGTCTCATTCCTTCAGCTTATGTCTTGCAGCCAAGACAAGGCCTAGACCAGGCCCTGCCTGTTTGCTCACAGGCTCACTGGGTTGGTGTAAGAGGCTGTCTTCCGTGAGAGGGATACTGCTAAACTGCTTTCTCCTCACTACACTGCCCTGTTCCTGTGTGGCCAAGTTCATTCTGGTTTCTTGATGTCTGTTCACTTGAGTGTCTATGGGAAAGCACTTATCCTTCTCATCTTCTTTCCTTGAGAAACCAGTGTTCGTCATGGAGCTCAGAATGTAGCTGTTAGTGGGATGCTTGCCTAGCATGCATGAAGCACTATAATCCATCTCCCTATGTTCTGTCCCCAGCATCATAGAAACCAGGCATAGTCATACATTCCTGTAATCTCAGAACTCTGGAGGTACAGGCAGGAGAATCAGAAGTTTAGTGTCATCCTCCACTACATAGCAAGTCTGAGGCCAGTCTGTGATACTGAGACCCTTTCTCAAAAAGAAACCAGTGTGACCCCCCCCCATTTCCTTCAAGGGCTTTGTGTGTGTGTGTGCATGTGTCTTTATTTACTGTTCTATTGCTTTGAAGAAACACCATGACCAAGGCAACTTTTATAAAAGAAAGAATTTAATTAAGGGCTTGCTTATAGCTTCATTATCAATATGGTGGGGAATATGGTAACAGGCAGGCAGGCATGGTGCTGGAGAAGTAGCTGAGAGCTATATCCTGATGCAGAGAGACAGAGACAGAGACAGAGACAGAGACAAAGAAACAGATAGATAGACACTGGGCCGACTGTGGACTTTTGAAACTTCGATGCCTATCCCTGGTGACACACCTCCTCCAACAAAGTCACACCTCCTAATCCTTCCCAAACTGTTCATCAACTGAGGACTAATTATGTAAATATATAGCCTATGGGGACCATTCTCATCAAACCCCCACTGTGTGTGTGTGTGTGTGTGTGTGTGTGTGTGTGTGTGTGTGTGTGTGTGTTGATGGGAGCACTGGGGATAGAATCCAGGGTCTTATGCATGCTAAATATGCTCTACCGCTGAGCTAACCTTTCCTGGAAGGATTATTTTTATTTTCTTTCCTGCAGGTTTTATCACTTCATCTAACCAAGCAGAGACCTCAAGTGGGGAACAGGTAGTCATGAGAAGAATTCACAAAGTCCATGTGAGTCCCAAGCTCCATTGTGCTCCTTACTATAGTAGAGGGGCAAGAAGGGTGATAATCTGCCCAGATGTAGGTCTTCTATCTGCTTCCTAGTTACAACATGAATCCTAAATGGTCTTACAGTAAAAACCTGGAGCCAAATATTGGGATAAATGCTGAAAGATCAGAGAGACAAAGGAACAAACCACTGCCACGTCTCACCTCACCAACTCCACGAATCCTCTGAGTCCTTAGCCGGAAGGCTTCCAGCAGAAAAAGGGCTTCAGCCAAAAAGGCTCCTCAGCTGAAAAGCTTGAGTTCCTTTCTCCTCACGCCTTATATACCTTTCTCTGCCCAGCCATCACTTCCTTCCTAGTGCTGGGATTAAAGGTGTGTGTGCTTCCCAAATACTGGTAGCAAAGGCATGAGATGCTGAGATTAAAGGTGGGTGACTCCCAAATACTGAGATTAAGGGTGTGTGCCACCACTGCCTTGCTCTTTTTCCTCTCCTAGATTGAGTCAATCTCACATAGTCCAGGGTGGCTTTGAACTCACACAGATCCAGATGGATCTCTGCCTCCTGAGTGCTAGGATTGAAGGTGTGTGCTACCACTGCCTGGCATCTATGTTCTGTTCTCTGATCTTCAGGCAAATTTTATTAGGGTACACAATATATCACCACACCAGTACTGATAAAGTTAGGCTTAGGAGGAAATAAACATCTCAAGAGTCCATTAGGTTGTGTCACCTGTCATGCCCCCACCACACACACGCACGCACGCACGCACACGCACCCCAGCCTCCTTCCTCTTACCCTCTGTTGCCTATAGGTAAAAATGGACATGAGCCTGGAGTATCAGCCAGTGGAATGTGCTGTTGTGATCAATGCCGCAGGAGCCTGGTCTGGGAAAATTGCAGAGCTGGCTGGTATTGGGAAGGGACTGCCTGGTACCCTGCAGGGCACCAAGCTACCTGTGGAACCAAGGAAAAGGTAGCTACCCTCAGGGCAACTAAGGAGGATGAGAAAGAAATGATAGAAAAGTTTAGGGTGTGTTCATTTGTATATGTGTGTGGTATGTGTGTAGTCTGGACAGAGGGTTGGTGTTAGCTCTGCAATGTCTTAACTCCCCTGATCATGGCAGGTATGTGCACTTATGGCACTGCCCCCAGGGACCAGGTCTGGAGACACCGTTGGTTGCTGACATCAATGGAGTCTATTTTCGACGGGAAGGATTGGGCAGCAAATACCTAGGTGGCTGTAGCCCCACTGAGGTAAATTAAGTTGCAAGGAGACATAGATAAGATGCCATTAAAGAGGGAAGCCTTTTGGGGGCCCTATGTTGTCATTGAGGTTAGAATTGGGATCCACTGAGGAAACTGATTATAGGAATCAGATCTGAGTTTTCCCTCATATTACAAGCAGTATATAAGCCTTGCCTCTACCTCTCACTTAGGAGGAAGAACCAGACCCAACAAATCTGGAAGTGGACCATGATTTCTTCCAGAACAAAGTATGGCCCCATTTGGTCCAGAGGGTGCCATCTTTTAAGACTCTGGAGGTAACTAACAGAGAATAATTGCTCCTGTGGGTTTGGGAATCAAGCAGGTTGGATGATACTAGGGCATCTTAGTTCCTTTGACCTCTCCCTCTCGTGTTCCCTCCACCTAACAATCACTAAGGAGTGTGTGGGTCCCATCCCATGACCCCTTTAGCAGCTGATCTCTGAGCAAGGCTGTGGGTTGAGCATGGCTCTGGCTTTGCCAAAAACCTCAGCATCTTTTGCATCTGCAGGTACAGAGTGCCTGGGCTGGCTATTATGACTATAACACTTTTGACCAGAATGGCGTGGTGGGCCCCCACCCACTAGTTGTCAACATGTACTTTGCTACGGGCTTCAGTGGTCGTGGACTGCAGCATGCACCTGGCATCGGTCGAGCTGTGGCCGAAGTGGTACTGGAGGGCCAGTTCAAGACCATCGACATGAGCCCCTTCCTCTTCACCCGCTTTTACGTAGGAGAGAAGTTACAGGAGTACAGTATCCTCTGAGCATGAAAACTTCTCTGGGCCTCACCAGCCCAGGCGTTGTCCTTGCCTCACACTGGCTGTGGTCACTGCCCGAGTCTCCCCAGGATGGTGCCAGGGCTCCATCCCTTCCCTCACCATCCTCTAAGCCGGGCCACCCTGCCCCAGTGTCTCTGGACATGGAACACGCACAGGCACAGAGACCCAGGCCAATGGAGATTGATGAATGGGACCCTAGGACCGGCAGCAGCCCAGGCTGATGCTACCATCCAAAAGTGTTTGGCTGGCATCCTGGGTATGGGGCCCAGGACTGGCCTCCTTCCTGATACAGGAAATTGGTCTCTGACCCTCTGGCCAGAGCTCAGGCACACAGCATTCTAGGACTGCCTGGACCAAATTTATCGACTCATCTGTTAACCTAGTCTCCGATCAATATATGTGATTAGCCCTTTCCCTCTGCTCTGTGTTCTTTCTGCTTCTCTTCTCAAGGTAGAAGCTTTTGAAGGACTGCCATTACAAAGGCAGCCTTGTCCTCTTGGGAGTATTTCTTAGATCCCCTGTAGGAGGCATCTTGTTTTCAAGCTAGTATCCCCTGTTCCTGAGTTCTACAGGAAAAAATGGTTCTAGATGGGAGAAATGGGATCATTCATCTTGTCAACTTATAAATCCCCAGCTTCTGGCTCCCAACATTCAGTCTATTGCAGGATTCAAAGTGGCATTCTGACTGGATCATGGAGGGAGAGAAGAGGAGCCAGGGTCTGAAAAGTCATGCTAAGAAGCTTGGATTTCATCTCAGCAGAAGCTCAACAGAAGAGTTTTAAATAGGGAAGAAACATGATCAAATTTTTTTCCTTTTAAAAATCACCCTCAGGCTGCCGGGCAGTAGTGGCACATGCCTTTAATCCCAGCACTCAGGAGGCAGAGGCAAGCAGATCTCTGTGATTTCGAGGCCCGCCTGGGCTACAGAGTGAGTTCCAGGAAAAGTGCAAAGCTACACAGAGAAACCCAGTCTGGGGGTGGAGGGGAATTGCCTCCTGGCTAAGGGTGGTGGTGGCATATGCCTTTGATCCCGACATTCAGGAGACAGAGGCAGGAGGATATATGTGACTTTGAGGACAGCCAGGGCTACACAGAGAAACCCTGTCTCAAAAAAAAAAAAAAAACCTCGCCGGGCGGTGGTGGTGCACGCCTTTAATCTTTAATCCCAGCACTTGGGAGGAAGAGCCAGGAGAATCTCTGAGTTCGAGGCCAGCCTGGTCTACAAAGTGAGTTCCAGGAAACACGCAAAACTTCACAGAGAAACCCTGTCTCGAAAAACTGAAAAAAACAACAACAACAACAAAAAAAACCTCCCTCTGGCTAAACGGTGCAGCCTGGTGGTAGAGTACTTAGCATGTGGATGGCCCTGGGTTTGATCCTCAGCACCAATGCAAGAAGGGATGTGGGGGAAGTCACTGTTGGACACTTGTAGAGAACAGGTTCTAGATGAAGGCGGTTTCAGTCTGTATAGCAGATAACAGCATGATGGGCAACACATAGAGCAATGTAGTGACATTGACAACATGAAATGGAGTCAATATTTCCCAAGTTGCTGCCTAAACAGCCAGATGGGTTCCATGTTTCTTACAGAAATGATGACACTGGTGAGGGACATGCCAAAAGGAAAGTGCCTGTGAGAGATGCAATGGGTGACTGGACTATCGGGGTGGGCAGTCTGGGCTGCAGACAGATGATGACCAGCATCATCAAAGGAGAGTGGAGAGTCTGGGACAACACACAAAAGCTGGAGAACTCCACTGGCATTTAGAGAACAGTGGATGAACACTGAAGTGACCTGTGAGGCAGGAGGAAATCCAGGAGTGTAGAATCATGAAAACCAAGAAGTAGGCACCAGAGTGAAATGCCACATGCCAGCTGGGCTCGGCACCCACCAGGCCAGTGGTGACCAGGGATGCAGTTTAAGGGGCAGATGGTTGCAGAAGAGTGAGCTAGCGTAGAGCTTCCTGGGAAAAGGCTCCATCCACAGTCCTCTGGAGAGAGTGAAAAGTAGAGGTAGACATCACATAGGGCGGGCACAGGAGAGACGGGCCTGCTGGGAGTATAAAGTGTAAAAGCCATCGGCAGGCAGTGCTGAAGTATTAGAAGGGGCTTGTCAGGAACATGGTGGACAGGCTTTAGCTCTAATGGGACCAGTCAAGCCAGACAATTGGGTAGCCCCGGATGGTGGCTCTTTAGGTACCCCATAGTGATTTCAGTACAGTCATCACAGTCTAAGGGTCCAAAGAAATAGGTGCTATAGTCATTAATGCCTAAGGAATCCTCTGCTCCTGCAGGACTTTCATTTGATCCCATGGGAAAGCCTTTATGGGCATGGGATTACATCTGTCTTGCCCTTTAAATGATGTGAGGAGCTGGACCAAGCCCTTATCTTTGTCCCCAAACCCAGCCATCCCAGAGCTTGTCCTGTACTCTGAGTGCCCATCTAAGCATTTCTGCTGGACCCCAAAGGTCCTTCCCTGACCCCAGGGAGTCTATACTGCAATGAGAGGCAGGGGCAAGGCAAAGGGATTTCTGGGAAGGACTGGGGAGGGCAGAATTCAAAAAGCTTTCCATGGGCTCCAAATGCCGTTCAGGCCTGACAACTTAATTTCAATCCCAAGGACCCAAGTAAAAAAAGGATGGTATGGTTGCATGTCAGTAATCCCAGGAGTCAATCTGTCGAGAAGGGAAGTGAACACAAGAATTGCCTAGGAATGGGGCTGGAGAGATGACTCAGTGGTTAAGAGCACTGACTATTCTTCCAGAGGTCCTGAGTTCAATCCCAGCAACCACATGGTGGCTCATAATCATCTGTAGTGAGATCTGGCACCCTCTTCTGGTCTGTAGGTATACATAATAAATAAATCTAAAACAAAAAGAGAGAGAGAATTACCTGGGAGCTAAAGAGCCTGCCCAGCTATAAGTATATAGCATGGTGGAAATGAGAGATCCTGCCTCAACAAGGTGGCAGAGAACCAACTCCCAAAAGCTGTCCTCTCACCTATACATATGCAATAGTAATAATGTTTAAGATTTTTATTTTGTCTGTGCATTTATGCTGTGGAGGCAGGGGAGTGTAGGCCAGAAGAGGGAGTTGGAAAGCTGGAGTTACAGGTAATTGTGAGCCACCTGATATAGATGCTGGGACTCAACTCAGGTCCTCTGGAAGAGCAGACAATGCTCTTAACCACTCTTCAGTCTCAATTTATTAAAAGGCTTTCCTGGCCGGGCAGAGTGGCCCAAGCCTGTAATCCCAGAACTTGGGGGTAAAGGCAGAAGATCAGAAAAGTTCAAAGTCCTTTAAATTGCGTAGCAAGTGGGAGGTTAGCCTAGGTATGGGAAACCCTATCTTCAAAAACAAACAAAAGAGGAGGAAGAAAGGCTTTCCTAACATGATGCAGAAGTGAACCTGGCTAGAAGCTTTTTTTTTTTTTTTTACAAGCATGGCTGGGCAGGGATAGAAGGGAGAGTAGAGATGTCCTCACCAAGGAGCAAAAGCATTCACCAAGTGTGGGCAACTTCTGGGACACATAGACAATGATGACACAGGACAGCTCTTTCCGTAAAGAGAATAAGAGATGGTCTATTCTTGAGCCATATTTGAGTGACCATGGCCCAGAAACACAGATTTAGGTTACCCCAAATTATATATTCCAATGTGGAAATTGCTTCACAAAGTTGGGGTTTTTGTTTTTTGTTTTTGTGTTTTTGGTTTTTGGTTTTTGATGTTTTTGTGTAGTTTTGGTGCCTGTCCTGGATTTTGCTCTGTAGACCAGGCTGGTCTCAAACTTACAGAGATCTGCCTGGCTCTGCCTCCCGAGTGCTGGAATTAAAGTCATGCACCACCACCCAGTGCTTCACAAAGTTTTAAACTTGCACAACAAATTCATAAACCAAGCCAAGTTTAAAATATATTGGTGGGTACATCAGAGAGGTGGTTACAGCAAGGGGGAAGTGTGCCTCAGATGTTATCTGATGACAACCTTAGCTTTGGGGGTGGGGAGCTAGAGGTCTGCTCAAGGAATGGCTATTCAGGGGGCTAAAGTGAGCCGAGATAAGATGGTTAGCCTCTGGACAGGCAACATGCCAACCTCTCCTCATCAATCGATCTTTGCAGACACAGCTTCTTTCCAGGAATTCTTGTTGACAGTCCTCTCCTTACGAATAGTCATCTCTTACAACACCAGCAGCCTGAGGATGTAATCTTGCTGAGTAAACCTAGAAAGATCATGCATGAACCAACCCAACACCCCCCACCCCCCCCCCCCCCCACACACACACACGGCATAAACTGCCTCCCTCTGTTATCTGTTAGGCTGGCTGGAGAGAAAAAGTAATCAGACCAGAGCAGAGACAAGACCTTACACCAGTCCATTAAACTCCTCCCACCTGCCAGATTTCATGTGCTTTCAGGATGGCTTTGTTTCTTTGTTTGTTTTTGTTTTTCGAGACAAGGTTTCTTTGTGTAACAGCCCTGGCTGTCCAGGAAGTCAAGAGATCCTCCTGTCTCTGCCTCTCCAGTGCTGGGACTAAAGCTGTATGCCCCCATTGCCTGGCCTCAGGTTGGCATTTTGCATTTTAGTAACACTTTCCCTTGGAGCTTCACAAAGCTCGCAGCAAGAACTCTAGGAAGTGGGGGACAAAGGACTTACTTAAGTATTTCATCAGGACTTGTCAACATCTTGCCTAAACACCCTTTTTGCAGTTATTTTGGTACCCTCGGAACAGCAGTTGAATGCCCATCCGGGAATCCCTGCTTTGAGGGCAAACACTTTTGGCAAGACCGATTCCAGCCTATGGGCGTCAACATTAATGAGAACCCCCCTCCCGGGGGCTGGCCTGAATCATTTGTACCACTTAACCTACCTTGAGAGACCTTCGGGAAAATGCCTCATTTTCCTGCTCCTCCCTTGCTGGAGGAGTTTTCTGGTTCCCTTGCCCTCAGACGGGACAAACAGGGGCTCAGGGCTTCACAGTGAGAAGCTTTGGCCGAAGCGTGGAGGCAGCCGGGCAGCTGAGCGTCGCGGGCGGGCGGGCGGGCGAGCGCCCCCTAGGGTCGTGCAGGAGAGCGGGCGGGCGCGGGCAGGAGGGCGGGCGGGCGCGGGCAGGAGGGCGGCGACCTAGCAGCTTCCGGAAGCCGGGGAGCGGGCACTTCCCGGGCGAGCCTGCAGCCCGCAGCGCGGGGTCGCGCAGGTGAGCGGGCGGCGGGGCGGTGGGCGGCCGGCCCCGGGGGTCAGGCCCTTTCCCCGGACACCGCTTCCCTGCCCCGCGCCTCCCAACCCGCGGTCCCTCACTCCCCGGAAAGCCGCCACCTTCCTGTGGCACCCGAGCGGGCGCGGGGCTGTTGGTACGGCAGGGCTTCAGCAGCCTGGCCGCGTCAGGTGGCTCTCTCGGGCTGCTGGCAATCTCTGCTCTGGTCCCAACTTGACCCCCGCTCTTGGGTTTGACTCCGTGGCAGGGTTCTGTAAGAATGTCACCTTATTTAGGGTTAAGAACCTACTGGGCGTTGCTACCACGGTCACTTAATGGGCGTCTACCAGGGACGACTACCGTGCCAAGAGCCAAAGGGACGCGGGGAGTAGGTCCACTGGGTGGCAGGTAATCTAGACACCCGGGGAAGTGCCAACTAGAGAGGGAAGTAGGGAGTACTCCAGCTGACAGACCTACTCCGGAATGACTCCGAGGAAACCTTGGCTGCTTTGTTTTCAGACTTTAAGAAACAATACATAACAGACCTATGGAAAAGTGCACAGATCCGGAGTCCCGCCAAAGCGCTTCTCACGGGCTTGCTTGTGTAACCTGCATTCAGAGCAGTAAGTCTATGTATGCTCGTTGATGTATAATATTCTGCAAAAAGATGGACTGTGTGTTGTTTATCCGGTTTACTGAACACAGCCTGATGGACATGCTTGTTTTCATCTTTGGCCTATTTTGAGTAGTGAGACTTTTGTGTGTTTGCTCGGTTTGATTATGTAGTGTGCAGCAGCTTTCCAAAATAATTGTGCTTGGGGCTAGAGCAAAGGCTCAGTGATTAAGAGCACTTGGGTGCTCTTCCAGAGGACCCTGGCTCCATCTTTTTTTAGTTGTGCTTCCCGGGTACCACTGCAGACACCTGTAATCTCAGCACTCCGTGATGGAGAAGGGAGGAGGTAAGTTAAGGCCGGCCGGGTTAGCCCCACACTCCCAGCAGAGGGTGTGTGCTCTCTCTTCTGGCCTTATCAGGCAGTGCCCTCCCTGTTCTGCTGACCGCACAGCTTTGATGCCAGAGGTTTCAATTTGCATTTCTGTGAGGACTGGTAAACCGAGCATCTTTCTGTCTGCTGGTCATTTGAATGTCCTTCCTGTAAAATGACCGTTCAAGTCCTCTCCCCGTGTGTGTTTCAGCAGTTTATGTGAGTTCTTGAAATAGTTGGGATTTAAGGCACTGGTTAGAGACGTATTTTTAAACATTTCCTCCGTCTCAGTGGACTGCCCTCCTCACTTTCCTAATGATATCTTTGGAGCAAAAGTCTTAATGCTTTCCAATTTGTCATTTTCCCTGTATACAGACTGTATCAATTTGATTTTTTTTTTAAATCCAGACATAATGGTTCTCACCTGTACTCTCAACACTCAGGAGGATTGCTGTGAGTTTGAGACCAACCTGGCCTACGTTCTGAGTTCTAGGCCAACCTCTACAGAGTGAGACCATGTCTGGGAAAAAAAAAAATTTTTTTTTTGCTTTGTCTTCTCCAAAGTCAGAAATCATGTTATGTTTTCCTATAAGATCTTTATTGCCTTGCTAGTCACAGCTATCTCGAATACCCATTTAGAATTTAGTTTGTGTGTCTTGAGATGTAGATTGAGATTAATATTCCCCACATTAATTAATACTAAGTAGACCTAATACCATGGATTTTAAAGAACACCTTTCTGGGGCTGGTGGTGTAGCTCAGTTGGTAGAATTCTTCCCTGGCATGCACAACCCATGGTCCTTGGGTTGGACCTCCAGCATGGCATAAAACTGGGCTTGGTAGCCCTTGCCAATAACCAGCACTTCAGAAGTGGAGGCCAGAGGCTCAGAAGCTCAATGTCATCCATCCTCAGCCACATAACAAGTTGAGGCCAGCCTGGGGGTCAAACAAACCTTGTCTCCAAATAAGGAGGAAGAGGAGAGAAGGCCATCATCTTTCTCTACGGAACCTCAGTGTCACTGTGGTTGTAAGTTGGAGACTGTTGAGATGCAAGTCTGTTCAGTGATACTCTGGTTTTATATATATTTATATTTTTCCTTTCCCCGACAGTCAGTCTGCCTTAGCTGCTGTTGCTTTACAGGAAACCCTGACAACTCTGGTAGTACACAAGTCAGCAGTTGTCTTTAAAATCTTAGGTACTTTTCATAACCTTTACCCACAAAGTCTTTTTAAACGTGTATTCAAAGTGCTCATTTGGGGATTTGAGATGTAGCTTAGTGGTAGAGTGCTTAGCATGTGCTGGATTCCATATCTCCAGCACTACTTAAAAAAGAGGGGCAGAGGGGAGAACCATTTTTAAGTTCAAGGGGTAACTAATGTCTGAAGACATGTTTTGTTTTGTTTGTTTATTCATTTTGTTTTGTTTTTAGAGACAGGGTTTCTCTGTGTAGTCTTGGCTGTCCTGGAACTCGCTTTGTAGACCAGGCTGGCCTTGAACTCAGAGATCTGCCTGCCTCTGCCTCCTAAGTGCTGGGATCAAGGGTGTGTACCACCACCTCCCAGCTGGTTTGGTGTTTTAAGACAGGTTTTCCATTCTGCAGTCTGGAACTCACTATGTAGACCACACTGGCCTTAACACACAAACACACACAGAGATCTTCCTGCCTCTGCCTCTGCCTCTGCCTCTGCCTCTGCCTCTGCCTCCTGAATGCTACTGACACAATCTATGTTGAGTGCCTGCATATTTATACAAAATCCACAGCAAAATAAAAACAAGACAAACACACCATTTATATATATATATATATATCATACATATTTGCAGAACAAAGGCAGTATTTTTGAACTCAGAAACTAAAGCATGCCAAGGGTCAGTTTGAAAAATATGGAAATATTAAGTATGCTGTGACTCCTGCTTGGCTGGTAGGGTATGTTTCTATATGACTAAATATAGCTAAGCGTTTATATTTTCCTGCCTTTGAGGAAGTCACAATCCTCCTTCCTTAGTCTTCCAAATGCTGAGATTACAGGCGTGTGTCACAGTACTCAGAAAAACCTTTAAACTTATAACTAAGATAAAAAATAGTGGCTGCTTTTATTCATATGGACACATACTTTTGACATTTTTATTCTTCAGAACTTACAAATTGTAGTATGGAAAGTAGTTCGAGTTTATTTCTCAGAAACAATCATGAAATTTGATGGGTACTTTTAATTTATTCACTGCCAGCCAGGAAAAGGAGGCACATTCATGTAATACCAGCACATGGGGTGTGAAGGCAGGGAGATCTGGAGTTCAAAGTCACTCCGGGCTACAGAGTGAGTTGGAGGCCAACCTGCGCTATAAGAGACCCCACCTTAACTCCTCCTACAAAATAAAAATAAAGAAGTAAATAATTTCACTGATTATAAATATCAGCAATTTGTTTGCTTTTAAATTAGAAAATGTATTAGTAGTGTGTGTGTGTGTGTGTGTGTGTGTGTGTGTGTGTGTGTATGAGAGAGAGAGGGAGAGATGTGTGCACATGCCACAGTGTGTGTATGGTAGTAGTGTGTGTGTGTGTGTGTGTGTGTGTGTGTGAGTGAGAGAGAGAGAGAGAGAGAGAGAGAGAGAGAGAGAGAGAGAGAGGAGGGAGGGAGGGATGAGGGTGTGTGCACATGCCACAGTGTATGTATAGAGACCAGAGGACAACTTTGTGGAATCAGTTCTCTTTAATGTGGATTCCGAGGATAGAACTCAGGTCACCAGGTTTGTGCAGAAAGCTTTATCACCTGAGCCATCTTGCTGACAACCCCACACACACACTTTTTTTTTAGATAGGATCTCAGTGTATATCCAGACTTGCCTCAAAATCTCTGTGTAGCCCAGGCTAGCCTCAAACTCATGATCTCCCTGCCTCAGTTTTCCTAGTGCTGGGATTATAAGCATACACCACTGTTATTGGCTTTTGAGTTTTTTGTTGTTTTTTGCACTTGGGATTGAACCTCGAGCTTCATGCATGCCAGGGAAGCACTGTATCACTCACTGAGTTTCACTTCCAGCCTTTCACTGCTCATATAAATACGACCTGCTGTGGTGTCACACACCAATAACTCTAGCACCTGGGAAACTGAGGCAGGATCACAACTTTATTTTTATGGTTTTTAAAGTTTATTTTTTATTTTTGTGCATTGGGTGTTTTGCCTACATGTATGTCTGTATACCACATATGTATTGGAAGAGTCTAGAGGAGGGTTTTGGATCCCCTGGAACTGGAGTTATAGATGGTTGTGAGTTACTATGTGGGTGCTAGAAATCAAACCAGGGTTTTCTGGAAAAAACAGCCAGTGCTGTTAACCCTGGAGCTCTCTCTCTAGTTCCATGATTGCAAATTTAAAACCAGCATAGACTACATAGCAAGAACCTGTCTTAAATATTTATGTGTATATACATATATGTATATATATATACATATACGTGTGTATTTTGTGTGTTTATATATGCATATTATATATGCATATACACATAAAAATCACATCAAGTATATATATATGTGTGTGTGTGTATATATATGTATGTAGGTATGTATGTATAGTTCACCGTCTAGACTAATGCTTTCATGTATCAGAATTTTCTAGAAAAACTCATAAAACTTAGGCTTTCTAAACTACCCAATAAGAATCTCCAGGAGTGTCTTTGTATTTTGCTTTGCTTTTCCCTAAGGAGATTGTTTCATGTGTATAAATAATAATAAATAATATCTGTTTTGTTTTGTTGAGGAGGAGTTTCAATTTCTAGCCCAAGCAAGCCTGAGGTTCACTATGTAGCCCAGGCTGACCTTGAACTAGAAATAATCCTCCTGCCTGAGCTTCCTAAATCCCTAATAGCATTATGGGCATGTGCCACCAGGCCCATTTCTCATGCTGGTTCTTTTTTGAGGGAGTTCCTTGCTAATTTTCTATGTAATCTATGTCATTCTCTATAAAGTGAGTCTTTGATGTACATGTCATTCTGCTTGATGTGTGTTTTTAAAAGAAAACGTGACTTCTTCTGAGTCCCAGTGAATCCGAGATTAGACAAAGCTGGTGAGTAGACTTTCCCGCTGTAAGTTTGGGTTCACTATCTTATCTGCCTGACGTGTGTGGCTTGCTATGTGGTGACTGTCACTCTGCGTCTTGGAAAAGTTAAGTCATGTCTGATTGCGCCCCAGCCTTAGCTGCAAAAGAACTCACAGTGAAAAAGGAAGGTACGTGAGATTTTATCCAGGAAGTGCATGATTACTGGAACGTATCTGCCTTCTTGCACAATTATCCTCAGAGATGCTGATATTTCCTGTGCTTACACTTTTCCATAATGGCAGTTAAAGGGCGTATTGTACCCACACCCACCCACCCCTGCTTCCAGTAGGTATGCTATTAAACAATTGACTTGATGCTCCTCCTGCTCCTTCTTCTCCTCCTCTTCCTCTCTCCCACCCTTCCTCCCCTTACCTCCACAGTGCTGGCCTCATCTGTGCATGCTGAGCAAGCACTCTACCTCAGTGCTACATCTCCAGCCCTAGTTTGTTTTTTCAGAAACAGTAAAAAAGGCAGTTGCCCAAAATCAGGATGTGAAAGGGTAGGTTATTTCAAAAAACTCCCTTCCTTCCTCCTACTCCTCTTCTTCTTTTGTTTTGTTTTGTTTTTTTTTTGTTGTTGTTGTTGTTGTTGTTGTTATGTTTTGTTTTGTTTTGTTTTGTTTTTCGAGACAGGGTTTCTCTGTAGCTTTGGAGCCTGTCCTAAACTAGCTCTGTAGTCCAGGCTGGCCTTGAACTCACAGATATCCACCTGCCTCTGCCTCCCGAGTGCTGGGGTTACAGGCGTGCGCCACCACCGCCCGGCTCACCTCCTACTCTCCTCTTCACTCTCCTTCCCCTTCTTCTTTTCCCTTTCAGTACTAAGGATTGATGCCGGGCGCTGTATATGTTAAGTGAATGGTCTATCCCTTAGCTACACCCCCAGTCCAGCTTCACAAAACTTTTACATCTATATATTCAAGTTGAATATCATCTTATGTGGTTTTCTGTGTTCCCATATTATTTTTTATGTTGTTTTAAACTTCAGAATATTATTTTTAAAAAAATAAGTGATTCTCCAGTTTGTATCAAAGGCAAACAATACATTTTCTATTAAAACAAAAATTGAGAAAATCTTTAGAGAGCATCAGAGTTGAGTCATCTTCTGTGTACTGCCAGAGAGAGACATCTTTTTATTTATTATTTTTCATATTTATTTTGGTTTTATTTGTGTGCACATGTCTGTGTAAGTGTATGCTATGTATGGGGAGGTGCCCTTGGAGGACAGCTGGCATGACAGGCAGTTGTGACCCACAAGGCAGCTGGGAACCAAACAGGGTTTGTCTTGAAGGAGCAGCAAGCTCTCTTAAGCACTGAGCCATCTCTCCAGCCCCTGGAAGATATCTTGAGTGGTTTCCTGAAGGTGTAGAGAGATGGCAGCCCCTGACCAGGAGCAGGCTTTCAAAACCTGCCAATGGTCTGAGGCACTGCAGAACCACCACCTCTCTTAGCTTGTCAGAAACCCAGAGCACATTAGGAAGGAAAGGATCCCATCAACACAAACAGTCCACTGAGGGACAGCCCACTGAGTGTCCTCCTCTGTGGTCTGACTGCTTCTCTCTTTCAGCACTCCGACTGCAGAACTCATTCCTCTCCTTTTTGGTCTGTGTTAGTCAGAGTTACTTACCTTCAAGAGTGACTTACAGGAGGAGTTAGTACATTCCACTCATGGCCTCAGAGCATTGAACTAACTCATTGTAGCCGAAGGGTGTGGTAGAGCAAAACAGTTTGGGTCATGGTAGCTCTGAAGCAAAGAGAAAGCAGGAAGGAGACAGGGCAAGATCTAACCCACAATACACACCTCCAGTGACCTGCTTTTCCCAACCTTGCTACACTTCCGCCTGTCCACCTCCCAGCCATGTCATCAAATTATGAACCCATCAAGGGATTGACGAATTCATTACACTAGCGCTCTGTGTTGTGATCATGTCGGGGAACCCCCTCACAAATACCCCCATGGGCATGCCTTCCTAGTCTCTAGGCATTTCTCATTCTAACTAGGCCAGCAGTTAAGATCAGTCACCACATTGCCTCCATTGCTGTAGCAGTGTGCGTTTCTTAAACTCTGGTACTTGTTCATTAATGTCCAACACAGACTTAAACTTTTTTTGTTTGTTTGTTTTTTGTTTTTTCAAAACAGGGTTTCTCTGTGTAGCTTTACACCTTTTCTGGATCTCGCTCTGTAGACCAGGCTGGCCTCGAACTCACAAAGATCCGCCTGGCTCTGCCTCCCAAGTGCTGGGATTAAAGGCCTGCGCCACCACCACCCGGCGACTTAAACATTTTTTTAAATGTATTTATTTTGTTTTGTTTTTTTTATGACAGGATTTCTCTATGTAGCTTGCTTTGTAGACCAGAGCTGGTCTTGAACTCAGAGATCCCCCTGCCTCTGCCTCCCAAGTGCTGGAATTAAAGGCGTGTGCCTCCGCCTCTGCCGCCGCCACCACCCAACTTACATTTTTAAAATTTTGAAGCCCCTGACAGTGTGTCTAATTACCAGATTTGCTTCTCTATGAATTCCTGGAGGGAACTTTCGTTATGACTTCTACAGATCCAGCAAAAAGCCAGAAAGCAACCCTGTGGTCATTACTCCAGCTCCCAAACCCAGCTCTTGACCAGTCCTTCAGCTGGAGAATTTCCTCTAGAAAGCAGGGCTCCCCTGCATTGGAACAGGCACTGCCCCCACAGAGTCTTCTCCCTAAAACCAAAGCTCAAAGAGCCTCCAGCATCAGAACCACTCTGTCCTTGTAGTGTGAAGAGAGCATAGCAGGGCATCCTTGGTCCTTCAGGTGTTCATACAAATTCTGAAGCAATTTCATAGCCTACTCCAAAGTTTAAAAAAAATAACCTTCTGGAATCAGAGATAGCACTGAACTAAAGACCAGTTCTGGGAAGATTAATATTGTACTATTGAGTCTTATAAACAAAATATATCCCTCCCATGCCTAGAGCAATGGGTCCATCAATAACTGTGCTTGCTGTGGTGGAAGGAGGGAACCAGCTTCCAAAACCTGCACATATCACACACACACACACACACACACACACACACACACACACACACACTTTAAAAGAATTTAGGACTAAGGGATAAACTCGTAAAAGGATTGGGTTTTAAAAGTACTAAGGACCGCCAGGCAGTGCCACCCTTAATCCCAGCACTTAGGAGGCAGAGGCAGGCAGATCTCTGTGAGTTCTAGGCTAGTCTGGTCTACAGAGTGAGTCCCAGGGATAGCCAGGACTACACAGAGAAACCTTGTCTCAAAAAAAAAACAACAACAAAAAAACAAAAACTAAATAAAAATAAGTTAAAAAATAAAAGTACTAAGGACCAAATTCCCTCCCATAGCTAGATTATTTAAGACAAGGCCTCACTATATATCTATAGGTAGCCTGGAACTCACTGTGTAGCTAGCCCAAGCTGGCCTGAAATTTGCAGCAAGCAGTCCTCCTGTGAGTGCTGGGATTACACATGTATTGTACTACCATACTCTTCTGTTTGTTTCCTTTTAAGATAGGATCTCAAAACCGCTGCTGGTGCACACCTGTAATCCCAGCACTCGGAAGGAAGAGGCAGGTGGATCTCTGTGAGTTCGAGGCCAACCTGATCTACAGATCAAGTTCCAGGACATGCACCAAAGCTAAACCCAAAAAACAAATTATAAAAACCAATGAACCAACCAACCAAACAAACAAAAAGATTAGGGCCTCAATAGATTTCTGAAGCTGATCTAAACTCATAGATAAAAGTAATCCACCTGCCTCAGCCTCCTGTGTACCTGAGACCACAGGTGTATGCTACCACATCTGGATAAGAACATACTAATCCACAATACTTTCTTAACAATTTTTTATTCACGAGGTACTGTTAGTACATTACATAAATTCCTTCATGTTAATCACATGGTAATGCTGAGTTGCAGTTTCCAGCATCACAGATGGAGACACCAAAGCCTGGAAAGACTGTGGAAGGCCATGGTCAACATGAGGTGCAAATCCATGAAATCTGTGTGTAGCCAGCAGTCATCACCATTTGATGACATTGTTTCCCTAGCTGACGGGTAAGGGCTAGGTGAGTGGGTGGATGGGGTTAGGGGAAGACAGGCAGAAAATGTAAGACTTGCTTCAAGTACTCCTACTGCTTAGCACTCAGCCACCCATCCAAATGGCCAGTGCTTCTCCCATTTCAGCACGGACACAGGAAGTCCTTCTAAAGAGCTGCCTGTCTTCTCTCTGTTTTCCCAGATCCCAGATGCACGCCTGGCCAAGTGAAGCAGAGAACAGTCACTCTACCAAGTTGGGACCTTGTAAGTCTGGTCACTCACCACAGATCTGGGTCATTTCCCTGGTCCCATGAACCTATGTAGAAACTGCGGCACTGGGGACTAGGAGAAAAGCAGAACCTCCAAGTAGGTAAGCATGATTTTTGTGATTCTCTGTCCCTTGCAGGATGGCCGTTCCATGGCTCTGTCCCCTCCTGCCGCTCCCCCGATGCCTGCTCTCCCAGGGTTAGTTTGGAGGCCTGAGCTATGGCCTCATCATCCTCTGTCCCAGCCTCTCCCGCTCAGTCTAAGAAGCCTCGAGACAAGATAGCTGGTGAGTGGAGCCTGTCTCCTAATTATGCTCTGGTTCCGGAGAGAATAATCCCCAGTCTGCTGGTGAGGTGAGAAGACTGACTTGTCCAACACACACAGAGAAGAGATGCAGAAAGGCTGGTGTTAGGGACAGAGCTGCTGGTGAGATGACCCAGAGCGTCATGGAGAGGGGAATAAGGGATGGTGATGGACTCGGCAGGCCTTTGTTCCCCATGTTTTCTGGCCTGCTTGGCCTGAAAAACATTGTGCTAAATGCTAAACATAGTGTATCTTGTCATCTGAATCCTTTCCCAGAACTGTTCAAAGAAAGGAAACAGGAAGGGAAAAAATGAAACAATCCCCAGTACATCTGTATTTTAATATTATGGAGTACTTACAATATATCTTCAGGAACTAAACAAACTCATTTTATAGATGAGGCAATGGAGACCTAGGCCAATTTGCATAAGGTCATAGAGCAAGCAGTATGGCAGGCCAACAGTCAAATCTGGGCCTGGCACATGGGGCTTCTGAAGTACCAAGCTCTGTTTTGCCTGGGAGCTCTAATAGCCCTTGGCCTCTGAACAACAGGACAGATTCCAGTGCCCTGGCCCGTTTTCTTCTTTTTTGGTTACTCATTTGTATTAACCCAGGCTGCCTTGAACTTGCCATTGTAGTTGAGGTTGACCCTAAACCTCTGATCCTCTGAACCTATGTCCCAAGTTATGGGATTACAGGCATATATCACTGTACCCATCTTCCCTGGCCCTTTCCATTCTTACCTTATCTAAATTCATGTCCTCTCAGGGCTGCAGCTAGGCCTTGGGCCTGATTAATCCTTATCTGTAGATGCCCACTCACACAGGCAGTTGACTACTCTGGTAGCAGAGCCTTCTGATCAAAGTGGGCTCTGGGTAGTGGATATCACATGATCTACAACAGAACAAGGCTATCTATATTTCATTTTATAATTGAATTATCAATTTATAATTAAATAAATTGTTTTATTCTAATTTAAATTTTTACTTTATTTTTCAGAGAGGGTCTCACTATGTAGTTCTGGCTGGCCTGAAACTCAACTATGTAGACCAGGCTGGCCTCGAACTCTGCCTCCCAGGTGCTGGGATTAAAGGCATGGGCCACCATGAACAGCAAATTTTACTTTATTTTTTAAAAATCTCACTTTTTTTTTTTTTCAGCCTGGCCTTGAACTACCCCCTCCTGGGTAGCTAGACCACAACAAACACTACTTCACCACGGTGACCCCATTAAGGCCACGTTTCTTAATTGGGCTGGTAAAACACTTGGACAGGATTCGGGTTCCCCCATTATTGGGGAACCTTTAAAGATAGCAGGAACTCTTAGGCAAGACCTGAGGGCTGTGCCTAACAGCAGGGTAGTAGGACAGAAGTGTGGCTGGCAGAGTCCCACCCATTTTCTTTGAGGGAAGGGCTTCAGCTTGCTGGCAGCAAGTCTCAGCTCTGTGTTTCCTCCCTGTAGACTGGCTCAGGCAGACTCTGTTGAAGAAGCCCAAGAAGATGCCGGTCTCCCAGGAAGGCCACCTCAGTGATGGTTCACAGACAGCCACACAGGACTGTCTCCCGCCCGCAAGCCGCAGCTCACCCCCTAGCTGCAGCTGCTCACCCCCTAGCTGCAGCTCACCCCCGAGCCGAAGCTCAGGACTGTCGCTTGCCCTGCAACCAACACACATGGACCCCAGCAGCGGCAGCGGCAGCAGCAGTGGCCGCTGGAGCAAAGATTATGATGTCTGCGTGTGCCACAGTGAGGAGGACCTAGAGGCCGCCCAGGAGCTGGTCTCCTACTTGGAGAGTAGCAAGGCCAGCCTGCGCTGCTTCCTGCAGCTTCGGGATGCAACTCCAGGCGGCGCCATTGTTTCTGAGCTATGCCAGGCACTGAGTAGTAGTCACTGCCGCGTGCTACTCATCACCCCAGGCTTCCTTCGGGACCCCTGGTGCAAGTACCAGATGCTGCAGGCCCTGACAGAGGCCCCGGGGGCGGAGGGTTGCACCATCCCCCTGCTATCCGGCCTGACCAGAGCCGCCTACCCGCCGGAACTTCGATTCATGTACTATGTGGATGGCAGAGGCCAGGATGGTGGCTTTTACCAAGTCAAGGAGGCTGTCATACGCTGTAAGATATAGGAGGGCCTGGAGGGGGTGAAGAGTCATCCAGTGTCTATAGAAGGACCTTAGGAGATAGTCTCTGTAGCTCCAGGAATTGAAAGAGCTGGAGAAGACTGGATTTGTATCCTGGCACTGTCACCCATTAGCACTTGAGTTACTTGGGCATGTTACTTAGCCCCTCTGAACCTTGAATTTTTCATTGTTCATTAGGACTTCCTAACTGTAGGATGAGCACATGTCAAGTATTCATAACAGGACCTAGACAAACGGAGTCCACAATTCATATTAACTAGCAAATGGTATTAGTGATAGGTTTCTCTCTGAAACTGGATTAGAGTTGTGTGCCAGCAGCTGGGCAGATGCCAGGAGAGACATCAGTTCAGCACTGCAAAACGGTAAAAGAACCCAATTGCAGCCCGTAGTGTATCGGAGGAGGGACATGCTGCAGGGGTGGGGCAAAACCATGATGGAAACAAGATGGGGGGACCCGATGGGGAGAAACAGATGCTGGGTTTGGGGAGAGCGACAAGCCTTGTGATGCTCTTTGGTCTCTTTCAGATCTGGAAACACTAAGTTGACACTCAAGTTGTCACGAGAAAAGCCGGAAATAGCTCACACCAGATGCTGGGTTCCAGTAGCTATGGCAGGAGGTATCAGGAGCCAGAGCCAGCTGCACTCTGTACAAGACACAGGATCAGATTGCCACCAGCTTCCATTACTGTGGGCTCCAAAAGAAGGCCAGGCAGAAGATGGGGACCTCCCCCAAGGAGACCAGGAGGAAGATGGGGACTCCCCAAGAAGGGCAGGAGAAAGCCAGGGACTCCCCCCTAGGAAGGCAACGAGGAAGTCAATGGGTTGTCAAGAGATTGTGATATCAGCAGGGTCAGCAGTATCTTGTCTGCTGCTTAACTGGACAGGAAGCTGACACATAGCTAGCTGCCTTCTTCCCCCCAGAATCAAGCACTGGGGTAAATAGGTACTATTCTTCAAGAGGGAAGAGCCTGATTGATGAGCTAGAAATCAATGTTCTTCCCAGTTGCCTAGGGAAGCCGGGAAGAGGTGGCAGGTATCAGGTCCTTCACACACACTCACACTCCTTCCCAGAGTTGTCAGCCCACTTCAAAAAGCTGGAAGAGAGGCACATCTAGCCCCACACTGGATTTTACTTACTGAACAACTGAACAAATGTCATTTTAAATTATGATTTTTGGGGTTACATAAAAAATATTCTAAAGGATATGATACCATACTCATGCACCTACCACCTTAATATATAAAATACAATAAGAAAACCTTATTCCTAACATGCTTGTTTTCTTTATGTTCTGAATTCCAGGCCCCTCATGTTTCCTAACAAAAATAACCAATATTCTGAATTTTGAAGTTGTCTTGAGCTTTTCTGTATGAAATTTCTGTAGATTTATGCATCCCAGCAAAACGTTATTTATTTTTATGACTTTGTCTTTTATGCAATTGCATGACGATGTACGTTCCCTTGTGTGACATGTTTGTGAGCTATGTCCACATAGTTGTGTCTCTCATGAGTTTCCTCTTGTTTTAGGTCAGCGTTCTCACCCTGTGGGTCAAACAGTCCTTTCACTGGGGTCACATGTCAGATATTCTGCATGTCACATATTGATGATTCATAACAGTAGAAAAATGACAGTTATGAAGTGGCAATGAGAACAATGTTATGGTTAGCCGTCGCCACAACATGAGGAACTGTATTAAAGGGTTGCAACATTAGGAAGGTTGAGAACCTCGGCTCTAAGATCACTTTAAAACAAATTCCAGGTGCTTTCCCCCTAAACATTGAATTCCATACCTCTAAATCGTGAGGGCTTTTTTTTTTAAAGCATGATAAAGTCACATTTTCACCTTAATGTAAAACGCTGTCTATGAAGCTGTAGTCGGTGCCTTTTTTGTCTTACAAAATTCTTCCTGTGTGGTTATTCCTACTTTCTACATTCAATCTTGTAAAAAAAAAAAAAAGTTGGTTATATTTTCTTTCACAGTATTTCTATTCATATTTAGATCTTTACTCCACTTGGGGTTGTTTTTGTTTGTCTGTTGTTTGTTTTGGGCTTTTTGAAATGGTCTGTAGCCCAGACTGACCACCAACTTGAGATCCCCCTAGCTCAGCCTCCCAAATGTCAGGATTTCAGGCATGATAAGTTACTATGCCTGGCTTGTTCTTGGTTTTCAAGTCAGAAATCCAATTCTTTTCTCTCAGTTTCTATCAGTTACTCGGTAGTCCATCCTATCCCCTCTGATAGCTATTTGTTGGTTTCTGTCTGTCTGTCTGTCTCTATGTGGCCCTGGCTGGCTAAGAATTCACTCTGTAGACCAGGCTGGCCTCGAACTCATAGAGATCCGTTTACCTCTGCCTCCCCAGTGCAGTGCTGGGATTAAAGGTGTGCGCCATCAGACCCAGGCTGGTTCTCTAGTCTCCTTCAAGTAGACCCTGTGCTAGTGCCACAGCGTCTCTGAAAAAGCCTTAGTACCCTGTGGGTCAGTTCTTCCCACTCTTCCTGTCCTTCTAAATCACTCTATCATTTCTTAATTCCTACTTCTCTGCATTGTGTATTCATACTGTCAGGTGCCCGGGAAAAGTCTATATTTTTATTGGAGTTACAATGAGTTTATGAATTTGGCTAGGAAAAGCAGGTACTATCCATAAAGGAGAATCTCCACTTATGTCTTTAAATGTGTTTCAATAAAGTTGTATAATATTTTTCATATTAATAATCTCATGTTTTATTAGGTTTATTCTTTCTCACTTCATTTTCTGCTGCTACTATAAAGAGTGACTTAAAATTATACATACATATGACTATCAATAGCATAGATATGTTAGTTTAACATTAAGTACCACACTACATTGATTTTAAATGACTATAGGTTTTCTTTGGTTTCTGTGCACCTCCCGTGCAGTTTGAAGGAATTAACAAGAGCAGCCATTCAGGCACTGATGTCATACTGCTTAAAGGGAATGGGTCAATCATTTCGCCACCCAACTGTGCCTGCTATGGGTTTCCACATGAGGGGCGGGCAGTATGACATGAGTGCAAGTGGCCTTGGAATCCAGAAGAGACTCCCCAGGTCCCCTGGAGCTGGACTTGCCACTTGAGTGATGGAACTGAAGATGGGTCTTCTGGAAGAGCAGAAAGCACTCTCAACCTCCAAGCCATGTGTCCAGCCCTGCTTTTTGTTTTCTGAAACAAGGTCTCACTCCATAGCTCAAATGAAATAAATAAAACTTATTTATTTTTTAAAATTTTATGTTTTATTTATTCTAAAGATTCTACAGGCTATTTAACAAAAATTAGGACAATCTGGGCTGTGAGTTCTTTGTTACTAAAAGCATTACAAAGTAGATTGAACTGGGAGGTGGTGGCGGCGGTGGCACATGCCTTTAATCCCAGCTTTGTGGCAGAGGCAGGTGGATCTCCATGAGTTTGAGACCAGCCTGGTCTACAAAGCGAGTTCCAGGACATCCATGGGGGTTACACAGAGAGACCCTCTCTCAAGAAACTATAAATAAATAAATAAATAATAAAAATAAAAAAATTGTACTACCCTTTTGTTGAGTAACTATTGCTTTCAAAATCAAGTGGTAGCCAAATCATGTCAGTGGACAAGGACCCTTCCAGTTCCAAGTGTCTACAATTAAAGTCATGAGGGACAGGTTGAATGAGTGTCTGTGGGGCCATCAGTTTCTCCACTTTCTCTTCTTAGGGCAGGCTCAAGTGCTGCAACTGCCCTCCTGGCCCTAACAGAACTGTTCTATATTTGAGTGGCACTTAGGTGCTTCTGTCTGCTAAGCAGAAGACTAGAGGACTATTCTGGTGAATCGAAACTGCACAAGAGAAAATTCTCACGGACTTTGATGCTGGTAATGCCAAAGTTACCCAAGGTGAGGTTTAAAGGGGACCAGCTCTGCTACTGCAATAGTAGCGCAAAGCTTGTGGGAGTAACCAACCACTACCTGATTGGACTTAAGTCCCACTCCATGAGATGGAGAGTTCAGAGACTTTCTGGACTCAAACACATGGTGATCCTCCTACCTCAACTTCCAAAGGCTGGGATTATAGGTTTAATCTGTTATTTCTTACAGATATATTCCCAATTATGTGTAGTTGGAGAGCTTCTCTCCAGGTTCCACCAAGCCCCCGTGGTCGCACAACCCATGTATAAAATAATCATACAGACACTTACATTATTTAAACTGCTTGGCCATTAGCTCAGGCCTACCATTGTCTAGCTCTTACTCTTATATTTAGCCCATTTCTGTTAGTCTATACTTTGCCACATGGCTTGTGGCTTACCGGTGTCTTTACATGTTGCTTCTCATGGCAGCGGCTGGCAGTGTCTCCTCCCAGCCTTCCTGTTCCCCACCTTCTCCTCTTCCTTGTCCCGCCTACCCTATCCTTCCTGCCTGGCTACTAGCCAATCAGCACTTTATTTATACAGAGTGATATCCACGGCACTTCCCCCTTTCTTTTTTGTTAAAAAAAGGAGGGTTAACTTTTACATAGTAAAATTACAAATAACAAAACAATTATCAAGCAAGAATTATAGTTACAATATTAAAGATGTCCTATCTATCTTATATTTGTGAGTCCAAAGTTTTATATCTACCTTATCTTGTATCATAACTGAGGAAATTATAACTATCTAGTCTTCAACCACATCAAAGAACTCAGAAGGATATAATATTATCTGAGAACCGGGAGAAGGATGCAAGCAACTTTTGGGAGTCTTGCAGGGTAGACAGAGACAGCTGGCAGCCTGGACAGTCACCTAATGTTCCTTTGTAAAGTTGGGGCATTTGTCTTCAGCCCACAGGGCTAGAGTCTCTCAGTCACTTCTCTCAGTGTCCTGTAGAATTTCTGGCAGTTTCCTCTGCGAAGCAGGAACCTGAAGGACCATTTTGTCAAGCAAAGTTTAGTGGTCACCTTTCTATGGGTCCTGCATGTCCGGTCGATCAAGCAGTCCAGGCAAGAACAGTTTCTTACCCAAATGGCTATTTTTGCCAAGGTGAAGATAAACTCCATATGAAGTGTCTTTAATGCCCATCCTCCTCTCTGAAGTGAATTGGTACTTCCAGGAGCAGACATGTCTCACTGTCCAGAAAGTCTAAATTTTAAAAATATTTTAAATGCCATATTCTATAGACCTTTGAAGTGTTTGTGAGATTATATTAGTCACTTCCTATTGCTGTGATAAAACACCATGACCAAAGCAACTTATAGAAGGAAGGGTTTATTTGGGCATACTGCTGCAGAGGGGTCATCACAGCAGGGAAGCTGGTGGCAACCAGGAGGCAGGGGGCAGGATGCTGAAGGCTCACACCTTGAACCACAGGCAGGTAGCAGAGAGCAACTGGGAGTAGGTTGAGGTCTTAAGCTCTCAAAGCCTGCCCCTGGAGGCCTTCCTCAAGCAAGGCTACACCTCCTAATCCTTCCCAAACAGCTCCATCAACCAGGAGTCAAGTATTTAAATGCCAGAAAATACATTAATATATACATTTTATATATGTATGTATATATATATATATATATATATATATATATATATATATACATTTATATATATTTATCATTTAAACCAGAGAGGTCTAAAAAGGCCCTAGGTAAGGCAGAATTAAGACAAGAGAATTAAGATAGAACTTAGAGGGAGCAGTAGATAAGTATAGAGAGAAATCAGGCAAGAAAGGAACTAGACATGAGAACAGAACTGAAGCTGTGTATATAGGATTTTATGCCAGAGGAATTAAAGCAAGTGGACTATGGAACTTGGTGTGCTGAGATTCTATTTCCCGAAAATAGTCCTCGTCGTTAGTAGTTCTCTCTCCTGAGCCCCTGAGATGTATAATGTCAATGTATATATAGGGCCTTTTCAGCTTGTTCTTACCCAGCTAGGACTTCCCCATCTGGCTCTTCCTCATCTTCCATCTCATTCCTCTAGTTCTTCCCCATCTCAGTTTGTTCCTCTCAAGTTCTTACCCATCTAGTTCTTCCATTCTCTTTTCCCTTCTCCATCCCATACCCTGGAAGTCCCGGTATAAGAAGGGAGGGTCCGAGCTAAATTGTGTAAAGCTATTACTTAATGTCCACCTGACCTAGGTGGTGTCCCCTTGTGCAATTTACCTTAAGTCAGGAGACTTGTATATGGGCTGCTATCACTGTTAGTCTTTGAAAGTTGGGCGCCCACCTGGCGTGTCTCCTTGTGGAATTTATATTAAGTCAGGAGACTTGCATGTGGGCTGTTATCATTGTTAGTCCTCGGAAGTTGGGCGCCCACCTGAGTACTGTTTCCTGTAGTCCTTGAGAGTGGCTAAGGGAGAGATCTGATTCCAGAGAAAGCCTTTCCTGAGGCTGTGCTCCAAATTCCTGCAAAGTGTATGTCCATAGAGTGATCAGTCCACACTGTTAGCCCTTCTAGGGGAAAAGTCAATTGGGAAAACTCTGAGGGCACACATGATTTTCATAACAGAATACAGCTGATATATAACAAGCCAAGTAACACCAAAAACTCCTTGGGATTCCTCCAGGTAGTGACTTTGCCATAACCAGCTGAGTTCTTATGATATATTCCTGCGGCCCGCAGCATGATGTGAGAGGGCTAGCCCATTATGGGTGGTGCCAACCCCGGGCTGGTGGTTCTGAGTTCTACAAGAAAGCAGGCTGAGAAAGCCATGGGGACCAAGACAGTAAGTAGCACTCCTCCATGGCCTCTGCATCAGCTCCTGTCTTTAGGTTCCTACCCTGCTTGAGTTCCTACCCTGACTTCTCTCAGTGGGTGATGGATTTACCTGGAAGTGTAAGATGAAACAAACCTTTTCTTCTCCAAACTGCTTTTGGTCATGGCGCCTCATCACAGCAATAGAAACCCTAAGACAAGTCAGCTCCACCTTTTGGTGTTTGTATGTTTTCTGTCTTTTGGCTTTTTGTTTTGTTTTGTTTTTTGTCTGAGACAGGACCACTCTATGTATCCCAGGCTGATGGTCAACTCGTGATTCCCCTGCCTCTGCCTCCCATGTGCTGGAATTACAGGCATATACCACTGTGCCCAGAACTTCGACTTGCTGATTTTTTGTTTTGTTTGTTTGTTTGTTTTCAAGACAGGGTTTCTCTGTGTAGCTTTGCACCTTTCCTGGAACTCACTCTGTAGACCAGGCTGGCCTCGAACTCACAGAGATTTGCCTGCCTCTGCCTTCCAAGTGCTGGGACTAAAGGCGTGCGCCACCACTGCCCGGCTTGTTTGAATTATTAATAACCCCGCTTGACTTCCAGGAACTGGCTGGGCAGCTTTCACTTCTCCGTATTGTCTTACCCAGTGTGTTCTTTCAGTTTTCTGTCTAGTGTGCAGGTGGCCAACCGATGGGCTACGACCCTTATGAATGTGGCCAATAATGTGGGTTATACCCCCTTACTGGATAGCATAGCTCTCTTTTCTTTTTGGCTTGAATCTATATAAATAAAATTTCAAGAGAGATAGCTTGTTGGTTTTTACTAGAAATTAATAAAAACAAAAGTTAAAGAGATGGGTTGGTAGAGCTAATTTTTATCTGTAAGTTTTGAATTTATAGTGTTTCATCACATGTATAAAACCATTTTTCTCCACATACCTTTTGCACCCATTAAGAGTTGTAAAAGAATGTTTTATCATTATTTTTGCACCCCTGCACACATACAATAAATGAATGAATAAATACCTCAAATACAAATTATTTTAGTGCACGCCTGTTCTCATCATATTGGGTTCAGTTCGAAGCCAGCCTGTCTCAAAGAACCAAGACACAAATAAAACAAAATCCCCACATTGTTCCAGATTTAGAATTGTCTCTGAAATAATTTAAGAAACAGCAAGTTGTTTTGTTTTTTTGTTTTTTGTTTCCTGAGTCTATCACTCCATGTTAGTTTAGGAGAAGCAAACTAAAAAAAGCTAAATTCACTAGAGGGCACTGTCACAGCCTGCTGCTGTCAAACATTAGGACACAACAGTTGCCCCAAACCAGCTCTTAAAAAACCCTCTACTTAGGACTCCTACTCTGGCCAGTGCATGGGTAAAACCTAGGATGTGGTGAGTAGAGAATGTTGCTTTCTGCCAGGCCCAGGGGCAGCAAGATAGGAATTCACACAGGCAGGACTAATGAAGTTTGCTGAGCACTTGACTGAGGGTGTATTTCTGTGGCAGAGCACATGCTTAACTGCTCAAGGTCCAATCCCCTTTAAGGCATGTGTGCACACACATGTAACAGAAAGTCCCTCATCAGAGAGTCCAGCAAAGTAGATTTAGAAAGAGAAAAGGAGTCTATATAACTAATCACTATTCTTGAATTTATGCAAACTACCATTCCAAGTTTAATTTGAAAAATAACAAACTTATTTTACAATATGTGGATGTGGTATGGTGGCACACACCTTTAATCTTAAACACTGGGGAGGCAGAGGCAGGCAAATCTCTGTGAGTTCAAGGCAGTCTAGTATACATAGCAAATTCCAGGCCACAGTCAGAGAGAGAGAGCACTGTATCTGTTACTAAAGTGCTAACTCATTGTTTTTGACATATGTATCTACAATCTGCATTCGATTCTGAATTTAGTTTCTTCCCTCATTTGGCTACAAATATCCAAGCTAAGGTTTCAGGATCAGGGTTTCACTGTGCAGCTCTGGATAGACCTCAGCAGTCCACCTGTCTCTGCTTGTGACGTGCTGGTGAAAGGACCCAGCAGACGCCATAACAGGATGCTCACTCTTGTCTCAGAGATCAGGCCTCAATTTCAGTTTCCTGAGGCTTGAGCAAGCCGTTTCTGGGAGGGCCATGAACAAAAGGCCATGAACAAAAGACAGTCCTTGCAGTAGCTCCCTTTCTGCGCATACTCTGACTGCTCAAGGTTCAGCCAGTTGTTTATTGTCTGGGACCCCTCACCAACTTAGAACTACGTGTATGAGCCAAGAACAGACCCACAATCAGTATGTGGTAGGCCAGCCAGCTTCCATGGCAGCTCAAGGACAAAGCCTGGGACTTTTCCAGGCCTGCCCAAAAAATGGTAACTGTAACCCCCAACTAACACTAGCCAATTAAAAGTTACTAACGTGATTGCCACTCAAATAAATCAGTCCTGAGTCTGTTCCTATGCAGTCTATAGACCCCCCCAACCCACCTTGTTTTAAAAACCCTGCCCCATTGCTACTCTGGGTCTCTCCTGCTTGCTGCTGCATCAGATGAACAGAGTCCAGAGTTAACTTGTAGCAATACAAAGACTCTTTGCTTTTGTATCAGATCCGGTCTCTTGGTGGTCTTTGGGGGACTCTGGGTACAACACTGGTATTAAACACATCATGCTCCGCCATTTTCTTTCTTTCTTTCTTTCTTTCTTTCTTTCTTCCTTCCTTCCTTCCTTCCTTCCTTCCTTCCTTCCTTCCTTCCTTCCTTGCTTTCTTTCTTCCTTCCTTCCTTCCTTCCTTCCTTCCTTCTTCCTTTCTTTCTTTCTTTCTTTCTTTCTTTCTTTCTTTCTTTCTTTCTTTCTTTTTTTTCCAGAGCTGAGGACCAAACCCACAGAGCTAAATCCCCAACCCCTCATTTTTCTGAGTTGAAAAAATGTTCAGATTTTTCATAAAAATAATGTCCTAGAACTGAGTAGATTTTTTTTTACTGCCATTGGCCTTGTGGGACATTTCTTTCTGGTCTTCCATATAACTAATAACCTCAGATTGTAGATTCGTAAAAGGTGAGGAAGCCTATGGATGAGCAACAACTTGCTAATAATAATAATAATAATAATAATAATAATAATAATTTCAGGTCCCCTGATAAGTCCCTCTACTTCTAAAACAGTCATATCCAACTCATGTTCCTATGGGATACTATTCAAAGCTCAATCTATTATTAAAACATGGTACACTTTGTTACTAACTCAAAAGCAGACTGAAAATTACATCTTGTTAATATTAAAAACTGAAAAAAGTTTGCCACATCCATTACATTTGTCTAAAAACTCAGAAATATTGACAAAAATAACGTTTGGCAGACTATCAGTTCTTGACAATATTTGGAGTTGCCAAATTAAAGAGAAGGAAAAATGGGCTAACCAGAACGAATGACCACACAAGACACCTACAAAACCCAGAAAATACAAGTTTTATTACCACTCCTCCAGCTGCAATAAAAGAATAATACAAATCACACCCCAGGGTAGCAGGGCAGAATTACAGGCCAACTGGATTTAGAGAGACGAAGCCTTTAGGGTAGAAAGAAGTGATGGAAAGACCCGTACGATCCACCTTGTTAGCTTACTTTTTCTTTTCAGCAAAAAAGGACTATATATAATATATATATATATATAATATATATTATATATATGAAAAAAACTTATGTAAAATTACAAAAGTTGGAGAAAAATGCAAAATGGTTTAAGTACCCACTGTTAGAAAATAACAGCCAAGAAATAAAACGGCTTGTAGATTTATTTTAAAAACATTCCTTCCACGCCTACACGCGAGTAGGGATGTTAATGTAAACCGTCAGTATTTAACACTGTGTGTCCATCACACAGAGCCCAAAGGTGTTTCCAGTTTCCCCGCCTTGGGCGCTGGGCAGAGGTGGGCCCTCTCCACTGCCACAAACCGTAGCCAGCCTCCTTAGGACCTCGCCGCCTTCCTTTCCCTTCCCCACTCCCTGCCCGCAGGACCAGGAGCTGGACTAGGACTCGAACTATATTTGTCCCCCCACAAAAGTCATTAGTAGACCCTGCACCCAAGCAGGTGCAAAACCCGCAGAAGCCGAGTGAGACGCGAAGCACGCCGGGAAATGGAGTAGCGGCCTGGTCTCCCAGAGCATGCCGGGAGTTGAAGTCCAACCCCTCACAGGCTGTGAGGGAGCGCAAGGGGCGTGGGCAGCGGCTCAGACGTGTAGGCGCGTACGGCTCTCCCAGGCAGCATGGCGGATACGGCCCCTCAACTCAAAAGAAAGCGCGACCCCGAGGCAGAGGAGGCAGAAACCCCCAGCACAGACGAGAAGGAAGCAGGCGTTGGCAATGGTGCCTCTGCCCCTGTCCGCTTACCGTTCTCCGGCTTTAGAGTACAGAAAGTGCTGAGGGAGTCTGCGCGGGACAAAATCATTTTCCTGCACGGGAAGGTACCATTAAGCACAGGGGTTAGGGGACGGAACACCGCAGGAAAGAGGGAACCAATCTGCGAGCGGAGTTTTTTCACTCCGGGAACTACCAATCACGTTAGTCGGGCAAGGTGGAGTTACCACCACTAGGATGCGTGGGGCGACAAGATTGCCGGAGGGATTAAAGAGTGCACACATCTAGGTCTGTTTGCTCCAATTTCTCCTTCCCTGCAACTATCCGCCAGTGTCAGAACCGCGGGTTAAATTCCCCACACCATTCATGATCATTCATCGTACGTATAAAGGCGCCAGGAACTCGGCAAATATGTGCTCCGGGCCCTGTCCCTGAAGATGACGAGATTCAACTATGAGATGTGGTGCCTGCTCCCCACGACCTCAGCCCACGTTGTTAACCCATTCCACACGCTGTGCGCTCCCAAGTGTGAAAGGGACCCAGGGGTGTGTTTGGGATGTGGAGATGATAGATGGTTCCTGGACTGCAGAGCGTGTCTGTGGAGGTAGATATGTTGCTGGCTCTAACACTGCTTAGCTATCTAGCAGCAGAGTTGGAGACCATCCCAAACTACTGAGGAGGCCTAGTCAAGGCAGATGTCAAGGTTTCTCTAGAATGGACTGCCTAAAACTTTTCCACTCGTGACTTAATTCTGCTGAGAATGGTTTACACAACCCTGGGTATACAGGCGTATAAAACAGGTATTCAAATCAAACATTTACTGATCATGACTCATAAGGAAATTCATTTTTCCCCCAAGACAGCGTTTCTCTGTGTAGCCCTGGAACTCACTGTAGACCAGGCTGGCCTCGAACTCAGAGATCCACCTGCCTTTGCCTCCCAAGCATTGGTATTAAAGGCGAGTGCCACCACCACCCAGCCTGGAAATTAATTTTTAAACAATTCTTTGGTGTCTATATAATTTTTATTAAAGATGTCAACAAATTTGCATGCTAATGAGATGGATTGCTTGCTTATAAAGAATGAGATCTTGGCTGAATATTTACTACTGCTGAATATAGAGCATCTTATTAATTTGTGTGTGTGAGCGTGTGCGTGTGTGTGTGTGTGTGTGTGTGTGTGTGTGTGTGTGTTTGAATGTGTGTTCATGTGGAGACCAGAAGTCATCCTCAGATATTGTTTCTTTTTTTTTTTTTTTTTTTTTTGGTTTTTCAAGACAGGGTTTCTCTGTGTAGCTTCCTGGAACTCGCTCTGTAGACCAGGCTGGCCTCAAACTCACAAAGATCCGCCTGTCTCTGCCTCCCGAGTGCTGGGATTAAAGGTGTGTGCCACCACCGCCTGGCTTTCAGGTATAGTTTCTGTCTTGGTGGTTTGGTTTGTTTTTTGTTTTGTTTTTGCTTACTTGTGTTGGATAAGGTTTCTCACTACTGAAGAGCTCACTAATTAGGCTAGACTGGCTAGTTAGGAGGCCCCAGGGGTCCACTTATCTTTGCCTTCCCGCTTCCAGGATTTTAAGTAGCAACATCACGCCCAGCTTTTTGACATGGGTTCTGGGGATGGAACTCAGGTCTTCATGCTTACATGGAATGCACTTTACCAAGAAAACTGTTTCCTAGCCCCAAGTGCTGGGATTTCAGAGGCTTTGGAGGCTTCTGCTTGTGGTGTGCAGCTTTTCTAGTGGCGTTGGTCGTGGACCCACTGTTGATGTCTCTGCCTGCAGGTGAATGAGGACTCTGGGGACACACATGGAGAAGATGCTGTTGTGATCCTGGAGAAGACACCATTTCAGGTAGAACACGTGGCACAACTCCTAACAGGCAGCCCTGAACTCAAGCTGCAATTCTCCAATGATATCTACAGCACCTATAACCTGTTTCCTCCAAGGCATCTGAGTGGTGAGCAAATAGTGGTTGCATGTGGGGAGAATGGGGTGGTGGGAAACCAAGGGCTCTTTCAAATTTGAAAATTCTAATACAGTAATTCTAAATGAAAGAGGGAGGGCTTTTCCCTCCAGAGAACCCGGCAATCTCTGAAAACAATCTTGGTTGTTGGAACAGGATGTGTATGTGCTACTGGCATCTAGTACATGGAGGATAGGCATGCTGTGAGACATCCCACCATTCTTAGGATGGGCTGCCACAACAAAGAACTGCCATGACCGCTAAGGTTGATACATACTTCATGGTGCAGTACAATTGGGAGAGTAAGTGATTCACTGGATGGAATAGTAAATTCATCTTTTTTTTTTCTGAGACACGGTTTCTCTGTGTAGCCCTGACTGTCCTGGAACTCAATGTGTAGACCAGGCTGGTCTCGAACTCAGAGAGACCTGCCTGCTTCTGCCTCCCAAGTATTGGGATTAAAGATGTGCACCACTATGGCCCGGCAATAAATTCATCTATTAGTGAACATAACTGACAATTCCCAACACTTTCAAAACCCTTACTATTATACTAACTTGGGATGTAGCATTTTAATACATTGCATCCATGGAACAACACTATTGTGAGAGGACTTTATAGGTGAGGAAAAGCTAAGTAACCAATTCAAAATCACAGAGCAGTAGGTGGCAGGAAAGTGAAGTATTTCTTTTTTTAAAAAAAAATTTATTTATTTATTGTGCATTGGTGTTTTGCCTGTGTAAGGGTGTCAGTTCCCTGGAACTGGAGTTACAAACAGTCGTGAGGTAACCATGTGGGTGCTGGGAATTGAACCTGGGTCCTCTGGAAGAGCAATCAGTGCTCTTAACCACTAGGCTGTCTCTCCAGCCCCAAAATGAAGTATTTCAGTAGACTAGATCTCCACCATGTACTGTGGCAGCGTGCTGGAAGCTGCACAGGTCTCCACTTCCCTGAAGAACCCCACTTCCTGGTGAGAGAGACAAACTGTATGATCAAGCAGAATGAGCTTGGGTAGGGCAGAAACATACGGGTAACAGAAATTTGTTTTGATTAAAAACATTCGTGTGTGTGTATGGGTGTACGGGTGTTGGCGTGTATGTCTGTACACCGTGTGTATGCAGTGCCCACAGAGGCCAGAGTGTTGGGTCCCTGGGACTGGAGTTACAGAGACTCAAGAGCCTCCATATGGGTGCTAGGAATCAAACCCAAGTCTTCTGGAAGAGCAGCCAGTGAATGCTTAAACAGAGCCCTCTCTCCAGCCCTGAAAGCATTTTTTAATTCACTAAAAAGACAAACATTCCATGCCCCAATCAAGACATGATGTGTCAAGATTTTTGTAGGCAACACATGAGGGAAAAGGGTTGACCTTAACGGTTCCCAACCAGGAAATTCTAGGCTGTGTTTTGCACACATGGTGATTTGGTCACATCCTTGTGTATTCTCATTTGACCCTTGGCATTTAAGAACAGTTTGGCTTGCCAGATATCCTGTGCCAATGTCTCTTTCATAGTATTTCCCACAGCTCTATAAATGAGGGCTATTGTTCTTTGAAAATGCACGTGATCACTTGATGACAAGCAAACCTTTCAGAACAGATCCTGCTCTTCACTCAGCGGCAGCCAGATTCTTTGCTTTAAGGTGATGGGAATGGGCAGCTGTATTTATTTTCTTAAGCGTTGACCTTCAAGTAAAGTGTTCCATGGCATGGGGTAGCAGAAGCGTGACGGATGGCACCTTAGCCAGGCGTGGCTCACAGAAGCCACCCAACTATAGACTGTGGGCCGTGACTTCACTACCATCCTCTTTCCCTCCTCCTCCTCCATCCCGTCCACTCCCCTTCCCACTCCTAGCCAGAATTCAGGAGGTTCTGTTGCTGGGATCAACCTGCGGCATCCACAAAGTCTCCTTTGTTGTTGTTGTTTTTCCTTTCAATAGTACTTCTGTGACACTGCACATAAGTGGAAGTGATCACTGCCCTCTGTTTTTCTTCCAAGATGAGTATTGATAGTGGCAGTTGGTGAGGGCTCCTCCCCACCCAGCCCCACATGTTTCCATAACCCTTTCCTCATGGTCACCCCTGCCTACCTGGGAGTCTGGGATGGGAGCTCTTCTTTCCCTGCTTTGTTAGCACAGGTGCCTTTTTTTGTGGCTTGCCTTCCCTACCTACACCTGGCCTAGAGATTTGGAAGTCACAACAGTTGGCTTCAGGGCCTGATCTGGGTTCCTTCCTTGTTTGACTCTTTGTCCTGTCTGCTGGGTGACTTCATAAATGAGTGAGCTGGCAGGCTCTTTTGGTAAAGAACCGAAGTAAATGTTCTGAGCTTTGAAGCATGGATGGTCTCGGACTCCTCATTCCTTCTCTTCCTCCATGTCTCTAAAAATGAATGTATCACCTGTAGCTTGCTGGGTGTTCACTCAGGTAGTGGGTCAAATAGCACCTATAGGCCATAGTTTTTCAGTCCATTTCCCAGGGTTTTGCCATTCAGAATGTGATCTGTGGAACAGTGCTCTAAGCACCGCCTAGGAGCTTTTCATGCACAGAATTCCAGACCCTAATGCAGGCTACAGAACTGGAGCCTATGTGCTAGCTAGATTTTCTACAAGTCATATGCACATTATAATTAGAAAGATAATGGTTTTTACTCTTTGCTAAGGATGCCTGCCTTTATTTCTGAGTCATTGGCCTCTTCAAGAACTCCCAGCTGGTATTGAAATAAACATCTACTTGTGGTTTGCATTTGAAATTCTCATAGGTACTGTGTAGGTAAAATTCAGGAATGCAGTATGTGATCTATGCAGAAGCAGTCAGCACCTATTTAATAGTAGCTGCTGTTACTGCTTTAGTGTGCTTGGCTCAGTGCTAAGTACCATTACTTCAGAGTTCAGTAAGATGCCATCTCTGCCCGTAGGTATGTTTCGGGCAGTGGCAAGAGGACCACATATTACTGTGAAGAGATAGGCAAATGCTGTGGTTCCTTCTACCTGGATGGAGACTGTAGGTAAGAATCCAGCTTTGGGCATAGGCCGTAGTCCTAACTACTGGAAGGCTGAGGCGGAGGCTCAAAAGTTTTAAGGTCTCTGTGGGCCATAGAGCAAGTTCCAGACTAGCCTGGACAACTTAGTGAGACCCTATGTCAAAATAAAAGTGAAAGAACGCTGAGGTTGTAGCTTAGCAGTAGACCACTTGCACAAGTGTGGGCGGGGCCGAGGTTTAATCTCCTTCACCGCACAGAGAAAGAAAAGGAGTCAAGTCACGGTGGTTGCGGAGAAACTCTTCCTGTGGGGTCTCTGGCGCTTTTATATCCCGTGTTTGACAGCAGTGAGCAGTAGCAGCAGGCACGCAGACATAGCAGCACAGGTACCCTCCTGATTAGAATTCAGTGTTCCCATCCTTGTTCAGGCCTCAGGTTAAAGAGCTTGTGTAAGGCAGGATTCCATAGAATTTGATACCAGCCAGTCTTCGATCTTTTGGCCTAGGGTGTCTGAGAATGTTTGTTTTAATGAATTGACAGTTTTCTGGAACTCTTCTAGCAATCAGAGTCTGTAGTTTTTCTTCTCTGATCCTTATAGTCTTTTATCCCCTTTCACCCTCTGCCCCTTCTTGCGTTCTCTCTACTTAAAAAAAAAAAAATGTTTATTTTTATGTACGTGGGTGGGTGTTTGCTTGCATGTATGTCTGTGCACCACCTGTGGTCAGTGCTCTTGGAGGCCAGAAGATGGCATCGGATTCCTTGGAACTGGAATTACATATGGTTGGTTATAGGGATCAAGTGGGGAGCTGGGGACAAACTCCAATCTTCAGGAAGAGCACTGAGTCACCTCTCCAGTTCCCTCCTCTCTACATCTTGTTTCTCTCAGCCTTCTTTTCTTTGTCTGTCCACTCCTGAACTACGCAGCTGCTGCTTCTACTGTCCAGCAGCCAGCTGCCTTGCTGCTTCTGCAGCTCGGCTTGTGGGCTGGTCTGCCGTTGCCAGTCTGCTTCCTCTGTGGTTGCTGCCATGCTGCTGTGTCTGTTGCTTCTCTCCCTATGTTGCCAGCTCAGCTGCATTAACAAAAGTAGGCAAGAAAAGACCACTCATGGGAAGACATTTATTGGGTCTAATTGGGCAGAAGAGTGTCTTTTAGCCTGTCTGCTCATATAGCCGAAGAGGGGATGGTGCCTCAATTATGCAAATGGAGGTTTGTGTTTCCCATGAATCATGGCATTGTCCCTTTTGTACCAGTCACAGCCATCCCTCTGCCAGCCCATCAGGATAAATGCTCCTTTTCTAGCCTGGTTATAGGATATCACAGCCCACTGAGGGTTGTGATGGCAAAAAGCCTGGTGCAAACTCTGAAATGGTTGTGGCTGGGACTGTACCTTCAAGAATTACCTCTCAGTTTACTTAAATGAACTGAATTGCTGCTCCCAGCCAGAGAGGGCATGGAAAAAAATCACAATACACCTCACATGCAAATGAAGGTTTGTGTTTGTGCCAATTACAAGTATTCCTTTGGCTAGGCCACTAGAATAAATGCTCCATCTATGGCCCATGGGTAAATGGTTGCAGAGTCCTCTAGAGTTCAGCAAAGCTTGTGATAGCAAAAAGTCTGTTATAAACCACTTGAAATAGCCAAAGCTGAGTGAGCTGCCCATCAGGAACCCTTAGCTGTGATTGTTGAATAGTTTCTTCACTTCATCTATGTAGCTTTTAAAATAAATGGTCAGTGCTGACTGGCTGGCTGACTGACAGCCCTTTTGCGCAAGGCAGCCAGGGCAGCAGGAGTCCAGCACCTCACAGTTATGCAATCAGGTTGCCCCATTACCCAGTGACTTGGCTTATTTACAGAAAAATGAACATCAGAAGTAATGTTTACTATAGAGACGAACCAAAATTATTATTAGCACTGACAATAGTTTTAACAGATTTCAGCAGTACAAAGAGAATTAACAAGTGATCTATCCATAGAGTCCTTTCTCTGTGAGACAGGCATTCCATAGCCACAAGGTGGCAGCGTTACCAAGGTATTCCACCCACTCTCCAGCTCCTGGCATTCTAGTCAGGGCCTACCTAGAACCTTGTATGGCCCTTGCCTCTCTGTCCTGTTTCAGATTTACAGCTCACCATTGCTACCTCATGTACCTTAAAGTGAAGTTCCTGCAACCTTAGTCCTCTGTGCCCAGTACACAGTTGTATCTTTGAAGTTTTTTGCAGATCTCTGGCTGCCTCTCTAGCCTTCCTTCCCATAATATCACTTGACTAGGAGTGAACCCCACCCTTTATTTTCTGAGCTGGTTGCAATCCTGGACTCAGCATAGAGCATGTGTTTGACTGATTTCTTTTGTTATTTCTTCAATGACTGGTAATGTTTTCCTCTTGTTCAAATCTGAGAGTGTGCAGTCTCCTCTCTGATTTCTCCCTCCACATTCTCAGCTGACCACAAGGGGCAGCCTCTGGAAAGCCACCATGGTGGGAGCATGGGCTTAGGAACTAGGCTTACTTCAGCTCTATCCCGGTGCTAACACTTTCCTAATGGTACAGGGTAAGGATCAAGTATTGGGTCAGGCAGATTAGGTTTGGAGTCCTGGCTCCGGCCTTGGCCAATGAAAAGCCTGGGGCATTCCTTGTTCACTTAACAGTTGTGAGGTTCTGCTCTGTCCAGTTGCTCTAGTGGGTGATGCAAACAATGTGTCCGTTCCCTTTTGGAAGGGAAGACAGACAGCAAACAAGTGAACAGTGTCTCAGTTGCTGAGGTCAAGAGCTGCCCAGACTGGGGGCTCTAGGGGGCTCTGCAACTAGACGTCACACACAAGCAGAGACCTGATGGTTGAAAAGGAACTAGCTCAGGAAGGATAAGGGGAGAGTGTTCTAGGTTCTGAGCACAGCATGTGGTCTGGAGAAGAAAGAGGAACAGAAAAGAGGCTGTGGTGTTGAAAATGCAGGTGAGAACAGTGGCTGAGGCGTGGGGCACAGGGGAAGTTGATGAGGTGACGTTAGCTGTTTTCTTTGTTAAATGGGATTAGTAACTGAATACATCTCGATGGGACAGTTCTGGGATGGATAAGGAAGTATTTTGCAACAGTTTCTAGTCTCTATCCTCAGTGAGAGGTACATTTTATGTTATGATTCTGAACATATGAATAAATGTACACGAATATAAGCAGACCAGAAATTTCCCAAGACAAAAGGCCAAAGATAGAGCATTAACTCTAGTGACCTAGCAAGACTTTATAGTGTAATCACCAGCCTTATTTACCACTTATTTCTAGTCTTATTTGTTCCTTTTTGAAATGCTGGGTTAACCTCCTCAAAGTGATGTCATAGGTTCCAAACCACTGAGATAAGTCAGTTGTACAAAGCTCCTAACACCATGGTGGGCATATGGCACAGATCTAAGGGCGTCACTATCCAAACCACGGAGATAAGTAAGGTGTACAAAGCTCTTTTTTTTTTTTTTTTTTTTTTTTTTTTTTTTAAACAAAGTTCTTAACACCATGGCGGGCATATGGTACAGATCTAAGAGCGTCACTATCCAAACCATGGAGATAAGTAAGTAAGTAAGGTGTACAAAGCTCTTTTTTTTTTTTTTTTTTTTTTTAACAAAGTTCTTAACACCATGGCGGGCATATGGTACAGATCTAAGAGTGTCACTGTCATGTTACCACTTACTGCTTTTCAGCTTTCTCTTATCTGACTGACCCTTGAGAGATAAGACAGGAAATGTGGCTGGTTCTGGTCACGGCAGGTGGCAAACATGAAGAGCCTGTGGGGCATCATGTTGGCATCTCACATGGTTGGTCTTCCTATGCCATCCTGGTAGCGCAAAGCCTGTGTTGGCTCCTGCAGCCTGTTAATGGAGACTTTCTCTAAGGTCTGTGTTCCCTGACCCAGGGAAGAAGCTGGGGAGATAATAGGCGAGAGGTGTGGCTCAGAAATACAGGCTGCCTTTTAAAAGGCCAATTGTTTACCTGTTATAAAGCAGGGTGTGGAATCTCAGGTTTACTGGAGAAGACAGAAGTCTGTCTATGTGTGAGAGGCCAGGCCAGGAAGCAGAGGGCTGGGATCCTGGGAATCACTCTGTTGGTTGCCTAAAACACTCAGTACTTTAGCCACAGGCCAGGTTTTTCTGCTTTGTTTCAAAGGAGCAATTTATTTATTTATTTTTTATTTATTTTTTTTATTTTTTTTGAGTTTCCCTGTGTAAGAGCCCTATCTATCCTAGAAATCGCTTGTAGACCAGGCTGGCCTCAAACTCACAGGGATCCTCCTGCTTTTTTGTCTCCTGAGTGCTGGGATCAAAGGTGTGCGCCACCATGCCCACTCAGCTCAGGAAAGGACATTTTAAAAGATCCTCATACGAGTTTTTCTGGCTGAGCCGTTCATGATTTTAAAAAACAAAACAAAACTAGAGTTAGTCAGGTAGCAGTGTCAGTAGCCAAGATCAATACTTAGTCAATAGCCAAGGTATCGTCCCAATGTGGACTCTCTCTGGCAAGGGAAATGAACTATAGCTGCACGTATCCATGGTGGCTAAATCACCAGGTGGGGCAAGAAAGCCAGAAGTGCATGTGATGTGATTCTGGCCACATAAACAAGCAGATCTAAACAGTATTCTACTTGGCAGGCATGCATTTATAATGACACTGTGAGGACAACAAAGAAATGATTAACCCTGAAGTCAAAATGGTGGGGCAGGGCCAGGAAGTTCAGGTAACATTCTGTTCTGAATTGTGGATATTCTTTTTATTTTAGTCTTTATGTGAGATATCTCTTTCCCTCTCCCTCTCCTACCCCCCTTACCGGGGATGGGGACTTAGAGTTAGAGGCCAGTCTGGACTACATAGTGAGGCCCTGTCAGACAAAGAAACTAAGTCACCACTACAGAAACAACAGCAGCAGCAACAACAACAAAAACAATGAAGTTCCTGGGGTTTGTGCTCCTGCTGGCTTCCTTCAAACATTAACGATAAATATTCAATTATTCAATTTTTTTTGTGGGGTGTGGTTTTTAGAGACAGGGTTTCTCTGTCCTAGAACTCATTCTGTAGACCAGGCTGGCCTCACACACATAGATCCACCTGCCTCTGCCTCTCGAGTGCTGGGAATAAAGGCATATGCCACCACCACCCAACAGTTATTCAGTTCTTTCTTGATTCATTAAGAAAGTAAAATATTGTTGGGCTTGGTAGTGCACGCAGGTGGATCTCTGAGTTCGAGGCCAGCCTGGTCTACAGAGGGAGTTCCAAGATAGCCAGGGCTACGCAGAGAAACCCTGACTCAAGAAGAAAGGAAGGAAGGAAGAAGGAAGGAAAGAAAGAACAGTATCAATTCCTTTTCCTTGTCCCTCATTCCCTGCACTCCCGGTGTATATCTGCCTTCAGAACCCCAAGTGTCTTTAAACCTATCCTTTCTTATGCAAATCAGGTAAAAATATGAGTGCAGCCAGTGTTTCCACGATCTCTTCTGCCTTCCACTGTCTCTTAACTCCCCTCACTGTCTTTTGAACTTTCATCTTCACAGTGTCAGTGTGTTCTGGTAGATGGTCTTTGCTTGTCTTTGTTACACAAGGGATTGAACCTGGGGCCTCGAGCATGCTAGGCAAGTGCTCGACCACTCAGCTCCATCTCTGGCTCTGTTGGGTGATCTTCCATGCTTTGCCTCAATGTTGGGTCTAGGTTGAAAACCACTGAACAGTGCCTGCCTTATTTTGGCATATTAATGTTTGCTGCATGCTAGAACTGGAGCTTCTTTCCCATCTGCATAGTGAATATCACCGTGCCGTGCAGAGTGCCTGTGATAGCCCAGTTCAGGGATTGTCATTTCCTAGGCCCCAGCAGCTCCTCTGAATCCTACTGCTTTTTAGTCTGAGTAATACTTGAACCACTGCTTTTTAATCACCTTTTACTTTTTTTCATTGGGTTTCTGATTGCCTCTCTTTGCCGTGTTTGAAAGAACACTATACCTTTTCTCTCTACTCTAATACATTTGGCTTTAGTTTGATAATCATTCATGGCATCTCCTTTCCGTTTGCAGAAAGCCCTTCCCTGTTCCTCCAGTCTGGACAGCTGATGCTGTGGGCATGCTATGTAGCTCTCAATCAGAAACTTCTTTTCACAACTTCCCTACATCAGACAGTCTTCTAAATTCTCTATCTTTTTCTGTCTTGCTTTCCTTTCTTGATTGTTTTCTTGATTAGCTGAAGCAATTATTAAATAAATTCCTCAGAAAGAATATGTGGGAGGTAAATTCTGAAACCCTTGTTTTGTTGTTGCTTTTGGTTGATTTAGTCTAACTAAATTTATTTTCCCTCAAAACACTAACAGCACTGATCTGTTGACTTCAGGCCATCTGTGTCACTGTTAAGATATCTGATACCAGGACTGGAGAGATGGCTCAGACGTCCAAGGCTAGGCTCATAACCAAGAAGACAACATAGCCGATACCAGCCTGATTCTCATTGATTCAAAGATACCTTGGGGTGGGTTATTTTCATTTTGTCTCCTTCATTGGGTGTATACAATATATTCTGTTGATCTTTGTTTTAGGTTGTTGTTTGACTCTTTTTTGCTCTTTGGGGGCCCACCATCCAGCTCCCAAATAAAGCACATATGGAGGCTTATTCTTTTTTTTTTTTTTTTTGGAGCTGAGGATCTAACCCAGGGCCTTGCAAGCACTCTACCACTGAGCTAAATCCCCAACCCATGGAGGCTTATTCTTAATTATCAATGCCCAGCCTTAGCTTGGCTTATTTTCTTGCCAGCTTTCCTTAACTTATTCCGACTACCTTTTGCTTCTGGGCTTTTCCCATTCTCTAACTTCTGTAAACCTTACTCTTTCTCCGTGGCTTGCTGTGTGGCTGGGTGGCTGACTCCTGGAGTCCTCCTCCTTCTCTGGCTTCTAGATCTTAGATCTTTCCTCCCAGATTTCTCTTTCTATATATTCTCTCTGACTGCCAGCCCCACCTTTCCTTCCTCCTGCCTTGCTATTGGCCAGTTATTTATTAAACCATCAGGTGTTATACACAGACACAGTAACACAGCTTCACAGAGTTAAACAAATGCAATGTAAACAAGAGTCACGCATCTTATAATACTCCAAGGATTTTTTGTTGTGTTGTTTTTTTCTGTCTCTGTCTACGTTGAACTTTCTCAACTACTGCTCTGAGCAATCTTTGGCCGTTCAGTTTGAAGTCTTTGGGCATTCTTCTGTATACATTTTTCCCTCCCTGCTTTGATGATTTTTTTTCATCCATTTCTTTTAGTTTGACAGCCCCTTTGGTGGTTTGAATGAAATGGCCCCCATAGGTCCATAGGGAGTGGCACTATTAGGGGATGTGGCTTTGTTGGAGGAAGTATAGCACTGAGGGCAGGCTTTGAGGTCTCAGAAACTCAAGACAGGCTTAGTGGCTCACAGTCTCTTTCTGCTGCTTGCAGATCAAGATGTAGAATTCAGCTCCTTCTCCAGCATCATATTTGCCTGCATGTCAACATGCTCCCTGCCATGATGATCATGGACTAGACCTCTGAACTGTAAGCCAGCCCCAATTAAATGTTTTCCTTTATAAAAGTTGCCATCACTGGGTGGTGGTGGTGGTGGCGGCGGCGGCGGCGGCGGCAGCAGCGGCGGCAGTGGCGCACGCCTTTAATCCTAGCACTCGGGAGGCAGAGCCAGGCGGATCTCTGTGAGTTCCAGGCCAGCCTGGGCTACCAAGTGAGTTCCAGGAAAGGCGCAAAGCTACACAGAGAAACCTTGTCTCGAAACCCCCCCCCCCCAAAAAAAAAGTTGCCATGGTCGTGGTGTCTCTTCACAGCAATAAATCCCTAATTAAGACACCTCCCCACCACCACCACATTAGGCTCAAACTCAGGTTCTTATGTGTGCTATTAATGAGTAGACTTCCAAGATTGAGCACATGTGCCTTTCAGTTGTCTTTCCCCGCCTCTCTTCTGACTATGGTTTAATGCATTGTCTTCACTTCCTCCTCCAGGTGCTCTAGTCTAGGTATTAATTTGGCAGTGATACTTTTAAATTCTCTTCCCTCTGGTCCTCCAGTTTCATACTCCTAGCATCTTGCTCTTGCTTTGTGGAAGCTAAATTGTGTTGGGTTTCTCTGACACACTAATTAGAGTTGTTGTTTTTAAATTATCTCCTGACCCTGAAACCGCTTCATTCCTCTGGGATCTGGTTCCCTTGTTTATCTTGGTCATTCTTCTTCAGGCTTCTGTTTTTCCTCAGTGTCTGCTGATGCACAGTAGCTCATTCATACTTAAGAATGAAGCAGTGGTGGATATTCCTGAGAGCTGATGTTTCAGTTGCTAGCACAGTAGTGGATCACTTTCCACAGTGGGCCTCTGCCCTGGGTGTGAACTACTGTGGTACTGCATGGTTGGGAAAGGGGCTTATTGGCTGCCAGACTATCTTAATGGTATGGTCTGACTTACTGTTAGCTCATGCTCCCCAATGAAGAATAGGAGCTAGAGACCCCTTCTGGCCTACAAAGCCTGAGGTATTTACTAGCTGGCTCTTTATAGAAGTTTGTCAACTTCTGCTCTAGTCCATTGGTTTAATATTTTGGAGGTTGGCCCTCCTGTTTTTACCTAACATTAGCTGCCTTCCCTGGGACATGACAACGACAGAGCCAATTAGTGCACTTGTTCTGCAGGCGGCCCTCAAGTTGATCTCAGTGTTGCGCTTCATTTCCCTTCCTGTCCTCGGTAGTTGTTTCTCAGAACCCAGATTCCCTCCTGGATTCTCTGGGCAGGTCTGAGGAGCACCTCCATGTAGCCCACTAACTGCCCATGTGGCAGCTTCCTCCTGTGCTGTCTTGTACATTCACATTCGAACTTCAAGAAGTGAATTGGTCCCGTTCCTCCTGCCTCCCACCTTGTTCTTGTCATCATTGTCACTTTATTCGTTTTATTTCCATTGTGGTGGACCTTTTTTATTTTTAAAGACTATATAGCCTTGGCTGTCCTTGAACTCACAGAGATCCACCTGCCTCTGCCTCTTGAGTGCTAGGATTAAAGTTGAGCGCCACCCCACCCCAGCCCACCCCACTCCGGCTGTGGTGGGCTCTTTTAATGACCAAAGAGTCACCATTAAATAAGAATTGAGTATCTCCCACATATGTCTGCATTTGATGGCTGAAGGCCCTGTAGATATCTGTAGCATAGAGCACAAGCAAGTTACCTCATTGAGAGTACACCAGAGAAAACAGGACAGATGGAGACCTCAACGTCTCCCTAATTGTCATGCTCCTGTGCAGTGGGTATAGATGAACATTAGACATGACCAGATCCATGGACATCCACCTTTGTTAAAATAATACATCCCTTTGAGCTAGCTTTTCCACTTCTTATATCTGGCTTATATATATGCTCATATGTATGCATACAGGGGTAGAAAATATTCATTGCTGCATCATTTGTGATTAAAAAAAACACAAGAAAAACAACTTATGACCCTGTGTGATCATTAAAGCATTGTGTATGCATATTACGGGCTGCTCCACAGTATTACAGAGAAGAGAAAGATCCTTGTGGACCCTGGAAATCTCAGGTGATCACTTGTGCTTAGAGAGAACTAAATATGTGTATGCTCATATTAATATAACTCATAAAAGGTAAGGCTGAGATAATGAAGATCTAACAAATATTAATATTGAAGAGGACTGGGGCAGGCTGGGTGTGGCGGCGCAAGCCTTTGATTGCAGCTCTTGGAAAGTGAGTGGATCTCTGTGAGTTTGAGGCAAGCTTGGTTTACATAATGAATGCAGGCCAGGTTAGGATACATAGTGGGTCCCTCCCTACTAAATAAATAAATAAAAATAAATAAATAAATATAAGTGAATGAATGAATGAATGGAAAGAAAAGGAGTGGGTCTATACCTGACAGTTCTTCAAGACTAGTCATGTGATGCTTGAACACCTAGATAATCATGTGATACTTGAACACAGATAATTTTTAGATTGCTAACTCAACAACTAAGACAAAGGAGAAAAATAAAAGCCTGTCTGAGGCTTCTGTTGCCTCCTTTGCAGCACGCCTGTGACTCTGGTCAAGTGAAACCTATCAGTTGACCACTAAGTATTGCTTAGCCCCAAACCATGTGTGTTCCAGCTTTGATGATGACCTACGCCTACCTTTAGGGCAATGGTTCTCAACCTTCCTAATGTTGTGACCCTTTAATACAGTTCCTCATGTTGTGGTGACCCCAACCATAAAAATGATTTTTGTTGCTACTTTATAACTGTAATACTGTTATGAATCATAATGTAAATATCTGATAGGGGTCACAACCCATAGAGCAGCTGCTCTAGGGTACATAATCTGTGAGATGCTAAATTAAGTGAGGTGGTTGCAGAGTGGGCAGCCCTGGAGAAGCCTTGGGCTGGAGGTTCCTGCTGTAGGGACAGGTGTGGGTAGCCTTGCCCAGATGGACTGTGTTTAATGATGTGGAGAGCTGGAGGTAGACAGGGTAGCAATGTTGCTTCTTCTTCTTTTTTTTTTTTTTTTTTTTGGTTTTTCAAGACAGGGTTTCTCTGTGTAGCTTTGTGCCTTTCCTGGAACTCACTTAGTAGCCCAGGCTGGCCTGGAACTCACAGAGATCCACCTGGCTCTGCCTCCCGAGTGCTGGGATTAAAGGTGTGCGCCGCCACCGCCCAGCTGCAATGTTGCTTTATTAATAGGATTGGAAATGAGTTCTACTTTTAAATGACAGGTTTCTCTTCTGCTCTTCCCTGGTGTGTTCAAAGCATCTAACCTGAGTGCACCAGGGCCCTCTGGCCTTAGTGGGACCGAGGAAGACAGTAAGCAGAAGGATTCCACGGTGGGGAAGTCCCTGATCCCCAGTTCAAATTCTTGACCCACGATCTGTGCCCCTTCTCCTGATTGTTTGGCTCATGTCTCTTCCACTAGCCTCCAACAGCAGAGGCGTCTCTCTTCAGTACTCTCTTTAAATGCTGGAGGAACCATTGCATTCAGAGCACTTTAGAAATGGATAGTTCTAGGGTACCGAGAAGTAGCCACCACAGCAAGAACTCCCTCACATGGGACAAGGCCCCAAGACTGTGGCATTCGTAAGGCATGAGTCAGCAGGAAAGTTGGCTTACCCAGTCCAGTGGGTGAAAGCTGATTACCCACAGCCAGACCCTCCCACACACTGCTTTGCACCACTCGTGATGGCAGCTAGTTCTGTTTTCGTTCCTCACTCGTACGTCTTAGTAGGTAACAATCTTGAATTCTCAGATCCTCTCTTCGGGATTTATCCTGTGCCTTGGCCTTCTTTCCCACATGGGGTCCAGGGGTGCTATGTTGAGAACTGACACCCATATCCCTCTGAGTGAACCAAGCAAATACTTTGAATACAAAAGTTGAAAGAAGGGCGGTATTTTGGAGTGTTTGGCTCTTGTGGTCTGGTGTACTCAGTCAGCACCAAAACTAGTTTCTTCCTACATATAGGGAAGCAGGTGAGTTCTCAGCTCTAAGGCCAGGACTGTCATCCAACAATTCATCTCACCGTGGATCAGCTCTCTGACTTAGGCTAAAGTGGAGCTTTTCTGAGAGCTCTTTGCCCCACTGTAGCGTTCCCTGTGCCCAAAGACTACCACCCCAGCTAGCCATATTTACAACTGCCAAATTTGTCTAGGGACACGGACACCTAGGGGTTTTGTTTTCAGGTGCTGTCACATGCTCCTTCTGGACTCCAGATGCAGAGGAGTTGGCTACAGTCTTGCTTATGGTCTTGCTAAAGTCAGCATCTGCCTCCCCTCTGTGCAGTACCCCTGTGCTTTCACAGAGACAGCTTATTAGCAGCCCCACCCTCAGCCACGTCAATCCTTCATGTGGAGGTCTCTTCAGTCCTCTGCCGAGTGTTTCCAGCATCCCAAAGTGCAGGACAGTGGAACCCGCCCAAGCCTGTGACCCACGGCCAGCCTCTGCCTCACGCTCTGATCCAGCCAGAGGACATCTACAGAGGACTGTGAATACAGATCCAGCAGGTAGCTCTCCCACCTGCCTCTCCTGAAGGCTTCCTCTAGGAGTCTTTCTACCCAGTGCCTTACTGGGCCTCCTGGGTTGTGCAGGGAGGCTCTCGCAGAGGCAGACATTACACTCCAGTCATGTTCTGCTCTTGCTTCTCTTCTCTCCCAGGGCCGCATCTGGGTCAAATCAGTGGAAACTGGCTCATCAGAATGAAGGGAAAGCAAAAGCCACAGACAGAGCCATTGAAATGACCTCATCCCGCCAAAGTCCGGGGCTTGGCTGGGGAAGCAGCCTTGTTTGAACATGTGCATAGGAAGGAGAGCAGACTGTCTGTGGTCTGCGTTTTCATGTTCATGTGCTGCAGCATTTTCCTGGGGATTTGGCTAAGCTAGCCTTGGCAGCGAGTAGCGAGGCAGCTGCTCTTAACTTTCTTCTGGAGAGCTCTGTCTCCCACCTCTGAGAGCAGTTGCGTTTCTGTGTCCAGCTTGGGGACAGGGTGGCTTTATTTGCTGGAGAAGGCCTGGCAGGCAACCCACAAGGTCTTAGCGGTCAAGGTGGAGCCTCACTAGCCTGCTCATGTGAGCCACAGAGAGGACTATGGGCTGCTGTTCAGCTGGGGTGCATCAGTGTGACCATCCCACTGCTAGAACATTCCTGTGGATAATGAGCTGCTGCCAGAGCCCAAGGGCTGGGAACACAACCACCGGGCTGCTCTTCTGAAACTCTCTACCCCATGCCTCTGTCCTCACGAGCTCACACTAGTGATGGGGAAGGAGTGGAGGGGGCTTGGTGCCACCCATGTTAACAGTGTTCGCAGTTGCTGCCAGGAACAGTCAGCTAGAGCAGGGTCCTTTCCAGTTCCGCTCTGGATACTCCAGGGCCTATTTCCCAGTCACAGCTGGCTGGAGTGTGTGTACCATGCCCAAGAAAGGAGGGGAGTAGGGTTTGGGTGTTCTACTTCCCAGGAATCATCCTGGTGAGACAGGTACAGTGGTAGTCCTCTCTCTACACTTTGATCAACACCAACACCACCCCACCCCCGTTTGCACTCCGGTCACACTGGCATCTCCTGCCTGATGGTTTTCCTGGCAGCTGTCTTTGTGTCTAGGAGTTGGGTTGGGACTGTCATGTTTCTCCTATCTGATAGGGCTGCTTTTGGAAAACATGGCCACAGCACAGAAGAGCATGGTCCTATGGGATGAGGGAGATTGTATTGCATAAAGGAGCAGATTCCCTGGATTCTGACCCCAACCCTTCCACTTGATAGCTGTGTGACCCTGGGCAGATTCCTTAACCTCTCTAGGACTGTTGGTTTTTGAGACAGGTCTCACCATATAGCCTACCCTGCCGTGAACCTTGTGGTGCAGCCCAGGGCAGCTTTGAACTTGTAGTCCCGCTTCTACCTCCTAAGGACTGGGTGATAGGTACACACTGCCACACCCTACTTTTTTGTTGTTTTGTATTTTTTTGTTTGTTTTTGTGTGTGTTTTCGGTTGGTTGGTTGGTTGGTTTTTGGTTTGGTTTGGTTTTTGACGCTGTGTCTTGCTATGTAGCCCAGCTGGCTTTTAATTTGGGGCTGTTTAAAAGAATGGCTTATTTTTCTGTTTCTGATTTTTTTTTTTAATGTGCATTGGTATTTTGCTTGCATCTGTGTCTGTATGAAGATGTCAGATCCACTGGAACTGGAGTTACAGACAGTTGTGAGCTGCCATGTGGGTCCCCTGGAAGAGTAGCAAGTGCTCTTAGCCACTGAGTCATCTCTACACATTCACACACACACACACACACACACACACCTTTTTTCTTTCTGTCTTTTGAGACAGGGTTTCTCTGTAGCCCTGGCTCTCCTGGAAGTAGCTCTGTAGACCAGGCTGACCTCAGCTCACAGAGATCTACCTCCCCTTGTCTCCTGAATGCTGGGGTAAGTGTGTACTGCCACTGCCCAGCTGGGATCTACTTTTTTTTTTCCTTTTTTTTTTTTTTTTTTAAGACAGGGTTTCTCTGTGTAGTTTTGGTGCCTGTCCCGGATTTCACTCTGTAGACTAGGCTGGCCTCAATCTGCCTGGCTCTGCCTCCCGAGTGTTGGGATTAAAGGTGTGCACCACCACCACCACCCACTTTTTAAAAAAATATTTAGTTATTTTGTATATAGTATTCTGTCTGCATGCATGCCTACATGCCAGAAGAGAGTATCAGATCTCATTATAGATGGTTGTGAGCCACCATATAGTTGCTGGGAATTGAACTTAGGGCCTCTGGAAGAACAGCTAGTGCTCTTAACCACTGAGCCATCTCTTCAGCCTTTTCCACTGTATTTTTATATAGTGATTCATATTTATTTTGGAAAACTATAATAATAAAATGATTTTTAATTTTTGTTGTTGGTGTTGTGTTTTGTTTTGTTTTTGTTTTTTGAGATAAGGTTTCTCATGTAGCTTTGGAGTCTGTCCTGGAACTCACTCTGTAGACCAGGTTGGCCTCGAACTCACAGATACCCACCTGCCTCTGCCTCATGAGTGCTGGGATTAAAGGTGTGTGCCACCACTGGCCAGCTGATTTTTAAATTTTTGATTCTATTGAAAGAAGTAAACTGCCAGCAGGTGCTTTCTCAACATGCTGGAGTATGTCCTTCCAACCTCTTGGTGCTTATGTGTATGCAGTTGTGTGTGCACATACTTAAAGTGCTTTATAATGCATTTTCTCTTCTTTAGACTGTATTGATCCAGGTTGGTTCTGTAGGTAGATTGTGGCCTCGCACAGCAAAGCACCTGGGTTCCCCAGCACCTTCTCAGTTGGGATGCTAGCACACAACAAAGCTGCTGCTCTCAGGAGCCGTGCTTGAGATCGCCTTTCAGGCCTGGCGGTGGAAACAACAAGATTTCAAGCTTGGGAAGCAGAGGAGGAGACCCAGACCTAACAGATGTGTGAGCTGCTTAAGCGGCAGAAGCTCATCAGCCTTGGGATCTCTACTCCAAAACTGAGTGAGTGGGTGGGCAAGAGTGGCCAGAATGCCGAGTAAGGCCTCAGTTGAAAAAGACAGACAAAAATAAGACAAAATTTGGAGGGTGTAGAGAACTGTACAGCAAAAAGGAGGTTTCCAAAGCTATTAGTAATGTCAGGAAAGTGCAGTATATCAAATAATACCGAGAGTGGGGTTTCTAGTATTTATTTTTATGTGTAGGAATATTTTGTTTATAGTATGTATGTATGCACACCACAAGATTGCCTGGTACCTACGGAGGTCAGAAGAGGGAGGGAGTTGGATTCCCGAGAACAGAATTTTCCAGAACTCAGAAATTAGAATACAGCAGAAACAAAATCTAAAAAAATGGAAGAGTAGATGAAGTTAAGTCATCCCCTCCCCCATCTCTCTGGCCACCTTTTGGTAGTGTTGGTGATTGATTGAACCCAGAACCCTGCACTTGTTAGTGAAGTGTTCCAGCATTGAGCAGCCCCAAGAAAAAATGGGAGAGAAAAGTGAAGAAAGAAATCTGGACAAATCCAGGAAGATAAAATATCCAAGTGAGAATTCCAGAAGAAAAATCAGAGTTTGTTCACGGCTGCTTCCCAGGACTGAAGATGACTTCTAAGATTAAAACTCCCTGTGTCCCCCATAAAAAGAAAGAGCCCAGCAGTTGGCTATCATGGTGGATGAAAATAAAACTCAGTGCAGTGCCCAGCGATGTGATTAACACATTGGGAACAGATAGAAACAAAGAGGCTGCATGACAGAATCAGAATGACCTTAGACTCCTCAACAGTAGCTTTAGGATTTTGAGTGACTGTTTTCCATCTTAGAATTCTTACTGTTTTAAAACATTTTAAAAGAAAATTTAGTGTTTGTGTGTGTCTGTGTAAATGAATTCAGGTGCTGGCAGAGGTCACAGGAATCAGATGATCCCCTGGAGCTGAAATTACAGGTGGTTATAAGCTGCCCAACATGGATGCAGGGAGTCTAACTCTGGTCCCCCATGAGAGCAGTATATGCTCTTAACCACTGAGCCATTTCTCTAGCTCCCCCAAATTTACTCTATTATTATGACTACTTCATATTTATTTTGTGTGTAGGAGAAGGTCAGGTGTGCCACAGCATACATGTAGAGGTCACAGGACAATTTTTGGAGTTCAGTCTCTCCTTCCACCCTGTGGGTTCTGGGGCTCAAACTCATCGTCAGATTTGTCAGCAAGCATCCTTGCCCTCTGAACCATCTCTACAGCTCTCCATCCTAGAATTCTTCAGAAGCGTGACTATGGAATGCAAACATTTTGAGATTCTTCAAGTTGCATGTTAATCTCATTGCACCATCACCGTGGAAGCAGCTTGAGCGTGTGCTTTTGCCCAGTTGTTCTGCATGTGTGGTCCCTGGGCCAGCAGCATCAAGCCACCTGGGGACTTGTTAGACATACAGATTCTCTGGCTCTGCCCCAGGCCTCACAAGACAGGTGGCTGTCCTGCACATGGAGACTTGGTGAGTGAGTTTTTTGGCTGGTAAATGTTCCTTGTTTACGTTTAACATGCTGATGAATATACACAGCTTTATATACAGCAAAAAGAAACATAAACTAAGATTCGTAATTTACAAATTGGATGATTCTATACTCTTGACAGTAATAACAGGAGGTATTTTAATCCTCTTATCTGGAAAGCTGTTCAAAATACAATTTCTCTTCCCTTGACCAATAGAAATCAGCTTTAAAAACATTGGGCTGGGGTAGGGGTATAACTCAGTGATAGAGTGCTTGTCTGCCATGCACAAGAGCCTGGGTTCATTCTCCAGTATAGCAGAACAATAATAAAAATAACTATCAGATGTGGTGTTACACACCTGTGATCTCAACACTTAGAAGACAGAGACAGGAGGATTGCTGCAAAATTGAGGCCAGCCTAGCCTCTATAGCAAGTTCTAGATCAGCCAGGGCCCTATAGCAAGACTTTTCTCAAAATAACAACAACAATAATATGTTTTTCTGTCAGCTTAGCAGCTGCACATGAATCTGCTGATATTTTAATTTTTGTCTGCAGCCTGACGGGGCTTCAGGTCCTGTGGCCCTGGCTCTGCCTTAGCCCTGATGTATAGGTTTGAATTAAGTCTCTATTGTTCTATTTACCAACAAAGACTTGGAAGTCAGATGTGGGGGTGAAAACCTGCTACATCAGAGAAGCCGAGCTGACCTTGCTTTTTGGTTGGAGACCTAATCCTCGCCCTTTCCTTCCTGTACATTTTCTCTATCCAAATTGCTGGCTTCTCTATGGTTAATTCCAGTGAGGTAGTCGCTGGCTCCACCCCCTGATACAGGGTAAACTTTATTGACAGTATAGAGTGTCACACTATGATCCAAATATCCCACAACCATAATTGTTTACTGTTAATTTATTTTTGTTTTTTAAGACAGGGTTTCTCTGTGTAGTTTTTGGTGCCTGTCCTGGTTCTCGCTCTGTAGACCAGGCTAGCCTTGAACTCACAGAGATCTGCCTGGCTCTGCCTCCTACGTGCTGGGATTAATGGCATGCGCCACCGCTGCTCAGCTTACTTTTAATTTATATATGCCACTGACTTCATGTGTTTTCAAAACAGGGATACTGTAATGGTAAATGCAGCATATATATGTTGTAAACTTTGGCGCTAAAAGTTGTCTTGTACTTGGCGTGTTAGTGCACACCTTTAGCTAGCTAGAGGCAGGTGGATCTCTGAGTTCAAGGCCAGCCTGGTTTACAAAGTGGGTTTCAGACCATCCAGAGCTATACAGTGAGACACTGTCTCAAAAAAAAGAAAAAGGTTTGTTAATTAGACAAAATAGTGGGCTTCTTTAGGACATTCTCACACATGTATATTATCTTAGTTAGGGTTTCTGTTGCTGTGATAAAACACCATGAGCAAAAGCAAGTTGGGGAGGAAAGGGTTTATTACACTTCCATAGAACTGTTCATCATCAAAGGAAGTAAGGACAGGAACTCAAACTGGACAGGAACCTGGAGGCAGGAGCTGATGAAGTGGCCATCAAGGGGTGCTACTCACTGGCTTGCTCCCCATGACTTGCTCAGCCAACTTTCTTGCAGAACCTAGAACCATCAGCCCAGGAGTGGCACCACCTGGTCCCTCCCCCTTCAGTCACTAATTAAGAAAATGCCCTACAACTGGATCTTATGGAGGCATTTTCTTAATTGATGTTCCCTTCTTTCAGACAACTCTAGCTTGTGTCAAGTTGACATAAAACTGTCCAGCATGTGTATGTTGATCACATTCACTCTTATTCTCTTTCTCCTCCTCCCCTTCCCTTGGAGAGCCAAATGTAATATTTGCTCTCTCCTCAGACAGTCCCAACAACAAGCCAAGTTGCGATTCCCCCAGAGTGAACTCTGGGGAACCAGTGAGTTTATTGGGTTTACTCACAGAGCAGTCAGTGAGGGGTTGCAGGCAGGAGCATGGGTGACTTCAAAGTAGCCACACTGGAAGGTCTACACGCAACATGCATGAGCACACCCCTTGACTGTGTAGATGGAGACCCTCCCCATTTCCTTTCCTGTCCGTATCCTTTAGTCCCTCCCAGAGACTACCAGGCCATGTGCAGTTAGGGCAGAATTACATACACACAGCTTGTTGGCAGGATGGCTGGATACTTAGGTAAGGATCCCATAACTCTCCCCGCCCCCTCCTTCAAAGACAGAACTCAACAGTCAACAAGCCCAGCTATGATGATTTTTGGTAAGTAGGCCTAACCAAACTCCTAAAGATGGAAGCAGTTTGACTCAGAGGATGGTCCTGTATAATGAATGGTCCCCTTCTACTTAAATGACTTCTTTACAAACTTAGATTCCTGAGGTTCCTATCTCCAGATCTTCAAATGTGAGTACATAACCTAGAGTAACTGCAGAAACCAGGAAAGTAAAAAGGAACCATTGCTGGGGGGTTGGCAACAGATGTTCTCCAGTTCTCTCAGTATCACTGCAAAAGACGTAAGTTCACCTTTTTTTAAAATGGGATTTTTGTTTTTTGAAACAAGGCTTGCTATGGCAGCCTAACTGGTCTAGAACTCATGATGATTCTCCTGCCATAGCTTCCAGCGTCTTGGGTGTGTTTTGCTGGAGACTGAATCCATGGCCTTTTGCTTGTTAGGTAAGCACACAACTATAGAGCCATATCACATAGGGGCCTGTTTTAAGCACTGCCCCCAGGGTATCATCGTGTAACCTTGACTGTCCTGGAAACTCTGTTTAGACCAGGTTGGCCACAAACTCAGAGATCTGCTAACCTTTGCCTCCCAGGTACCAGGACTAAAGGTACCCACACCCAACCCTTAAGATTTGTTTTGTGTTTCATTTGTATTACACTGAAAATGATCTTGTACATATATTTGTGTGTATGTGGAGGGCACATGGGAAGCTCCGTCAGAGACAGCTTTCAGTTGTTCTTCTCCTTCCACCGTGTGGATCCCAGGACTGGAACTCCAGAGAGAAGGCCATCAGGCACCTTATCCACAGAGCCATCCCACAGGCCCTTATTTTTATTTTTTAAATTATGTCAGTGTGGCTATGTCTGTGTGGGTTTGTGCACATGAGCATGTATTGGTAAGTCGAGATGAGGGCAGCAGATCCTGTGGAGCTGGAGCTATAAACCCTTGTGAGTTGTCTGATTATGGGTGCTAAGAACCACACTGGTCCTCTGTAAGAACAGAATGTGCTCCTAATTGCTGAGCTGTCTCTAGGCCCCTGCCCCGCCCAACTTTATCTTTTTAGTGGCTGAATAATATCCCATTGTATGTGCTTTTAAATTCTGCCTGAGCACTGCTTCAGCAAAATAAGGAAATAATACAGAAGAGGAAGATTATCTTTCTAGTGCCCAGTTCCAGACAAAGGGGACAACAGTACCAGGATGGTTAGTACCTTGGCAGAGGCTCCAGGAAGACATATTCATTGCTCATATTCCTGATGAGTTGAACATGTCTAAAGATTTATGTAAACAGGACAGTGAGTTTTGAGATGGCCCTGGGTTTTGGTTTGCCACGGTTTCCTTGTGGTGGATTTGGGGTCTGCATTAGCAGTGAGGTTGAGAAGGGGTATATTTTTCCTATATAATCATTGAGTAACCTGTGGGAAATGCAGAGGTTGCATATATGTCTCCTGTTCCCCAGCTTTTTGTTTTGTTTTCCAAGACAGGGTTTCTCTGTCGTTTGGGTGCCTGTCCTGGATCTCGCTCTGTAGACCAGTCTGGCCTTGAACTCACAGAGATCTGCCTGGCTCTGCCTCCCAAGTGCTAGGATTAAAGGCATGTGTCACCACACCTGGCTCCCCAGCAATTTTTTCTTTTTTTTTTTGGTTTTTCGAGACAGGGTTTCTCTGTGTAGCTTTGTGCCTTTTCCTGGATCTCACTTGGTAGCCCAGGCTGGCTTTGAACTCACAGAGATCCTCCTGCCTCTGCCTCCCAAGTGCTAGGATTAAAGGCGTGTGCCACTACCGCCCGGCTCCCCAGCATATTTTAACAGATATTTTTGTGTGTTTACAGATCATTGATTCTTGACCAAACTCTTAAAGTGATGATCTTAACAGAAAATTAACCAAGTAAAATAATAATTACTAATTTTGAACATTAGAAATTATGGTAAGAAGGAAAAACAGTGGTAGCATTGACCATCAGTTTATCAAAAACTGATGTTGCTACAGTGAGAAGGGGGCCTGGGAGACGTGGCCAGATGTGTGTTTGTGTGTGCATAAGCACCAGGTGGAGGACCAGCTGGAGGACAATTTTATCTTCCAGAAAGAGCGGCCAGGGCAGTGATAGCACACCTCAAAAGTCAGGTAGGAATGAGAAAAGTGAGTGGAGTGTATGGGCGTGTATGGGGCTAGAGACGGGGAGCAGGGGCAGCGAGGAATTGTGAAGCAACCACTACTGGACTCTCCATTCAGCCTCTGCAAATGCAGCTTGGGTACAAAATAAAAAGTAAAATTTAACAGAACATGACAGGAGGAGTCTTTGTGTGGAGTCCCATGGAATTATTTATTATATTGTGGACATTCAAGGGGTGAGCTTTGGGAGGATTTAAGGCTGTCCTGGTGTGATCTTTTAAAGGACGCCAGCAGGAGGGCATGGCTGAGGATCTCCTTGTTACTTCTTATGCTACACAAACAGGAAAGGTTTGGGGTGCGAGAGTTGTGGGGTATGGACCACGCCAAGAAGAGTTGTGGGGTATGGACCATGCCAAGAAGAGCAGGTGATCCCTCAAGCCAACTTGCCTGGTGGCATCTGCCAAAGAGGAATCCCAAGTAGTTTTGTCTATTGGCTGGACAAGGCTGCCACTATGGTGCCAAGGGCCTCAGGACTACTCAAGCTTTAGCATCTGTTTCCTCATATGTAGAATGGGACCATTGTAATACCCAGTCCCTTTGCTTGTGAGAAACAAACGTGTTAATACACTTACTGGCTTAACATGGAGTCTGGTACATCTGTTAGTAACTCAAGCCAAGGTTCTAAAGGATATTGATACCTTTTCTGTTTTGTTAAGCACTTACTTTGAAAAAAATGAAAAGACAACAGTAACAAAAACATCCTACAGGAAAGTAGTGGAAACGATCGAAGACCTCCCTGTCTCTCTTTGCTTTAGATACAGTGCTGTTCTGGATGCAAGTCTGAAAAGTGACAAACTATTCATTTTAGAAAATCGCACATTTTTTAATTTTATTTTTATTTTAAGGGGTGTGTGTGTGTGTGTGTGTGCACATACATGTGTGTGTATGTGTGTTTGCTCGAGAACATGTGTGGGTACAGGTGCTTGCAGAGGTCAAGGAGTCAGGTCCCACTGAAGCTGGAGTTAAAGGCAGTTGAGAGCCACCAGCTTTGGGTGCTAGAAATTGAATGAGCTTGGATCCTCTGGAAGAACATGCCGCCAGATTTCACATTTATACAAAGTTGTTCCATGCAGTAGGGTCCATGATTAACTGTGCCTGTTTCAGTGTTCTGTGTAAAGCAGGACTTTTGTTCCACACAGAATCTGCTGCAACCCCCTCAGGTACATCTGTTTAGTCTCTTCTGGAGCAACTCCTTGGCCTTTCTCTTTTCTAGCTTTAACATTTTGGATTGTTTTGTTTATTGAGAGGGGGTCTCCTATATTGCCCATGCTGGCTCAAAATCCTGGGCTCAGCCTCCCAAATGGTGGGGCTGCAGGCATGCACCATTGCATCCTTAACGTGGACCTTTTGGAAGAGTATTAAAGCCACTCTTGATGGGAAATGTTCTTGGGGTTTGATTTGCTGGGGTTTCTTTGTGATTGTGAATTCAGTGTCTGCACTAACAGTAAGGTTGAGGAGAGGGCCTTGTATTCTTGTGTAATTATTAGTGACCTGTGGGAGCTGTAGCGATTGTACAGGTGTCTCCTGCTCTCCAGCATATTTTTAATAGGCGTCTGTGTGTTTATTGATCATCAACTTTTGACCAAACTCCTCAAGTTCAACTGCAGGTGAGACTCTGGAGGTGGTTTGGAGGCTGCCAGTGGAAAACAGTATTGAGAAAGAAGCATTGATTTTTTTTTTTTTTTTTTTTTAATCAAAGAGACTTTATTCCATTTGGGACACAAATGTCCTTCCAAGGTTTAAAGTCTGAAAAAGCCAAATTCACGTGTCCATTTGTGTAGTAATTATTATTGAGTGTTTCCTGCTTGCAGGTTCCAGGAATAAATAGTAAAAATAAATAAGTCAAATCTCTTATTGGACTCTTTGTTCTCATGGGGAGGTAGACAGGAAAACTGTGCAGTAAGTCAGTGGTAGGGGGAGAATAGACCAAGGAGGGTCATGGAATCTGACCAGGCTGTCAAGCTGGCCTGAAACCCAAGGGAGGCAAAGAAGCTTCAGGAATCCTCTGCTGGGAAGATCTGGTTGGCACTGGGAATTGCCACACCAGGCTTAGAGAGAGGCACTTGTCAGTGAAGTGTTAGATGACTGAGCAGAGGCAGAGGAAAGAGGGTTGGATGGAGTGACTGGGCCCTAGCCTCACACTGGCAGGCAGGACTCCAAGAGGGCTACCTGTGGGGTTCCAGCAGCTTTGGGGGAAGGAAGGTCCACGCCTCGGGAGTTTCTCAGCACTGAGGTGGGTGGAAGGCAGGTGAGGGCTGGCTTGGTAAGATTCTTGTCTCCTTGCACTCTGGGTGGCTGGGCTGGATTCTTGACAAGCCTGGGCAGACCAGGGCTCGCTCTCAGAAACATCTAGGAGCCCCAGGCTATATGCCCAGGGCTGTGTGCCCCCTGCCAGCAGAGTCAGGCTGTTTTCCAGTGTCAACCTCACCTTTGTTCCAGGATCCCTTCCCAGCTTTCACAGATTTCCCTTGCCAAGGCACAGCTCTCTCCAGTTCAAGCAACTGACAGCACAATAAAACGTGGGTAGACAGACACTGGTGTCTGTCTGTCCCTCCTGTGTGTGAGAGAGAGTTCCTAAATATCTTCTGCCCACTGACTTCTGTAGTTCTCATACCAACACTGCCAGGATGATGCTGTTGTTGTGACCCCCAGGTCATGTGGGTGAGGGGAATTAAGCAACAGAAAGGGTTGGCCACTTGCCCTTGATCACGCAGCTAGTGAATGCAGACTTAGGGTTTACACTCTGGCTGCTTGGCCCCAGACCTCTGTTTTCATCCTCTGCCTAGCACTACAGATGCCACAGTATTTTTCCTCGAGGCCCCTGCCAGTTCCAGGGTGGTGCCCTTCAGCCTGTTTCAGGCAGTCTCTTGCCTCTTGAAATGTATGTGCTTGGTGTCTAACCATAGGTTATTAGGGAGTCGTGAAGAGTGAAAAGCAAGAGTCCTTTTTTCCAGAAGATTGTGAGGATTGTGTGCCGCCTTTTCAGGGTCAGGTCCAGAGAATTGGGCTAATGCCTCTGGTGATCCAGATGACATGCTTTACTTAGTGCCAACAACAGCTGGGAGGCAGTTTTTGTGATCACCCTTTAACAGGAGAAGAATCTGAGCCTCTAGGAGCCATATGCCCAGACTCACCCAGCAGAAAAGGTGAGCAGTTTGGCTTCTCTGATCCCAAACTTGGGTCTCCCCACCATGCTACCTTGCCCCAGAGCTGATGGAATGGAATGCTTTGTGTTCGCTGGAAGTCATGTGCTTGGTGTGTTACCTGCATGTGTTGACTGACTTGGCTTTAGAAGAATTCGACCACTATCTTGAAAAAACACTCAGTTTTAGGCTAAGATGTTGTCTTAAAGTTTCTGTTGTTGTGAAAAGACACCATGACCACAGCAGTTCTTTTTTTTTGTTTTGTTTTGTTTTTTTTTGAGACAGGGTTTCTCTGTAGCTTTGGAGCCTGTCCCGGACTAGCTCTGTAGACCAGGGTGGCCTCGAACTCACAGAGATCCTCCTGCCTCTGCCTCCCGAGTGCTGGGATTACAGGCACGTGCCACCGCCCGGCTACAGCAGTTCTTATAAAAAAAAACATTTAATTGGGGTGGCTCACTTACAGCCCAGAGGTTCAGTCCATTATCATCATGGCAGGGAGCATGGCAGAGTGCAGGCAGACATGGTGTTTGCGAAGTAGCTGAGAGTCCCACATCTTGCAGACAACAGGAAGTGGTCTGAAAGTCACACTGAGGGAAGCTTGAGCAAAAGAGACCTCAAAGTCCACCCCTATAGTGACACACTTCCTCTGACAAGACCACACCTCCTAATAGTGCCACTTCCTATGAGCTTATGGAGGCCAGTTACATTAAACCACCACAGGCAACCTTTGTTCCAGTCTTGCCTCTGCTGTGTCTCCAGAACCACACTGGATGAGCTTGGAGTCCCTGCCACTCTCCTGTCTTATTCACAAAGTGCAGTAGAACGACCCGCATCCTCAGACCCAGTCAGAAAGTATAGGCTGCTGGTTCTTAGCTGGGTGCTGATGTATAGAACGAGTGGTATGCCCTAGAAGGGCATATCTGAATCCCACATAATGGGGCATGTGGGCCTCTTCAGAAACATCCAGCTGATTTGGCAACACCTAGGTCACCATCCTTCCCTCCCCTGGCAGTCTTTGTTGAGGCACCAGCTGTGCCAGATGTTATCGACAATAATGGGGAGGACTTAACCATAGGCAGGTGGTGCTAGGCCGGGGCATTCAGCTATAATCTGCTAAAGAAAATCCACAGGATTTCTTTGAGTTTTGGTTTTTCGATGGGGTTTCTCTGTGTAACAGCCCTGGCTGTCCTGGAACTCACTGTGTAGGCCAGACTTGCCTACATAGACATCTGCCTGTCTCTGCCTCCAGAGACTGGATTAAAGGCACGTGCCCTCACATCCGGCTCAGGATTTCTTGCTGATTAAAACTGTTATGACAAAGGCAAGATCTCCACATGTTCTACTCCAGCCTGATCTACATGGTGATGTCCAGGCCAGCCTGGACTACAAAGTGAGACTATATCAATTAAACAGACACACAAATAGACAAACACTGTCCTTGTTAGGGTTGCTATTGCTAAGATGAAACACCATGACCAAAAGCAAGTTGAGGAGGAAGTTAATTTGGTTATACCTTCCACAGCATTATTCATCTCTGAAGGAAGTCAGGACAGGAACTCAAACAGGGCAGGAACCTGGAGGCAGGAGCTGATGCAGAGGCCATGGAGGGGTGCTGCTTACTGGCTTGCTCCCCATGGCCTGCTTTCTTATAGAACCCAGGACCACCAGCCCAGGGGTGGCACCACCTGGTCCCTCCCCCTGCAGTCACTAATTAAGAAAATGCCCTACAACCGGATCTTATGGAGGCATTTTCTTAATTGAGTTTCCCTTCTTTCAGACGACTCTAGCTTGTGTCAAGTTGACATACAACTATCCAGCACAGTTGATGCCTTGTCACCTTGACACCACACACATCACTGTTAAACTGTAACTTTTCCTTTCTTAATCATCTCCAAATCATACATTAGTAAAACTACAATATAAAATATTTTACAAAATTAAAAATTCCCAGTCTTTACAAATTGAAACACTTTAAAATTAAATCTCTTTTAAAATCCAAAGTCTCTTTTAAAACCTAAAATCTCTTGAAAAATTCCAAAGGACATTTTGGAAATGTCTGGAGACATGTGGTTGTTACAGAGGAAGGGGACACTAGCATCCAAGTTGAGGCTGGCCTGCTGCTGAAGTAGACGTGTTGTGTACATTGCACCAAAGAGCCATCCAAACCAAAGTATCGATGGTGTCAACTGAGAAACCTGGATTGAATGTCCAGTGCTTTATGCTTTATATTTATATGTGTGTGTGTGTGTGTGTGTGTGTGTGTGTGTGTGTGTGTGTACATGCCACAGTATATCTATAGAGGTCAGATCCCAACTTGCAAGAGTTGGTTTTCTCCATCTACCATGTGGATCCCAGGATTTAATCAAGTCATCAGGCTTAGCATCATGTGCCTTTATCCCCTGAGCCATCCCACAAGCACCCCATCCAGCACTTATGAAGTGTTTCTTAGCAGCAGACATTGTTCTAAGTGTTTCTCAGGTAACTAACTCAATTCTTCTTCTAGTATTGTGCCATAAGAACTGTTGCTATCTTCATTTGGTATATGGGACAGTCAGAGCACACGGAGGTTAGGTAAATAGACCAAATTTCCAACTTGGAGTCACAATCCCACTCAGAGTGAGTGAGGAGCAGGCAGAGGCAAGCCTTGAGCCTAGACAGCCTGGCTCCAGAGTCCACATTGAGCCTCTGAGCTGCACTGTATTACCCCTCCTTAAGGGAACCAGTGGGCTTCAAGCCACACTTCCAGCTTTGCATCCAAAAAGCCACATACCTAGACATTTGTGTGTAAGAAGTGAGAATCCTTTGGTCATTGTGCCTAGAACGTGGAGGTGGAGGGTGGATATAGTTAATGTCATGAGGGGCCAGTGAGCCATCAGCCAAAGCCTTGTCCTGTGAGGGGTGTGGTTCAGCTCATGAACTTAATGGTCTTTCTTTCTAGTTACCCTGTGCTCTGTCATTGTAGATATAAAGACAACTGTGGTGTACCCTGCCACAGAGAAACACCTGCAAAAATACATGCGTCAGGATCTCCGCCTGATCCAAGAGACTGGAGACGACTACAGGAGCATCACTTTACCCCACCTGGAGTCCCAGAGCCTCAGCATCCAGGTGACTAGCTGCAGGGACTCAGGATCTCTGCATCCTGGAGCTGCTTTCTCTTCTTGCAAGCACCTGTTGGGGCCATCGCAGAGATAGTGCGCAAACACCCTGGGTCTGGGCAGTATATGTGACCGAGACTGCAAAGAGGAACATGGGCAGAGCCTCCTGGTGTGGGCTGGTTGCCGTTTTATCCAGGACAGTCAGGGCAGGCTTTGTGATCTTGGGCCCTTTGTGAGGTACTGATGTTCTCTGAGAAATCCATCCTGCACGAGAAATCTTCCCTGCTCTGCAGTAGCCCTGTATAGCCTGACTGTGTCTTCACTAAAGATCTGTGGGCAGGTAAAAGCCTTCTGTTGGATTAGGTGACCTTGATCCAGCCTCGGATCCCTAGTCTTTCCTGCAAGAGACAAGTCTTAGAGCTAAAACTTCCCTGCCCCTCCTCCCCTTGCATTCATTCCACAGCAGACTGTCCCCTGTCGTCCCTAGTGTGTGTTTGGTATAGACCTGTGTATACAGGGTGACAGAGTGCTCTGGCTGAGCCAGAGACAGGATGCTTAGCTCAGAGAGCCTGGCAGTTCTTTGGGTTTAGGCCGAGTGCCAGCCAGAGCCTCTGCCTGGAATTGGCCCCATGTGACTACTCACAGTTAAATATGATGAATGCATATTGATGAGTCACTTCCTTGCCCACTCACTGGCATTCTCTGGTTCCTTCTCATTATCGCTCACTCATGTTTTCTTTGGGCCTATTTTACTACTCTTCCCATACTTGGGGTACATGGTAGAGAGTATTCTTATGTGGGAAGCTCACAGCCATTCCTCAGACGAACGGCGGACACCAGGCTTGAGGGTGCTGTTCTATCAGTTGTCACAGAGAGAAATCAGGAGCGGGAGGCTGTCAGTGTCGGAGGAAAGCAGGTCCCCTGGGAGAGCATGTGCTGACAACCCTCTTCCCAGTGTGTGAGACTGGGAAGTCCAGTCATGACCACCCGCAGCAGCACTTGTTCACAGTTCCACTGGCTCAAGATCTTTTATTGTCTCCTCTTTTCTAAAATTTGAGGCAAGGTGCCCTAGTTTCATTTCAGTGGCTGTGATGAAAATATCCTGATAAAAAGCAACCTGGGGTGGGAACTGTTAGCTCACAATTCCAGATTATAGTTCACCACTGTGGGGAAGTCCGTGTCAGGAGCCGAGACACCCGATGGCATCACATCCGAGCAGAGAGAATGAATACATGCCCGCTTAGTGATCAGCTTACCTTGTCGGCTTTTATACAGTCCAGGGCTCCAAATCAGGGAATGTTGCTGTCCACAGACCGAATCTTCCCACATCAATTAAATCAATCAAGATGATTCCCTACAGCAGTGGTCCTCAACCTTCCTTATGCTGGAACCCTTTAATACAGCTCCTCATGTAGTGGTGACCCCTAACCGTAAAATCATTCTGTTGCTACTTCATAACTGGAATTTTGCCACTGTTATGAATCATAATGCAAATATCTGGCATGCAGGATATCTGATGTGTGACCCCTGTGAAAGGGTCATCAAGCACCTTAGGGATCGTGACCCATAGGTTGAGAACCACTGCTGCAGGCATGCACACAAGCTGATCTAGGCAAGCCCTCTTTGAGACTTTCTCTTTCCACATGATTTTGGTTTTGTCAAGTTGACAAAACCAACAATCATGCAGTGGTGGCGCACGCCTTTAGTCCCAGCAGTTAGGCTGCAGAGGCAGGCAATCTCTGAGTTCAAGGCCAGCCTGGTCGGCAGGTCAAGTTCCAGGACAGCCGGGACTACACAGAGAAACCCTGTCTCAGAAAAACAAAAAACGAGCAACAACAAAATTTAACTATCACACAAGGTGTCATACAGCCCAGGCTGGCCTCTGACTCATTGTGTAGCAGAAGATGACCTTGAACTTCAGATCTTCCTGCCTCTGCTTTCCCACTCCCCAGATGCTAGGGGCACAGATGTGTATCATCACACTCGGTTTACGTGATACTGGAGGTTACTAGGTAAACTGTAGCTGAGCTACACCCCCAACCCCTTTCTTTTTAAAAAACGTACTGGCATTTGTTTTGTCTTCTGGGTGGAAAGGTGTCTCTCTACATTGGTAGATAACTTGTGTTTAGGATCCTAGAGGGGCCTTCTGGGACATAAGTTCTGTGGGACTGTTTGTATGTATCTGGGATCCAAGAGACGAGGCCCTCGTCTAGCTGATGTGAGTCATGTAACTACCTTACGGTACACCATTACCCAGTTTGCAAACAAAAGTCATTCAGCAGAACTCCTTTCTTCCAAATCCTGATTGACACAAACTTCTAGCGTAACTGGCAGCAGTCTTTGTATTATTGAGTATCTGCTGTGCTCTAGGCCCTGTGCAGGGCTTTAAGGAGACTCCAGCTGTCAAGCCCTTGCTAGTGTCTGAAGTCTCAGGGAAGATGGACATGCAGATAGACAGTAGTAATAATGACACAGGCCCACCGGTGGGGCATGTGAGTGTAGTGGTGATGCAGTGAGAGGGACCAGTGTAGACATGGGGTCACATAGATGGAATCCTTCCCCAGAGTTTTAGGAGACATGTAGAAGTTGACAAGATGGACAAGGCAGAGGAAGGAACAGGTCCAGAGGTTTGGTATTGGTATGACTGGGCACAGGTTACACGGGCTCAGTGGGGATGGCCCTGAGTGACCTGGAGGAGGTCTGTAGACTGTGTTCAGGAGGCCAGAAGTTTACAAGTACTGGAGGACATTCTTAAATATAACAGCAGGAGATTCTGGTTTTTATCCACTGTCTGGCCCTTCAAGGACTAAACCTGGTGCATGTGCATTTTATTTTCTTAATGAATATTTTACATTTAATTTATTTTTATTTTATTATGTATGTGTGTGTATACATATGTGTGCACTATAGTGTACAGGTGGAAGTCAGAGGACAGCTTGTGGGTTCTGGGGGTCAGACTCAGGCCATCAAGGTTGGTAATAAATGCCTTTATCTATAAACCATTTTGACAGCCCCACATGTATATTTTAAAAATCTATGCTCTTTTTTTTTTGGCATGTGTACAGGTGTCTAGTGTGTGTACATATGTATATAGATATTCACATCTGTGTGGGTGCACATGTATGTAGATGCAGGTACACATGTCTGCTGCTTATGGCAGCCAGAGGTCTCCATTATTCTCCACTTTATTTGCTGAACTGAGAGAGTGCAGATTCAGTTAGCTTAGCTAGCCAGCTTGCCCTTGGGACCCCTGTCTCCGCCTCCTGAGCACTGATACAGATTACTACCAGCAGCTTTTTTATGTGGATGCTAGGGATATGAACTCTGGTTGGCCCTTTTGCTTATGTGGCAGGTGCTTTATCTCCTGAGCCATTCTTCAAGCCCTAAATATCTGTGATGTTTCTAAAGATTTAGATAGTGTGGCCAAATGTAGCAAGTGCAAATGGAGGAGGACTAGAGACCAGCATGGATCCAAAGCAGGGAGAGACAGGAGCCACTCAGGAGGAAGCCCCCGCTGGGTTACAAGGCTCAGAATGGTGCTACAGAGAGGAAGGACTGTGGGGTGACGCTGGGTCCTACTAGAATGAAGAATGGACAGTGGAGCCTTTGTTAACGAGGGCAGGATGTTGACTGTTGGGGAGGCGGGGGGGGGGGGGGGGGGACCTTATGTGGAAGACAGCATGTTCAGTTTGGGATTTATTGAGCACGTGCAGGATGCCAGGAACTGATGTAGGCATTTTACATGCATTACCTCAGTCTCCACACAGGTCTTTTCAGAGGCATGACAGAAAACCAGGCTGTCTGGTTTCAGTGTCTGGGTTCTTAGAAAATGACTTTGTCTGGTTCCTCAAGTTTGAAGTACTTCTAACTTCAGTAAAGGTTCAATAAAAGACAGGAAATGGCAGTGCTGTGTCCTGACCAGAAGCCTTCAAGATCATCTGGCTAAAAATGTCCATTTGCAAGCCATCACATTCAGCTTCTGCATCTGCTGGTATTTGGATTCTCACTCTTCTGGCCGAAAGCAGTGGGGCATTTTCCTTAACCCCTGAGCCCCAGTTTCCTTGTCTGGAAGTTGTGCCTCACACATCCTCCCAGTTAGGTTTGTGAGAACTCAGAGGCATCCCATTGACCATGTGCCCACCGCTGTTGCCAGCACTGGAAAGGGTTCTGAGTGGAGCTGCCATCACCACACACACATAGTGTAGGGGAACAGGGAAGAAGTATGCTGTGCAGACAGCTGGATGGCATAGACAGGAGGGAAAGCATGGCCAGAGGAGAGAGCAGGATATGTGAACAGAGTGGAGAACGGAGAGGGAATGGAAAGGGACCATATGTCCCTTGAGAGGTCCATGGAGGAAAGAGGGTGTAGAAGTTGTAGTCAGTGTAACACTGCAGCTCCGTGGAGTCTAAACTGCCCACCAGGACTGGCTTTCAAGGGCAGTCCTCCCATTCCTGACTCTGTGTAATTGGTGTGAGTTTTGTGTGAATTTCATTCCCTTCTTTCCCTGCCTTTCTTCTCTGGGCTGCTGGCCATGCCACTTCCTGTGGTTGCAGGTTCCTGCTCTTGGCCTGGCCTTTCCCAGGAGGCAGGATGTGCTGTGCCCTGGTTCCTAGGCTTGGAATTGTATGGGCTTGCCTGAACTTCCTCATGCCTGCTTCTTCCTCACCTGCAAACCGGGGATGATGGTAGCAGGTTGCTGTGGCCACTCAGCCTCCAACCACCCCTTTCTCATTTTGCCTCCTCCATTAAACTTCCCCATTGTCACCTCCGCACTGTTGCTGTGTCTTGGGCACCTTCTTCATGCAGGCTCTGGGATAGTGCTTTTAAGTGCATGTCCTGGTTAAAATCTTCCTCCGAGCCTCATGCATAGACCTTAGGAGACTGTTTTGGGTAAGAGGGGTTCAAGTTGTTTGCCCATGGTGGAAGGAAGCAAGTCAGAGTGGAGCTGAGGACGGGCTGTCATGCTCCAGAGCTCATTCGTGCTTTGTGACAGTATGTGTTGCTCTCCAGTGGGAGAGGTGTGTGCCTCTGGGCAAGGGATAGTCCTAGAGGACAGCTGTGAGGTGCACCAGGACTTTCCATGATAGAAGTCGCCGGGGTCTCCCTCCTTCCTGTTTCTGGGAGGCTTTAGTTAGCTTTGCTGGCTCCTTTTCTTCCAGCAGCACATCCCCAAAGATGTCTCTGGTGGCAGAGGAAATGCTTCTGGAATCTCGACCCTCAGCCGCAGGCATTTGTGAAGAAGCCATCTCCAAGTTGAAGGGCTCTAGCAGGCCTGGGCATGGCAAACATGGCGCTGGCAAGCCTTGCCCTTCCTCCTTCCTTCTCCCTTGTAAACCACAGATTACATCCTTAAAGCTAGCCACCAAGGTCTGTTCCCTTATTTGGACACTTTGTCTTGCCAGACTCATTCCTAAGGCTGATTACCAAGGTCCAGCTATCAAAGTATTGAAGTCTAACAATCAAAAGCTCCCTTTTTGGCTACCCTAATTAACATGCCCAATCAAAACATGCCATCACATCCTAGCCCATTCTAACACAGATCTCCCCTTTTTTCCTCTTAAAAATCACACACACACACACACACACACACACACACACACACACACACATACACACACCTGCAAGGTCATTTGCTGCTGTTTTCTGCCTGAGTCCGAAATCAGCCACTTTGCTTTCCCTCTTGATAAAGAATCTCTCTGTGAAAATAGATGTTTGGATGTGGTTTGTTCCTAATCCAGGATATGCTGTGTGCAAACTGGTACCTTTACAAGTGTTCTCCAGACAACTTCCAGGAAGTGGCTCATCCTGGCTTGTTCTAGGGAGGCCCTTTGACACATTGGTCTGTCCTGCAAATCTAATAGGGTCTGCAAGCCCTCTGAACTGAAGTGTCTCCTTGAATAATTGTTGGGACCCCAGAAGCCCAGGTATCTCCAGCGGATGTCCTCTACCCTCTGCCCTTATTCCAGCTGGGTACTGACTAGATGGGTACAGACCCCAGGCCAGCCCCCTGCTTTTAGCTTTTGGGGACACTGCCTATGCCAGCACCTCTGAGAGTGGGAAGAGGATTTTCAAGGCCTTGCCTCTATCCATGAACCTGGAAGTCCTCTGTCTCGGAGAAAGAAGGGGTAGTAGTTCATTTCACCCCATTTACTCACAGATGTGTCTTTTGGATGTGGGGCACCCCTGGGTGCAAAGGGTTCTCACAGCTGGGGAAATAGAGGTGAACCAGAGGCCCTGGGCTCTTGAGTGCTGTGAACTCGGGAGCCCCTCAGCCTAACCTTGAAGTCTGGTTTCCTCACAAATATCCCCCCCACACACACACACACACTCCCTAAGATGTAACTATACATCCTTGGAGTCTATTCAGGACTAGGGAAGGGTCCTCCAAAGACTGTCAGCTGCTAATCAAAAGGTAGTAAGAGGGCTGGAAATCCCGTGAGAGTATCATTGAAACCTCCCGTGCCTGTGTGACTTTCTGTTTTGCTTTGACTTGGGGGGCCATCAGCGAGGCCTGCTGATACATAGCATTTCCAGCATCTCCAGGTTACAGTTCTCACTCACTGGCCTGTAGAACCAAAGGCTTTACTGCAGTGTGCCTGGCTGCCATTACAGAAAGAAACTGCTGTCCTTTTGGCCTCCTTGATTTGTCTATAGTGTCTCCCCTGCTCTGGTAGGCACTGGACAGGTTAGTACAGGGGCAGGGATGGGGTGTGTCTGTCTATGTTGACCTGGAGAAACCTAAAGGGCCCAACCCCGTCTGAGCTGCAGAGACCTGAATCACTGGTAACAGTGATAGCTAGGATTCAGCTGTGGTAGAAGTGGAGTGTCTTCCAATGCCAGTGATTGCACATCCTGAGTTTGTAGCCTTTTAGAGTGGGACCATTGTTCTCGGAAGGCCCCAGTCAGCTAGAGTGAATCTGTAAACCCTTTCTTTCTCTCCTTCCAGTGGGTGTATAACATTCTTGACAAGAAGGCTGAAGCTGACCGGATTGTTTTTGAGAACCCAGACCCTTCTGATGGCTTTGTCCTCATCCCAGACCTCAAGTGGAACCAGCAACAGGTAAACACCAGGTGCTGGAGCACTCCAGCTTCTAAGCTCCTGCCTCCCTGCTGCTGGCCTGCCTTTGGGGGCCTTGCTCCCTTACAGCGCTGATTACTGTTATCCAGTAAGGAATGGCCTGGGCTCCTCCAACTGACAGCGCATAGCTGTCCTAGGCAACCACTTGTGCTTCCATGGATCATCTTAAAGCCTTTTCTGACTCTGCTCTTAGCCAAAAGGTAGCATGGGGGGGATGTTTGCCTCCATGGCTATAGGCTGTGTGTCCCTTTAGGCAGCCTTGCACCTGGAAATTCTGGGTTAAAGCCTAGTTAGTCATGGGAAGTAGGTGTGGACAGGAAGAACTGCCTCATGGGACTCCTGAAGACCAAAGAGCTTGTGACTGCAAGGAGATTACAGCCTAGGGATCACAGAGAGACATCAAGGTAGACTTGTACACTTCCATTACAGAAGCCCTGAATGCGCTTGAGCTGGTGGCACAGAGAACAGAAATCATCAGCATCTGGCCCAGGGTTGTCAGGCATCTTTCCGCCTAGTGGCAGAGCTTCCCATTTCCTGTTCTCTTTAAGGTAGGGAAGGCTGTGGACTCTGCGCTGGGCCCCGCTACATGGCTGGAACTCCTCACTGCAGGAGCAGTGGAGGGCCACCTTAAGTGTTACACCTGGCTTCACAGTGGAGGCTGGCCCTTCCTAACCTTTCCTTAGTTGTGTTCATGGTGCCGTATTTTATTCAGTGCCTCAGCTCCTTGACTTGTGACAGCAGTGAACTTCATCGCTCCTTTAGAACTTGGCAGCGTCCCCAGCAGTAAGACAGGGCATAGCTGAGCTTCTGACTCTTGTTCTAAGGGTCAAAGGAAGAATCAAGGAGATGGAGGATCCTTCCTGGAACCGCTTGCCACATTCTCCTGGAAACATTGTTCTCCTCTCCCTTTCTGCTGAGAGTCAAACCTAAGATGCCAAACACAGTAGGCAAGAGCTCTAGCCGTGAGCTGTGTCTCTAGCCTTAGAAGTAGGTTTGTTGTCCCCAAACAGGTGGCCCTGGTTGTATCCATTTGTTCTTGCTTTCATCCATTCATCAAATGTGTAGCAAGTGTCTCATGTTGCTAGAGGTTATGCCTTCCTAGGTCATGCTCCACCTAGTCCTTGCCTTGTTTAGTGTATACATTGTCTTGATCTCTAGCCCAAGCTAAGCTCAAATTTGTGATTCCCCGGCCTTCATGAGGACTGTGTGCCACCACAGTTCTGTTAAGTTCTATTAAGAGATTGCCTATATGTTGGACAGTGGTGGCACACGCCTTTAATCCCACCACTTGGGAGGCAGAGGCAGGTGGTTCTCCATGAGTTCGAAGCCAGCCTGGTCTACAGAGTGAGTTCCAGGTCAGCCAGGGCTACACAGAGAAACCCTTGTCTCAAGGGAAGAGAGAGAGACAGACAGACAGACAGAGAAAAAAGAGAGAAAGAGATAGAAAGACAGACAGAGAGAGACAGACAGAGAGACAGAGAGAAAGAGATAGAGATAGAAAGACAGAGAGACAGAGTGAGAGCTAGAGAGAAAGAGAGAGAGAGAGAGAGAGAGAGACACACACAGAGAGAGAGAGAGAGAGAGAGAGAGAGAGAGATTGCCTATATGTTCTTTTGTGATTCTTTTGTTGTTATTGCATGCCCATGGTTAAAATATATCTGATACAAAGGCTGTGAAGGAAGGGTAGATTCCCTCACTCCACATTCCTCAGAACCCCTTGTTCAGAAACCACTACTGTCACCTCATCTTAGCCTCCAGAAGTAATCCTTGTATATCGTGACTATAAATATGTCACACAGCTTAAACTTTCCCTTGACCAGAAAACTTATTTTGATTTTTTTTCCCCCATCCTGCTTTATAAAAAGTCTCCCCAGCATGACCAATGAGCCACCTTCTGGAGTACTGGTCTGAAGCCTCACCTGTTCTTGTCTAGCTTTTCTTGGGTTATTCCTCTGTGCCAGGAGAATCTGGCTGCCTGCAGAAAACCTCTCATCATGAGTAATGTCAAAGAATGATTCCTTCTCCTTCTCGCACCCAACCTGCGAGCTGACACTCAGCACCAGGCCCCATGCCTCGTTCCATGCCAGTAGAGCAGAGAGATACTGTTTAGTGTGGTGTTTGGGATCTTTTAACTGATATCATTTAAAACAAGTGCTTTATTATTTTGAGTGTCCCGTGACAGTAATATATCCTACAGCCAAAATATATGCTCAAAATCAAGCACTTGTGTTTCCTGGTTTCCCCTTGGTCTGCTCACTAATGTGAAAGTACATTACCTGGACACAAGACATGCAGGAAGACTCCAGATGGGACTTTTGTAAAGAAAGGCCTAATGAGCATAGCTCTGACAACAGCTTAGGGGCAGAGCCCAGATTCTTGGAACTCTGTGGGAAGAATGACTGCCACGAATAGAATGACATACTTGGACACCAGGCATTGTATGGATGCTCTCGTTCCCATTTCTCAAGTTAGGGCTTTTGGGGATTTGGCTGGGTGACTCATGGTCTCCAAATAATCTCCTTGAGGAATCTAGCAGGTCAGACCTCAGGACTAGGGGCCGGCCGTTGGATTCTTTCTGGACTTCACTCCTTGGCCTGGCACATGGCTGTGATAACCAAGCAAGGCCAAGGATTGGGGAGCAGGGAGAGTGTGGGAAGGGTTTCTGGGAAGGAGAAAGCGTTCATTTGCTCTCTGGCATAAGATCTTGTTGACACGGGCTCTGTGCTCTGTTGTGACCTCCAGGTTTTCAGCCAGGCACCATTGCAGGAAGGACTGCAGGAAGGGCCTTCTGTGAACTGAGATAGGGAAGAGAGAAAGAGCTGACAGTTACTGTGGCGCTTGGTGCGAACAGACCCCTGGCCTCCTTCCCTCCATGTGTCCCCCACACCCTCGTGTGCACCTTTGACTCTGTGTACATTCAGCTGCTTCCCTCTGGGTCTTCACTGTCATAGTTCTCTCCAGATCCATTCCCCTGCCTTTTCCAGGAGCACTTTCTGGGTCACCCAGCTAGCTGGAGTCTCTTCCCTCTTGTGTGTGGTTACTTTATGTCACAGGGAAGCAGCTCACTAAGAGAGATTGTGAGAGGCATGCAGAAGACCCTGGGTTCTGTTCTCAGTACTACAAAAAGAGAAAAGCTGCCATGCTTTATTTCATACAGTAGAACGACATGGCTTAGGTTGTAAATTCTTCAGGGCAAAGACTTATGCTTGTCTGTTTCCAAACTTGCCTGTCTCTCCCTGTCAGCTCTGTAGAGTAGTATATAGACATTCCCAGATGATGGGTTTTGTTTTTTGAGAGATAAACTTTCGTTTGTTTCTGTTTTTGTTTCTTTTTCTTCCTTCCTTTTCTTTCTTGATTTCTTTCCCCCCCCCCCCCCCCCCCCCGAGCTGAGGACCAAACCCAGGGCCTTGTGCTTGCTAGGCAAGCACTCTACCACAGATCTAAATCCCCAACCCCTTTTTTCTACTTTTTGAGAAAGGGTCTTGTTGTGTAGCCCAGACTGGCCTTAAACTCTCAGTCCTTCTGCTTGAGTGCTGGGTTTACAGGCATGTATCACCACACCTTGTAGTTGGAGTTTTCCTGCCTGGCCCACAGTCAGGACAAATCTCTCTTACCCGTCAGTCCCACGGTCGCTTAGACCCAACCAAGTAAACACACAGAAACTTATATTGCTTATAAACTGTATGGCCGTGGCAGGCTGCTTGTTATCTACTTCTTCTATCTTAAATTAACCCATTTCTGTTAGTCTATACTTTGCCACATGGCTTGTGGCTTACCAGTGTCTTTACATGTTGCTTCTCATGGTGGCGGCTGGCAGTGTCTCCCCTCCCCAGCCTTCCACCTCCCACAATTCTCTTCTCTGCTTGTCCCACCTATATTTCCTGCCTGGCTACTGGCCAATCAGCATTTTATTTATACAGAGTGATATCCACAGCAACACCTACATCTTAAAGATGTTTTAACAGGAAGAATACATAGAAATCCTGTTTTTCGGCTGGTCTTGTCATCCAGGTTAGACAGACTCCTATAGTACCTGCTCACTGGTCCTGCTGTAGGGTCTCCTGGATGGGCCTGTGGGTAGGTGTGCCCTGGCTGGTGGCCTCCCTGCTGAACCGAGCACCGTCCCCTTTCTCTTTTGGTGTCTGCATAGCTTGATGACCTGTACTTGATCGCCATCTGCCATCGCCGGGGTATCAAGTCACTTCGGGACCTCACTCCAGAGCACCTGCCACTACTGAGGAACATTCTCCGAGAAGGACAAGTGAGTGAGTTGCTTCACAACACCCAGGCTTCCAGCAGATTCCAGTGTGTCCCCTGGGTCTTTTTCCTCACTCTTCTCAAAGTCCGTCTGGATTTCAGTCGTGAACGCTCCTAGAACTCACTAGGTTGGGCCACGGGTGGTCCTGCCCGACACTCCAGCGCTTCTCTCACCTGCTTCCCTCGCCCCAGACTTGCCCTCCCCTGCCTTTGTCTGCAGGTCTCACGTAGGATGCTCCTCTTCCCCATAGATTGAGTCCCTCTCAGCCCAGAGTCACCTGTCTTGTTCATGACAACCACCTTGTGCCGGACAAGTTCCTTGGCTGTTGGTCACATGACTTGTATATGTGCACACACCTTCTCACCTAGACTGAAGGCCAGCTAATTCTGCAGCACCTAATATTCCAGAGGCACTTTATCAGGGACATTATGGGATAGGGAAAGGAGGTGTCGGGGCAGGGGAGGGTGAGAGAAGAATGGCTAGAAGCCTGGGTTTGTGGTCCTAACCACCACAGGGCCTTGAACAGGTCACGTTCTTTACCTCTGAGGTCCCTGGACCTCAGCATCTGTGGGATTCCTTCTGAAACCGCTACTGTACAAGCTGAGTCTTAGCCTTTTTTCTGGAATGCGTCAAGGCACCTGCCCTCTCAGGGCCAACAGCCCGGAAGCTCTCTGCCTCTCAGGACAGTACTGAGGTGCTTACTAGATTCTGCTTCCCTTACCCCTGCACCCTAACTGCCTTCTCCCCCTGGTGCCCTTCTCCGGCTGCCTTTTCCTTTTTGGAGCCACTAGTTTCTCTCAAGAAGAAGCCTTTGGAAACAACCAGTGGCACAGAGCAGTGTTCTCTCGGGGAGGAACTGAGTCTCACTTCCCTGCCCTGGCAGTTTTGGGCAGCCTTGTCCTGCCCATCAGCTCTGCTTATCCCAGAAAGCTCCCTCCCCGCCATTCACCCTGCAGCTGTGATTCTCCACTGGTAGCACCAAAGACAGAGTATGATTGGGGGTTAAATTCTGAGCCCACAGAGGCCGAAGTGGTTTTCTCTTCTGTGGGAACTCTGGGGTTGGTAGGACTCTTTCTGTCTCTGAGTAAGGTGGAGGTGGGAAAGGGAACCAAACCAGAGCCAACTTAAGTGCTTTCTTTTTTAACAAGGAGCCCTGCTGAGGTCTGCAGCCCTCCTGAAATCTCTCCCTGCATCCTTTCCCTTTCACCAACTTCTCAGCACAGCCCCATCTCCACATAGCCTCATCCCAAGAGGATGCTTCCTTCTGCCTACTCCAAAATTGAGAGGTGCTACAGGTCTCCAGTCCCGGGGCTCTGGGCTGACTTAGGAGCTGGGACATCCTGGACTCCCAAAGGAAAGAGGCCCATGTTTTCTGAGGCTTGGAGTGACCGACTGAGAGCCATTTCCATTGGGGGGTGTCTCAGCTTGGCTGCCTCCACGTTTTTCAGCATCTTAGAAGACCAGGATCGAAGGCAGGCGGGGCAGAGAGCTGGCGGGGGTTTTGTAAGCCCTCCCAGGCCAACTGTAGCGAGGATGTAAGGGGTCCAGTGAGGACGGGATGCTGGCCGCTTGGCACCATGATGACCTTTCGCCACTGTCTTTCCTTACCAGGAAGCCATCCTGAAGCGCTACCAGGTGACAGGAGACCGCCTGCGTGTGTACCTGCACTACCTGCCCTCTTACTATCACCTGCATGTACACTTCACTGCCCTGGGCTTCGAGGCTCCCGGCTCAGGGGTGGAGCGGGCACACCTGCTAGCTGAAGTCATTGAGAACCTGGAGTGTGACCCCAAGCACTATCAACAGCGCACTCTTACTTTTGCGCTTAGGACCGATGACCCCCTGCTTCAGCTCCTACAAGGACGCCAGCGACCCTGAGTTGCCGAGAGTGCCTGAAGAGTGGGGAACTAGTGGGCCGGGCTTGGGGTAGTGTGGGCTGGATTTTTTTTGTTTTTTTGTTTTTTTGTTTTTTTTATCTCTGAGGGATTTTCCTGAAACGTATTTTGTAGTTTCTTGGCCTTTTCAGCAAAGGTCAAGTGTATGATGTATTTTGTACTGTTTTATTCCTCACAGGAGAATAAAGTACTTTTTTATTGGTGAGGACCGATGGTGTAGTCTGGCGGAGGCAGGGGGTGGAGGGGAGACAAGTGATAGGGAAGATGAGTGGGCAGAGCTGGTAGGGACAGCTTGGGAAGGGTGGAAAGTTTCAGGGTGTCACCACAGCCAGTGAGTCACAGCCTCTTGGAAGGTTCAAGGACTTCCTCCACCTCCCCATGCTTTCTGTACCTGTCGACACCTTGTCCTGAGTCTGCACCACTCGCTACAATTCTACTGCTGTGTTCCTCTCTCACCAACTCTCCTCTTGGGCACGTTACTCCCACCCATAAAAACCAAATTCAAAACCTTTCCGGAAATAGTCTGTGGAGGCTTTAGATGCCACTTCCTTCTTCCCTCCCCAGTAATGAGGTCACACCCTGTGTGTGCGTCAAGGCTGTTGATCAGTGTGATGAGGGGGCTGGGGTTTGATGCCTGGAATGGGGAGCGTTTTCCCGAGAAGCAGATGATGCAAACCCCAGAAGCCTGCCTTTGCTTCTGTTACTTGGTCGGCATGTCCCCGGCCTTGAGTTTGTTATCTAGGAAGGAAGACAAAACAAAGTCATACGGGGCAGCCAGAAAGTTCAAAACACTTGTCACAGCAAAATGATCTGGTTGCAGTGGAGGGCCCAGGGGCCAGGCTATGACAGAGCTTTGCTTCACAGAATCTTGAGGCCAGGAGCGGACTTCGGGGTGTCAGAGGCTGATGGCCAGTAATGGAGCTGGCAGGAGCCTACCTCTGAAGAGTGACATCTGCTACTGTTCAGCAGGACAGGGCCACAGAGAGCACCATGAGGTCACTCTCCAACACAGGACAATTGTATCGTACTGCCAGAGAAGAGCCAGTGTTTACTGTTGGGCAGGGAAGGCTAAAGATATGTGCCCTGTTCTGGAAGCTCTCTCCCCACATGCAGGTGTTGGACTCTGAAGTGACTAGGAGGAAGGCATGAGGGAGGGGGGGGGGGGCTGTGACTCTGTACCCCTAGTCTGAGAACCAGGAGACATGATTCAGTGCCCTCAGTGTGGCCCTGATCCTGTCACTTGCTCCAGGTCCACATTGCCTATGGTGGAGAGCCCTTGGACCTTAGTGCCCCTGAGAAAGGGATTCCCTATAAAAGAGGATTGGAGCAGGTAGTTAGAGCCCCTGAGGCCACTCTAGCCTCCAGCTAGTCCTGGGGAGGCATGGCAGCTACTACCGCCTTAACCCAGCCTTCTCTGCAGTCCTTCAAGCACCCCAGGTAGAGGTATGTCTCCAACCACCACACAACTTGCAGTTATTTTGGCGGTAACCAAAGCAGGTCTGTCTGTTACAAGTGTAGTTACAAGTGTAGGCCAGACCTTTTCATGGCTGCCACACAGACAGACCAGTGGTTTCCTGAACAGAAAGCAAACCCTCTGTTGCACAGGGTTATGTGCCAATGCCGAGGGTTTGTGGAGAGAAGGCTGATGGAGAGATCTCTTCTTAGAGCGGCTTGTGGTTTGCAGGGCTGCTCCCTGGGTCTCACCTGCTCCTTTTCCAAGTACCAGGGTAGAAAAGCGACCTCTCCTTGGAAAGCAAATGGCACTGAATGTGCCCTGGAGCCTCGGGAATGAGACACTGTGGGTGGGAAATACATTGCAGAGGTGCCAGATGAGGCCTCCCTCCAGATCACAAAACACCTCTACCACATCACTCTCTGCTCCTTGCCCCACTGCCCCCCATACCAACTGTGCTACCAGTCGGTTCAGGCTCCCACACAGGCTGACTTTTGTGTTGCATGCCATAATACCACTGTGTTTGGCTTGTATGGGGCGGGGTGATGGCTAGATATACAACCTACAGGGAGGGAGCAGCCTGCTCACTCAAGCTAGAGGGGTCAAGGGGTTATAGTTGCAAGGGTAGTAATTAAATCTGGAAAGGCCAGGTATACCTCCCTGGGGCATAGACCTGTGCTCTGGATGACTTTCTGGCTCCCCACTCTTGTTAACCAATCCTGTCTTCCTTTTGGTTTATTCTGCAAGGAGGTACCTGTCTGAGATAGTGGCATATACCTTATTTACCTGATATCTCAGAGAGGTGTCCCCTAGGCCTCACTACTTAGCTTTCTCATACTGGTCCAGCCTCTGCCTGAGGTCTGGCAAGGGTTGTTTCAGCGTCAGCCAGTTCTGGGCACTGTCCACCAAAGAAGATGATAGCAGCTAGTACCCGACTCCCATCTTTGAGCCCCAATGCCTCATCCACTGAGGCTCCTGCTAGGCAGCCTGGCTGCAGTCTGGTGGTGTGGAGATCCTAACAATGCCCTTTATGTCTTTATGGAGTAACCTTTACTGACAGACTCTTCGACATGACTTGTCTGCATATCTTCACATACTTGGCCTCTTTCCATTCTTGCTGTTATCTGTTGGTTTGTTGCCTTTCCTGTTGGACTGAGAGGACCTTGAAGATAAGAACATCTTCCTATTCTGGCTTCCCAACACCTGGAATTCTGTCTGACTGGGCAAAACAGAGTTTAAGGCAAATTAACATTGTGACAATTGACATTTGCATAGCAAATCATTTCCTGGAGCTCTCATCCTCTATTTTACAGAGAAACACTCTTGGTGCCTTGTTACAGGGTGAATGTGAGCCCTAGGAAGCTGAAACGTCTGCCCAAGGGCCTGTAGAAATCCGTTCGTTAGACGTGGTTCGTTAGACGTGGTGAACGTAGGGAATGGAGCTGGGCCTGAGTTCCCAGACAAGGGCAGTGTGGAGTGACAACCACTCCTCTGCCTCAGGCTTTCCTCCTGCTGCCACTTCAGAGCTCAATGTCTTGTCTCCTGGGACAGAGCTTCCTGAGCAGGGTGCATTATGCTTAGCCCCCCCTGACCAACTGCAAATGCCAGCCCTGCTCTTAGAGTGAGATCCTCACATGCATGCCGGGGCAATGGCAGCTGTCACCCTTCCCAGATAAATCAGGGCCACCTCCACAAGTGGCATTAGCCTCCAAGGCTTGGCTGTTTTCTTCCTGGCCTGGTTGGAGAGGAGAAGCAAAGGACACATGGATGCTATTGTTCCTTGTTTTCTCTGTGTATTCCAAAGCCGCCTCATAGAGCAAATCGTCAGCACAAAGCCAAGAGAAAGATTATATTCAAGCTCCATTTTGCATGTCCCTGTTGAATAAAGCGCTCTAAAAATGAGAAACAAATCAAGAAACAATCACACACAAAGTAATATTTGAAAACATTTCTCTTGTGATAGTTCCTCACCCAGGGCACTTGAATAGTCTTTACCTACGTGTCCTTGGGAGTTTGATTATAGGACATATACCCTGAGGCCCAAACTCTAGATGTTTAAGTATCTCAGGTGGTATAATATTGTCAATACAAATCCTTTATGCTGAGTCACCTTAAATTACTTATAATGTGTAATGTAAACACTTGTTACTCTACTTTGTTTAGAGAATACCAAGAAAAACATCTGTACTTACATATATTCATATATACTTTTACATTTTTTAAATTTACTATGTATGAGTGTTTTTCCTCCATGTATGTCTGTGTACATGTGTGTGCTATGCCCATGGAGGCCAGAAGGACGTCAGATCCCCTGGAGCTGTATTTACATACGGTTGTGAGCCACCATGTGAGTACTAGGAATTGAACCTGAGTCCTCTGGAAGAATAGCCAGTGTTCTTAACTTCTGAGCTATCTTTCTAGCCCCATATATATATTTTTTAAACAGCCCAAAAGATTGAACTCATGGCTTCATGCATACTAGGCAACCATTCTGCCATTGAGCTACATCCCAACATTTTTCCTCAAAAGAAAGTTGTGGGAAGCCGGGCGGTGGTGGCGCACTCCTTTGATCCCAGCACTCAGGAGGCAGAGCCAGGCAGATCTGTGAGTTCAAGGCCAGCCTGGTCTGCAGAGCAAGATCCAGGACAGGCACTAAAACTACACAGAGAAACCCCGTCTCGAAAACAAAACAAACAAACAAAAGAACAGGGGAAGAAGGCAGAATCTGGAACTCAATGCTAACTAATTGATAACTCACTGGTAAGCCACTTATCTTTGCCTGTGATTACAAATATGTGTCACCCTGACCACACTAGTGGAAGCCCATGAACTGTGGACTGGTGGCTGTGGAGCCCCCTCGGGACTGGACTAGGCTCTCTGGATACAGAAGATGGTTGTTTGGCTGGAACTGTTTGGGGGGCACCCAGGCAGGGGGATCAGGATCTGTCCCTGGTCTATGGGCAGGCTTCTGGAATCTGGTGCCTGTGGTGTGACACCTTGCACAGCCCTGGTGCAGTGGGAAGGGGCTTGGACCTGCCTAGGCTCAGTGTGCTGGGCTCTGCTGACTCCCCATGGGAGACCTTGATTTGGGGGATGTAGGGATGCAGGGTGGCTTGGGAAAAGAGGGGTGAGGGGCAGGAGGAGGTGGGATCTGTGAATAGTATGTCGAGTAAGTAGAAAATTTCTTAATAAAGAAAAATGAGCCGGGCGTTGGCAGCGCATGCCTTTAATCCCAGGACTCGGGAGGCAGAGCCAGGTGGATCTCTGTGAGTTCAAGGCCAGCCTGGGCTACCAAGCGAGTTCCAGGAAAGGTGCAAAGCTACACAGAGAAACCCTGTCTCGAAAAACCAACCAACCAAACAAACAAACAAAAAACAAACAACAAAAAGAAAAATGAAAAAACACCAACAAAAAAAACCAAGTATGTGTCACCATATTCCATGTTTCAACATGGGTTCCCTGGATTAAAGTACTTTGCCAACTGGACTATCTCTCTAACCCTAATGGGTAATGCTCTGTTCCTCTAGGCTTGGGAAGCAAAGCAGTCTGATGCCTCCAACATAGACTCTGCACCATACACAAGTCTACTCTGGAGCAGTTTACATACGACTCATAAAATAGGGTGACAAGCTTGCCTACTCCATGTGAGGACTAAATAAAAGGATGGCTGAGGGGCTGGAGAGATGACTGGTTAGAGCACTGGCTGCCTTCCAGAGGACCTGGGTTTGATTCCCAGCACTGATATGGCAGCTCACACCATCTGTAACTCCAGTTCCAGGGGATCCCACACCTTCTGGTCTCTGCAGGCACTTACATGGCATCTATACGCATAGTTGTTTTAAAAAATATTTTTAAAGATTTATTTATTTATTATGTATACATAAGAGGGTGCCAGATCTCATTGCAGATAGTTGTGAGCCACCATGTGGGTGCTGGGAACTGAACTCAGGACCTCTGGAAGAGCAGTCAGTGCTCTTAACCTCTGAGCCATCTCTCCAGCCCTTAAAACATATTTTAAGCATAGTAAAATTTTAGCTATTTTTCTGCCATGAAAGTGATCTAGAAGGAAAGATTTGGGGGGCTAGATACTTGCTATAGCCTCTATATGTTAATATTCTAACATCTCAGGGGACAGTATTAGAGACAGGGCCCATGGGAGGTGATTAGGCCATGACAAACAGCATCCTCAATGCTATTAGTGTTGTACTACCATGCCCAGGTGTTTTGAGACATGGTCTATAAGCTGGGTTGGCCTATGTCTTAGGGTTTCTATTGTTGTGAAAAAACAACATTTCCATGATAACTCTTATAAAAGAAAACATTTAATTGAGGTGGCGACTTACAGTTCAGAGGTTCAGTCCATTATCATTGTGGCGGGGAGTATAGAGGTGTGCAGACAGGCATGGTGCTGGAGTAGTACCTGAGAGCCCTACATCTTGCAAGCAACAGGAAGTCAACTGAGACACTGGGCAGTATCCTGAGCATGTAGGAGACCTCAAAGCTCGCTTCCACAGTGACACACTTCCTCCAACAAGACCACACCTACTCTTAACAAGGCCACACCTCCTAATAGTGCCACTCTCTGAGATTATGAGGGCCAATTATGTAAATTCATACTACCACGGCCTAGTACTTCTGATGGTCCTCTTGCCTCAGCTTACCCAGCTTAGATTTTAAGGGAAAAAGTCACAAACTGTGGTTAATTGATTGCGCCCCTAAAATAGGCAGAGCTACATGCAATGACTTCTTGGGATTTCTTCCAAACTAAAAGTTCCTGAAATGCATTTTAGCCTTGGCTTCCTGGCAGGTTTCTAATACTACAATACAGATGTCCCCTGTTACTAAGATCCCTGAGAACAGATCAGCTCGATGGTCCAGCCATATAAATCTGATAAAAATAGGAGCTGAAATACCATCCTGGGGTTGCTATTTTTAAAAGCGTCTGAGATGCTGGATTGGGTTTATTTCTTCCTCAAACGGTATCTTGCTGTCCCCTCCTCCGGGTAGGCAGGATGTGAGTGTGGCACATGTGAGGGACAGGAGCCGGAAGTCTGGCAGGCACATTTCTCAGGCAGCTGCCTGTCCAGGAGGAGCCTTCCAGGCCCAGATGCACCTGCCCCTTCTCACACCCTTCCTCCTCTGTCTCCTCCCTCTGTTTGAGAGTCCTATGGTTGTCCCAGCAGTCAGGTGTTCTCCACATCTACTGTAGGAGAACAGAAAAGGTAAAAAAAAGGAGGCAAAGGCATGGGGTTGGAGGTGGTATTGCTCACCAGCTGAGTAGGACTCCCTGCTGTTATTCTGAAGGTTGTCTTGGCCCACCTCTGCACAGCTAACCAGACGAACAGTCCCTCCAGGCCAGAGTCCAGTTTGTTACCCCCCTGCCTCTTGGTAAGCAGCTTGTAGTGTCCTGTCAAGGGTTTGCAGTGGGATTGGTGAGGACCTAGAACCCAGGGTCTAGGATGAAAGAGTACCTATGTATTAGAATTGCTCCCCTCTCACCGGGTGGTTGTGGCACACACCTTTTAATCCCAGCACTCAGGAGGCAGAGCCAGGAAGATCTCTGTGAGTTCGAGGCCAGCCTGGTCTACAAAGCGAGTTCCAGGACAGGCACCAAAACTACACAGAGAAACCCTGTCTTGAAAAAACCAAAAAAAACCAAAAACAAACAAACAAACCAAGAATTGCTCCCCTCTCTTCCACAAAAGACACAGGGGCTTTTTTTTAGATTACTGGCTCAGCTTCTATTTGTACTGTTAAAAAACTGGACGGGAAGCCTGGCATAGTGGCACATCTGTAATCTTGGTTCTCAGAAGGCTGAGGCAGGAGGATCACAAGTTTGAGTTCAACCAGGGCTACTTAGTGAGACTATCTTTTTAAAAGAAGGAGGAAGTGGAAGAGAAATGTCATACACAGTGACCTAAAGCAAATGATCAGGACTGGGATAGGCTAGGAGGTTGTGGTTTGAATGCATTTTATAAGTTAAAAAGGTATTCTTCTTTGGGGTTTGGGAGAAACCTGGTGCCAGGGAAACTCCCAGGAATCCATAAGAATGACCCCAGCTTAGACTCCTAGCAATAGTGGAGAGAGTGCCTGAACTGGCCTTCTCTTGTAATCAGATTGGTGACTGTCCTAATTGTCTTCAGAGAGCCGTTATCCAGTAACTGATGAAAGCAGATGCAGAGTCCACAGCCAAGCACTGGACCAAGCTTGGGAGTCCTCCTGAAGAAAGGTAGGATGGATTATATGAGTCAGGGGGTTCGAGGTCATGATGGGGGAACCCACAGAGACAGATGACCTGAGCTCATGGGACCACATGGACTCTGGACCAGTAAGGGAGCCTGCATGAGACCGACCTAGGCCCTCTGCATGTATGTGACAGCTGTGTAGGTTGGTCTGTTTGTAGGGCTCCTAGCCATGGGATCAGGCACAGAGCTGGCTTTTAGGAACCTGTTTCCCATGCTGGATTACTTCACCCAGACTGGAGATGGAGGAGTGGATAGGGAGGGGGTAGATGGGAGGTGGAGGGAACTGGAGGAGAAGAGGGAGGGGAAAGTGTGGTCTGTATGTATAATAAATGGAAAAAAGAGTTAACTAAGTAAAATAAAAATTTAAAGTGTATTTTTATTAAAATTACTTTTTCAACAACAAAAAAGGTATTCTTTTGCATTTTTATTTTTTATTTATTTATTTATTTATTTTTTTTATTTAAGACAGGGTTTCTCTGTGTTACAGCCCTGGCTGTCCTGGAACTCACTCTGTAGATCAGCCTAGCCTCAAACTTACAGAAATCTGTCTACCTCTGTCTCCGGAGTGCTGGGATTAAAGGTGTGCACCACCACTGCCTGGCTTTTTTTTTTTTTTTTTGCATGTTTAATAAGAGCATAATTATACATATCATAATGTGATTTCAGGACAATTTTACCTCCATTGCCTCATTCAGTACTAACAAAAGTCCTTTGAATAAGCTCAGTTATTTCCATTGATTTTTCTTTTTCCAGTAAGAAAAGGAAAGGTATTTAGTGGCAGAGCCAAGATTGGAACTCAGGTCTCCAGGAGCAAAAAAGCTGATTCCTTTAGACTCAGTTTTAATGGCAGAAGGATTTTTCCATGGTCCTTAGCAAGAAGTGTGAACTTGTCTTCTAACCTACTTTGGTGAAGACTGCGCTAAGTTCGGAGGCTGGGCTGTTTCTTGGACCAGCTTTTCCTGCATGCCTGTCCACTGCTGTTTCTCCTGGGGCAGTTTTTCTTTTGCAAAATAGGAATCTTCCTTCTTCTTCTTCTTTTTGACTTGCCCAACACAGAAGACACAGTTATCGTGTTCTCTCTTCCCAGCTTACTTACAGGACATGATATGTAATAAATATTTGTTGAATGAATACATGACTGAGAGGCCAAAGGCAAATAAAACTAGGCTTTGGTGAGGTGCCAAAGAGCTTCTGCTTGTGCAAGGTATAATTTAGGTGGAAACCGTCACCAATGGATGAAGCTGGAAGCTGACACTTCATTTTGTTTCTACAAAGCAGAGCTTGTGAACTGGAGATTTCCATCGGGTAGGACCTCCAGCTTCCCCTGAAGATGACTGAACTGCTACTTCACTGGAACCCTGGGCACTTACGGTCAGTTCTTCATATCTTGAGTGTAGTCACATCCTGTGCCGCCTGGTTCTTGAAGGGAGTCCAGTGTAAGTCTTCTCTCTGTAGGTGTACAGTAAGCTTCCTGAGGACGAGGACTGGATCTGACACTTTCCTTGGAGCCACAGGGTGTTCATGCTAGAAACTGGGTAAACTGCTGACTCCCGAAAAGGTCAGTCCTGCAGGCAGGGTGGTTTCTGCACTGTTCTTCAGTCCAGGCAATTCTAGTGCCCAAAGAATCAGGGTTAAAGACTTGATGGGGTTTCCCCTCGAGACAGGATGCCTGGCGCCTTCAGCAAGAACGGAAACTGAGAAGTTATCCGAGGCTAAGGCAGGCTATACAAGGGAGGGTGCAGAGGGGGCAGTTTGGGGCGCCCGGGCCAGAGGAAAGGCCCACCAGTCGGTTTAGGTCAGCTGACTGCCATGAGGGCATGGGGGTATATTGGAAGGATGGACTCCCTCTCCTGTAGCTCAGTTACAGTAGAGAGAAACGGACACTTTTCACCGCGCGGGGACAGCAAAGAAGCCTTTCTTGGGCCTTATTGTTCCCAGCAGAGTGTGGGATCACTACGTTGGGCATATTCATCTTGGCGCCAGTCACAGGCAGCGCTTGCCCTAGGCCTGCCCTCACCCGATCCGGCCTCCCGCACCCGGGCACCCCGGGCGCATCTCTCCGGACCTCGGAGGCCTCCACACACCAACCCCAGTCGTCGTCGTCGGGGGGCCTCGCGCCCCCGCCCCCCCTCCTGCGCGCGCCCTCCTTCCACCGCGCCCTCCCTCCCTCGGCGCACCCTCCCTCCAGCGCCGCGTTCTCGGCAGTCGGCTTCCCGGCCGTGTGCGCAAGCGTGTCCGGCCCCTTCCCCGCCCCCCGCCCGAGCCCTGGCCCCCGCCTCCCCTCCAGGCGGACTTGCCCGCTCCCAGGCCGGCCCTGCTCCCGGGACAGGGACCGGGCCGAGCGGAGCCGCTGCGCCAGTGCTGCCCCGCCAGCACGGGCGCCTAGCGGATCGGAGCTGCGCGCGGATCTACCTCGCCCCGCCCCGCTCCACCCGCAAGGGTGAGTACGCGGCGGCCCGGCTCTGGGGCCCCGCGGCAGAGGGCGGGGAGCGTCGGGGCTGCCGGGGCGGCCGGGGCTCCAGCCTCGCGCCACTGCTTGGGGAGGTGGTCGGGCCCGGCACGTGGACGCCACGCTGCACGGGGTCGATGTAGGGCGGCCACAGCCCTGGGGAGCTGGGTCTTTTTTTCCTAGACTGGATTTTCGCGGGAAGCCTGATTCGTCTCGCTCTCTTGGAGTGAGCAAACAGGACAATCCTTCGCAAAGTTTCTAACCCTTACCCCTGTCGCTCCTGCGCCCAGGCTGAATAGGTGTCCACCACCTCTAGCATCCTCTGGAGTCCGGGACATGTGGGCTGGCTTTGCTAGAGGTGACAAGCTTTGCAGGGTCTGCTTTGTGCTGGCGTTGCAAGGTCGCTGAGCAAAGCCCAAAGGTGGGCTTGCCAACTGCAGGCTGGTTGTGTCCAAGGAGTCAGCGGAGATATGAGGGCGTCTTTGGGCCTAGGCAGCTGTGCTTTGAAGTTGTCTGGGTGGTGGACATTGGGAAGGGATAGGACTGAATAGGCTGAGCTAGAGCTGGTGACAAAACCCTTGTCATGTCTGTTCTGGGTGCCTCTCTGAGATCCTTGCTGGCTGGGACCTCTGGGCAGCCCCTAGATGCCAACGTGTCTTCCATTCCCAGTTCCAAAAAACAGGGGGTAGACTTTTCTGGTTTATAAGGCCTGATCTTGCTGTGTTCTTCATTCTCCGGGCTGGATCCCCAGGACCAGAATTGGAAGGCTAGTACTGCCTGCAGGCTAGGGGTGTAGGTTGTCTGTCACAGGGTCATGCACCTATACCACAGTGCAGGACCAGTTCTGCAGATCCTACTTGGCCCCTCCAGGCCCTACCCAGGAAGTTTGAAACAAACTGATACATGTAAAGTCAGTACTTCGAAAGTCCTGGCGCAGAGGAAGAGTTGCGTATTTGCTATTGAAACTACGTCTGTAACCTCACTTTCCCAAGCAGTCCTAGAGAGCTGCCTGGAAGGTGCCAGTTACTTAGAGTGTGGGAAATAACTAGACATGTTTTGCTTTGTTGGCAGTTGGCCTGCGAATGCCCTCTGAGAAAGCTGAGGCCACCCACCTTTCCCGAACTTTTTCTGCCGCCGGCCCTCCTCTGAGCACTTCGCTGAGCACCCCTCATGGCCTATCCTGTTGCACAGGGACAGCACAGAGAGCACCCTGGGCTGCTTAGTGAAACCCTGCACTCCTGCAGTTGGGGCCAGCCCCCAAAGACTTCAAGGTGGTAGTGGAGATAAAGAGAGGGATGTAGACCAAAGTCATAATAAAAGTAAATTAGGAACTGGGGGTGTGGTGGAACATTTGCCTACAATCCCAGTACTGGGGGGGGGGGGCACGCGGAGATGAGGGTTGCATTTGTTTTTTTATTTTGTTTGTTTGTTTGTTTGTTTGGGTTTCCGAGACAGGGTTTCTCTGTGTAGCTTTGCGCCTTTTCCTGGAACTCACTTGGTAGCTCAGGCTGGCCTGGAACTCAGAGATCCGCCTGGCTCTGCCTCCCGAGTGCTGGGATCAAAGGCGTGCGGCACCACTGCCTGGCGAGGGATACATTTGTCTAAATCTGTCAAGTTTGATCGCCTATGCTGTCTAGACTTACCATGGTGGTACATGCCTATAATCCCAGCACTCAGGAGATGGGATGCCAGCACTGGGCTGGTAGATCAGTTCAAGGTCATCTTCTGCTCCATATGGAGTTTGAGGCCAAACGAGGCTACATGAGACCCCATCTCAATAACCCCCTTCTGGGGCTAGAGAGATGGTTTGGTGGTTAAGAGCACTGGGTGGTCTTGCAGGGGACCCAGGCTCAATTCTCAGATACCTGTAGAATAGCTAATTCCAGTTCCAGGGGATCTGACACCCTCTTCTGGCTTCTACAGGCACCAGGCATACATGTAGTGCACATAAATACATGCAGGCAAAACACTCATACACATTTTTTTTTTTTTTCAAAGTTGCCTGCATGGCCTCTAGATTGAAAGGGCATCTTGGAAGCCCCCATTGCACTAGGATTGGAGGCTCAGGGTGAGGAAGCCCCTGGTGCCTTCTAGGCCGTCTTCCCTCCCCTGCCTTGCTCCTTCCCTGCAGCAGTGACTCACCCACGGAGTGCCTTGGCCCCTCTACCCTGCCAGCTGTCTCAGTCTCATGGGATTTCATTTTCCGGGTAGAACTAAGAATCTGCCCATTTCTGCAATTGTCAAAGTTCCTGGGAAGAGCCTCCTTTCTTCCCTGGGTAGAGAGGAACAAAGAGGTCAGTCCCACTTCTTAGCACACTCTTGAGTCATGGCCAGTCAATCTGCAGTTACTCCACCGGGCTGGCATTGTATCCTTGCTCTGCAGGCCACTCTAGGCCTCTGTTCTCTCCTCACAGTCCCTGCCCCAAGGTTACCAGTGAAGTAAAGAATCCTCCTGTCATAGTGGTCCAGGGTTTGCACCATGCATTGGAGAGAGGACACCACTCTGCTTCAGATGGTACCAAGCAATTGCAAGCTGTCAGGCTCAGGCTTTGGGAGGGAGGATGGGGCCGTAGGAAGGTCTGAAGGCTGAACCTACAGGTTTTGATCAAAGCAGAGCTGCAGCCGCTGGGAGATAGACATTGGATGGTGGATGCAGGGCAGGTGCAGTGCAGCCTCTTCCCTGCAGTGGGCTGGTGCTGGGTGACAAAGCTCCCACTTCTCTTTCCTCCGGCCCTCACGACCCTCCTCCTTCCTAAAGACCCCTGGCTTTGTTTGGAAGTTTTTAGTTTCCACAAGGAAATGGCTAGGACATGGCTGTAATCATTAGCCTACACCTCCCTTCATTGGCCTTTCCCAGAGAAGCTTGAGCACATCTGTGTGAGTGTTCAGAGCCCTGCTAGGAGGGGGAGAGTGTCCCCCTTCACACCCCACCTCCCACCTTCCTGAGGTGTGTCTGACTAATGCAGGTGGAGGGGGTGGTCACTTGCGGCCTCAAAGACTACTCAAGTCTCAGCCACAGCCCATTGCTGAGATCCACCCAAAGGTTGTGTTGGGCTGTGGCTTTCAGGGTATGGGTATCCACAAGCGCAGCTTGTGACCTCCAAAGCTGCTGTGCAGAAGGCTGATATGATTGTCTAGATTCTGAAGCCCTGGGTTCTGCTCCAGGCAGGCCAGGGAGGAGGGGGTTGCTGCTAAGAATGAGGTGAGGCATGGGTCTGATTAGATGCTCAGTGAGTGTGAGGATGCCTAAGAGCGGTTGGAGCTTGAGGATAGTCCTTTCCCCCTGCCTGCAACTTTGCTTAGGCCTGTTCTGGAGTCAGGGACTCTAGGATCTAGCTTTAGTCTTTGAAGGGAAGCAGTTTTGCAAGTGCTAGGCTGAAACACACAGTTTCCGCTTTGGACCGGAATCTTCCAGGTGTGAGTTCTACTGTAGCTGTAGTGATGCTGCTTGTACCCATGGTCTACCCTGTGTCCTCTCCCACGGAAGCATAACGTTATAATGAAAAGGGACTTAGAGCCAGACATGGTGGCTCATCCTTGTAATCCTAGTATTTTGAAGGTTGGAGGCAGGAGGACCAGCAAGCTGGAGGCCAGCCTGAATTACATGAGGTTTTGACTCAAAACAATAATTAGGAGCCGGGCGGAGGTGGTGCACGCCTTTGATCCCAGCACTAGGGAGGCAGAGCCAGGCAGATCTCTGTGAGTTCGAGACTAGCCTGGTCTACAGAGGGAGATCCAGGACAGGCTCCAAAACAACACAGAGAAACCCTGTCTCAAAAAACAAACAAACAAGCAAACTTAGGGCTAACAAGATGCTTCTGTGGGTAAAGCATTTGCTACTTAAGCATGAGGGGCCTGAGTGAGTCCCCTAGACTTGTGGGAGGCCAGACTGGGTAGTGTGCCTCTGTAATCCTAGTACTCTATATTGAGGTGGGAGATAGAGACAGGAGAATCGCTGGAAGTTGGAGAGCCACCTAGCTTTGGCATATGCAGTGAACAACAGCAAAGAGACCTTGTCTCAAACAAGGTGACAGGCTGAGATTGTCCTTGACCTCCACATCTATGCTGTGGTATGTGTCCACAGTTTCGTGTGCACCCGCACATGCTCATGGACACAAACTCACACCGTTTAGTGGAAAACTGCAAACCAGGGACAGGAGGGGATGCCGCCTGGTACATCTGTGACACCTCCTGTCAGCCTCTTTGTAAACGGAACAGGCTGGGGAAGATGAAAATTACCCTACCAATGTCACACCACTCATAAACTGTGGAGCTGGGAGTGTGACCCGTTTCCAGCGCCTGCACTTTCCAGCGCCTGCACTTTCCAGCGCCTGCACTTTCCAGCCCTGTTTTCTCCACTTCCTAGCTGGAGCTTGTCTTAACCAGTCCCACCCGGGACAGGAAAAGAAAGATGTCAGGGTCACGGTGATTTACTGTCAAAGAAGGAAATACAAACCCTGTCAAAGGGGGAAATACAAACCCGGGCCTCTCTCTGCTGCCTGAACTTTAAGTCTAGCCCAGAGCTGGGCTTCTCATCCTTTTCAGTGAGGCAGGCCAGGGCTCTACTCCTCCCTCCCTCCCTCCTTCCCCGCCGGCCCCTCCCAACCCCGCGCCTCTCGGCTTTCCCGCCGGTAATTGCTTCCATCTGCCCCGCCCGCCTGCTCCTATTCCTTGGAATTGCGGCCGCCGCCCACACGGCTGAAAGTCCTCCTCAGGCAACCGCCGGGACACGTGGGGAAGGGGAGGGGCTCTGCTAGTGTCTGAGCCCGGGAACCCGCCCAGGTCACAGCTCCCGGCAGCGTCTGGTTTACAAAGGATTACCTCAGCCATCCGGTGCTCCGTGATGCCTGGCTCTGGGCTCAGTGCAAGAGGGGCTCCCCCCAAAGACCCCATCTTTGAGGTCCCTTTGAGGTCGCTGGCCTGGCCCAGGAGGACGGACGCTGGGCATACCCTGGTGTTGGGGATCCTTGGAATTATTGGTGGCATAGTCAGTCTGGAGGGCCCTGGAGCTCTGGGAATGGGAAAATACAGCTACAGTTACTTTGATCCCAAGTGATTGTCACAGAACTGGGGAGAAGAGATGCATATTTTTACCTTGCTATAAGATAAAATGCACACGCGTGAAGTGCACATTAGCACTCTGTTCATTCCCTGGTCCAAGACTGCACCAGCTGGGCAGGGAGAGAAGTCAGCTAGGGACCTTCAGATGGCCACATGCAATGTTTTAGAAGCATGCATTTGATGGCCACTGAAGGTCACTGAGACTACCTGTGACCTTGATGGCCACTGAGACTACCTGTGACCTTGACAGAGACAAAGGCCGTACAGAGAGGACAAGAACCAGGAGGTGTGTTCATGGTGTTGAATGGATCTGAACTCTTCTCTTTTTTTGAGCTGAGGATCGAACCCAGGGCCTCGAGCTTGCTAGGCAAACGCTCTACCACTGAGCTAAACCCCCAACCCGGATCTGCACTCTTTTGAGTCCTTCCTCCCTGAAAGTTAGGACTTTAAGCTCTAGGAACTCGTCTGCCTGGCTCACTGCTGTATTCTGGTGTATTTGTTGAGACAGGCTCTCACTGTATAACACTGTAGACCAGGCTGGCCTCGAACTCGTAGATCTGCCTGCCTCTGCCTCTGGAGTGCTGGGATTAAAGGTGTGAGCCACCACCCTTGGCTTTCACTGCTATATTCTTATTGCCTGGAGTGGTGACTAGCAAATGATTGCTTAGTAAACACTGCTTTGAGGAGTTAATGGAAAAATGTAGTTCAGGCTTTCTAGCTTGTCTTTACACTGCCCAGCCCCATTTTGTGTTAGGATAGGCGTGAGGGTCCTGTATTCAGACACAGGCAGGCAGGAGTCTCCCTAGGAGAACATACCCCATTCTCCACTCCAAGTCCAGCTAGTCACTCCTTTTTAGTAACTTTCAGATCCCTGCACAGACTAGTTATAACCTCACTTCCTGTTCCTGTGTCAACTTCTTGTTATTTGCCCAAGAAGGGCGCCTTGGGGGCTGAGCGCTTAGTTGGGTGGTGTCTGTGGAGTAAAGGGTTTATTTTCATTTCTACATTCTGGGGTTCCAGGTAAACTCTCCTAAAACTGGGACAGAGGGTTTCTTAGCTTAAAGAAAAAAGTGCCCCCCCCCCCCAAGCTGCTGTTCATCCCCACCAAGAGTGTCCTCCTGTTCCTGGTAGCATGCCATATGGATTTGTCACCTCTCAGCCTTTGCTCCCACATTCTTGCCACGTGACTTGGTCATCTTTGGTAATGACCATTCTGAATCGCCTTTGTCCTTCACGTCACCTTGAACCAGTGTTCCGTGAAGGCTTCCTGAGTCCCTCTGCCTCTGCCACTCTGCATCTCACTCTTGTGAGCTTGAGTTCAGAGGGCACCTCTGAGTGTGGGTTGAGCCAAAGGCAAGAGTTGTGAAGCCAGGGAATTTGTGTCCCTGGGGACAGGTGGTAGGCTCTCCCAGTTTCTCTCCTTTCCTACCTTCGGCAGCCCTTGTTAGCATTATTTACACCTCTAAGAAATTAACACTCCTTAATGAGATCTTCAGATAACATTCAGTGCCTGGAGTGTAGTATGCTACAAAAGCTGGCTGGCCAGCTTTTATTCCAGGGAGACTGCCTTTGGGCCCTGGAAGAAGAACATTGAGCTGGGCAGGAGCTAGGGCCCTATCTGTGCAAGTGAGTTCAGGCAGATCTTGCTTTTGATTTGGTTTTCTAGATTAGAAGTCTGTTTATTGAGGTACAGATATTCCTATCTGCCTCACTCAAGCATTGCAATGCACAAGTGAGATAAACATTTCTTCCCCTGGAAGAGACCTCAGAGGTAGGCATTAGTTTAACTTGCTGGAGGGTCAGGACTTTGTTATCATCCTGTCTCCAGCACTAGCACCCAGCGGGTACCCAGTAACTGCTCCATATTTCCTTTTGCAAATGATAGAATGGAAGCACAGAAAGGTCTCAAGAGCATCTCTCCCCAAGGGAGGGAGGGAAGGTGCAGGGCCTAGCCTCAGGTGTGACCCTGATTTTCTCATTCCTGAACGCCGCACCCCCCCTCCCCATTCTTGTTCAGCCCATCTGCTTTATATGCTCCCAGTTGTTATCTCTCCTGGGGCATGGTAGGCCCCTAGGACTTGGTGAGCTAAAATGAATGGTCTGGAAATGCCCAGTGGCCTGCACTAGACTAGACTGGCTCTATTTGACAGAGCAAGAGCTGAGGGGCTAGGGGAAGAGGGTGCATCGGTGGAGTGTGGGGACTGTCCTCGCTGCCTTGTGGGTTCTTCTGCCCTGATTGATTCATTGCCTCTTCTCTTTCTGGACCCCTCCTTTGGCCCCCACTTTTATCTATTTCAGCTTTCCAGAGCTCCCAGTCTTGTCTCAGAGGCACCTGCTGGAGAGAGCTGGCCAGAGTAGGGAGGTTTCTGGCTGGCCCCCTGCCATTGAGCACAGCTTTTGTGTGTGTGTGTGCTTGTAAATGTGTGGGTGAGGGTGTGCATGGGTTACCTGTGTGCAAGAGAGTTTAGGAGCCTGTGTGTGAGCAGAACCTGGGGTGCATTTGTGTGGATCTGCACTCCTTACCTAGGTCATGGTACTTACCAGGGCTTGCTCCTGGTCTAAGAGCTTGCTTCTTTGTTGTCTTTGTGACCTTGGCTTTGCACTGAGGCTTTGTTCTCTCTTAGAGACCAGCTGGTTCTTTGCTATGGTCCCACACAGTGGTGACTGATCCTAGGCCACCCATTCAGCTTGCCCAGGGGCCCTGGGGCCAGTGTTTGTCCCGTCTTCCTAAATGGAGGCGTGTAGGGGCTTCCTGCCCAGAGTTTCAATCCTGCCAAGGCAGAGGGAATGGGGAACAGCTGCCTTGGCTGATTGCGGGCTCAGCTCCGTATGGATTTGGTTTGACAACAAAGCTCCCTCTGTGTGTTCTCAGGCCCCTTATGTAACTAGAGTGGGGGTAGGGGAGGTACAGGAGGAGATGGAGACCAGGAGACACCAGGAAGGGGCTTGGGAGACAGGGAAACTGGTGAGACCACTGAGGGAGACTGAGGGGAAGAGGGTAGGTTTGGACACTGCAGTCTTGCCTCCAGAGGTGGGGGTGACTTCCAGGTCTAGTGCCCTTCCTTTCTTTGTTGTCTTCCTCCCCTTGGACCCTTCTGATCCGTCAGTGTCAGCTAAGAAAGGGCTCTGGGACCTGTTTGGGAGTGATGCCAGGTAGGGTTTGGAACCAGGCCTGAGAAGCTGGTCCTTGACCTCACCCTTTAACTGAATAGATTCTTTATAGCCATCTTGGTGGTGCACACCTTTAATCCCAGCACTCGGGAGGAGGCAGAGGCAGGCGGATCTCTGTGAGTTCAAAGTCGGCCTAGTTTACAGAGTGAGTTCCAGAACAGCCAGGGCTACAAAGAGAAACCCTGTCTCAAAAACAAACAAACAAACAAGAAGTGATTCATTTTCTTCCCTTGCCTTTGGGCTTCTGTCTCCTTCTCCTAGACCAGCCCTGCTTCCAGAACCCTGGACTACTTCCTTCTGCAATGAGTAGGAGGCATCTCTTCCCTGCACCATGCCAGGCTGTCCCTATAGCCCCTTCCCACTTCACCCAGCCTGCTGGACAACTCCACCTGTGGCCCTGTCCCTTACAACACCCCGTTCCCTTCTCTACATCTCTGTCTCAGCAGCTGTCCAGATCAAGGGGGAAGAAAATATCCTCTCTCAGGAGCAGCTGGACTGGTAGGCCAGCAAGGTCAGGTGAGCTGGCCAGCGCTGGGTATGCCCTGGAGTAGGGGTGGGGACCAGAGCTGGGCCTGGGACCTGATCACTTAAGGAACACTAGAAGAGGCCTCTGGGGGTCTCTGGCCTCTCCTACCTTCCAGGGATGCCTACACCCCTGAGGATTCAGCCTATTAGATTATCTCCTGGTCTATTTCTTCTCTGTCCCTCAATTTCTGGTTGTTTTTTTTTTTTGTTTTTTTTTTTCCTGGTACCTGTTGTTGATTCTCTCTCTTTACAAACAACCTTTTTTTCTGCATTTGGAAAAATGTTGCAAAGGCCATGCACATTCAACCTGTGGGAAAGTATGGTTCCTAAAAGGGTATGGAGAAGTACTACTGGCCAAGATGCCTGTTACCCTGAGCATGTGTTTGGGGCCTAATAGATGGAAGTTTAGTGTATGTTGATCCGTGGCACTGCTGTGGTTGATTTGTGGTCTCTGCCCAGAGGTCTTCTGGAGGAAACTTGGGCCTGCTGAAGGAAGGTGGGGCATAGCCTACCTAGATCTGCTGAAGACTCTAGAATCCTCTCCCCAGGCACTGGCTGGCTGGAGTCTTATGCCTTAACTGCCTCCTTTTCAGGCCTGGGTGCCGACATGATCCTGGGAATGCTGAAGCCTCAGACTTGAGCCTACACTCTGTTTGAGCAGGGTGGGTGGGGGTGATAGTAGGGGGAGGCAAATGGGGAAAACCTAGGGGACCTAGGACTTTCTAGGTTTGGTGTTCAGTGAGCTGAGCGGTCAGTCCTTCATATAGATTAGGCACAGATAGAGGGCTGAATAATCCTGGAGAATGGTGGGTGTCTGGCCAGGAAAAGCACTCCACTGAACAGCAACCTCTGCGGTGGTGTGCAGGGCTGTGGGTTCGGGCTCCCCTCCAGCCCTGTAGCAACACTCCCAAGGAGTCCCTTAGTGTGGCCAAAATGCCTCTCCAGGACTTCTGTCCTGTGTCTTCCTTTTGTTTATATTCCTGTGCCCCCCTCCTTTGGTATCCCCACTTCCCACTGCTTCTGAGGATGACAGGAGGTGCTCTTTCCTCTTGAAAGCTGGATTTGGAAAGACAGAGGCAGCAGGATCAAGGGATTCCCTTTATCCAACTTTCAGAGGTCCCCAGAGAGCAGATGTAGCCAGCCACTCCCTGCTCCTCGAAGCTCCAGGCTCCCTGGCTGTTATGTTAGCTCCAGGGACCTTCAGCCAAACAAACAAACAGCAGGAGTCAGGGCTGAAACTGAAGAAACCAGAGAGCAGTACACCACCAAGGCATGGCGGAAGAGAGTTCCCTGGCCGATGGGGCCCAGCAGACCTCAGAAGCTGTATGTGGCAGTGGAGTGGGTAGGGAGAGAGCTGTGTTTGTGAGCACTTGTATGTGGTAGAGATAGGAGTGCCCTGTGATGCTGTGTGTGTGTTTTTAGTAGCGGCTAGTATGAGAGGTGTGTACAAGTTACTGCCACGCAGGCCAAGTGTAAGTGTTATTGAAGCAAGTTTGCATGGGGAAGGGGCCACCTGTGCTGTGTGGTTCTTTGATGTGACAGAGCTGTCGGTGCTCACACAGTCATTTCTACCCTCCCCACAAGGCTAGCTCGGTGGGTAAGAGATGCCCTGGGTGGTCTCTGAAAACCTGAGTACCAGCCAGCCTGTCAACCCAGAGGATCTGTTGTTCAAGGACTTCAAAGCCTGGTCTTTTTCAGCAGCACCCAGAACACTAGCCATCCTTCCCTGCCCTCATCATCTGCTTTTAGGCTGAGGAAAACGTACGTGTGTGTGTGTGTGTGTGTGTGTGTCTGTGTGTCTGTGTGTCTGTGTGTCTGTGTGTCTGTGTCCATGTCCAGACAAGCTGATAGAGGAAGGGAAGGGCCCTTGGCTCGCACACCACTGCACTGCCCCTCTCCAGCCTCGCCTTTCACACTTCCCTGTACCTTTAACCCTGAGTTCTTCCTAGGAATACAGAAGAGTTTTCCCATGAATATGTAGACTTCCTTGTTCTTGAATTAGGGTTCAAGAACATTCAAGGCCTTTAGTCCACTTAGAGCTGACTAGATATTCTGGGGAGGGTGGAGGGAGCAAGGTCCTGCAGAAATGACCAGGATCGGGGAGGGGCTTCCAACAGCAAATGCTGCTCCCTGGGACTTCCAAATAAGAGCTGCCAGCCAGCAACGGGTGTGAAGCTCTGAGTAAACCTTTATTCACTTCTGTGTGGAGTCTTGGACTACACAGTTCTCGACCTTGTATCTGCTTGGAGACGTAGGGAGCACAGATGGTTCTCAACTTACAAAGGTTTGATTTAAGGAAAAAGGGAATTATAATGGCATGTGGAGACTTAAAAACAAACAAACTTAATGTGTCACACACTGAGAGTTGTGAATTTTGCCCCTTACCAGCCTGGTGATATGCAGGATGACTGTCTTGTGATGCTAGCAGAGGGCAGCCCCGGAACCCCGGCCAGCCACACAGTCACAGGATGAACAATGCTGCCCTCCCAGGAGTAGACTGGGTCGTTAAGATAGGATGTTCAGCATATAGATCATGGATATCAGAAGCATTTAGAGTTGCAGTGTTTTTAACTCAGGAGGCTTTTTTAGGACATAGCCTCATTGTCAGTCAGGGTGCCTCTGTCTGAGCTAGAGAGGGTCATTCAGTGCAGAAGGAGCATTACTCTGGATGAGGCTGCTTAGTTAGTACTGGGTACTGTCTGGAGGGCTGGTGCCTGTACATCCAGGCTACGAGGGTCTGTCCATGGTCTAGCTGGCTGGTTGCATCAGCTGGAACTGGCCAAGAGCCTGGGCATTGACAATCAACTAACTACCAGAGATACTGCACTTGGAGAGAGAGGAAAGAGTGGGGTGACCTCCCCAGTGCTGGCCCACCCCTCCCTCACTCAGTAGTGCCTGTGAACTGTCCAGACTTTGTTGTCGGGTGTGGGTGTGAATATGGTCCTGGGATTGTGGTCTCAGGCAGGAGGAAATGGACACTCCTCATCATTAAATAAGAATGAAAGAGCAGGAGCATATGAGGTGGTTTAAGAATTAAAAGAAATTACTCACATAAGCTTCAGAATTATTCCAGGAATCTTTTAAAATTTAATCCCATGCTATCAGTCCTTTACTAATACCCTGCTGTGACTTTTTATGACATCCAGACAACCCCATGCTTCTCTGGTGGCCTGTGCAGGGTCTTAGATCACCTGGTACCCATGGCATCCTTGAGTTGGCTATGTCTGACCAACAGAGTTATATCGGACTTGTTTCTGTTCTTTACTTCTGACAAAGGTGGGGTCCAGAACCTTCTGTCCCTATCCCGTATAGATCTCTGGTTAAAACCAGCTTCTGAAAGGGATAGTCCTAACTTGATTGCAGAGGATCTGTCCGGTTATTCTCTGCATCACTGCCTTTAGTCAGCGGCTTCATAATATGAGTCATCATTACAGTACCTTCATCATCTCTATTTGTCATGTCTGTCTCTACTCACGTATAAACTCTATACACGTGGGCCTGTTGTCTTCTTTGTAGCTTTTGACAGTGCCGTGGATGTAGGAAGCTGTGGTCCGAGAGGGCTTCTGTTTCTGCTGTGTGCCCAAACTTTTTTTTCCCTCCTAAGACAGAGTTTCTTTGTGTAGCCTTGGCTGGCATAGAACTCACTCTGTAAACCATGCTGGCCTTGAACTCAGAGATCCATCTGCCTCTGCCACCCGAATGCTGGAATCAAAGGTGTGTACCATCACCTCCCAGCCCTTGTAGTCTTGAAACCTAGGGGTATTGCAATTGCAATGGGACAGGAGTGTTCTCGACCAGCTCCTTGGAGGAGTAGATAAGAGAGGTATTGTTCATGGCTCTTCTATACCACTCTGTAGGTGACCTTACTTGGGGGTTCAGGCCAGCAGCCCTAGAATCAGAGTCATCAGGGCTGGTCAACAGGTGCAGGAGTCAGTTCCTCAGAAACCACTGATGAGTGTGAGAGTATGAGGAAGTGATATTCGAAGGATAGATAATCATAGCTACGTTGTCCTTATCAGCTGCTCCCAGGGAGCTCTGGCAAACTCCTGGACTCTTGAACTCCCAGGTCTTTGCAGAAAGCATTGCTGTCCACGCCATCCTAGATAGTGTCCGTGTACCCCGTGAGTATTTGTGCTGATGTCTATCTTTGGAGTGGGACATGAGGAGGAAGAGGAGGAGGAGGAGGAGGAGGAGGAGGAGGAGGAGGAGGAGGCGGCCCCTGAGCAAGGCAGGAGCTGCACTCGTGTCCTGTGGACTGAGGTCCGCTGCTTCCACCTCAGCAGTAATCCTGAACGGCCACTGTTCTTTGCTACTTTGAGTCATTCTACCAGACAGAGCTGTGTTTTCATCCTCAGTCACATAGCAGAAGACCCGGCCTGGAGTCTCATAACCTATGGGTAATCCAGAATTCAGGTCCAGGTATGTGAGACCCCCACACTGATTCTTTTGTTGTTGTTTTTGTTTTGTTTTTGTTTGTTTGTTTTTCAAGACAGGGTTTCTCTGTACTATAGTTCTGGCTGTCCTGAAACTCACTCTGTAGACCAGGCTGACCTTGAACTCACAGAGATCGGCCTGCCTCTGCCTCCCCAGTGCTGGGATTAAAGGCGTGCGCCACCACCACCTGGCTAACACTGTATTCTTAATTATAGTATTTTATTTTATCTCTCTCTTCTTCCTGCTGAGTTTTTTTTTTTTTAATTTAAAAGTATATTGTACAGGTTAAAAAGGTTAAACGGTTGATGGGTATATGAAAGCAAGGTGTGGTGGTGCACACCTGTAATTGCAGCCCTTGTAAAAGCTGTCCTCTGTAGCCTGTGCAATGTGAGACCTGCCTTAAACACAGACAGACGGGTGGATAGACAGACAGATAGACGGACACACACTCACACACACACTCCACATACAAGTTTCAACTGGATATACTGGCTCACATCTGTAGCCCTAGAACTCCAGAGGCTGGGGCAGGGGGATTGTGAGTTTGGAGCCACTCCAGACTACACGGTAAGATCCTACCTCCACTTAAATTAAAAACAACAACAACAACAACAACAACAAAACAATGGGGAAAAAAACAACCCAAAGCAAGAAATGTATCTTCCATTCTAAACTCTGTTCTGCTGAGCTGCTGCCTTTCAAGGCAGCCTCCTTCATAGTTTCCTGCATCCTTCCATTTTAAATGATCTTTCTGCAGACGTACGTACGTAGGCATACATATGACCCTCTGCTGAAAGTGGATCTGGAGATACCCAGAACACTTCTACCTGCTTCTTGGAATCTAATACTGGACTTGAGGGAGTCACTTGATGGCAGAACATACAGATTTAGATTCTCTTTCAGCTGCTATCATAGTGTTTGTGATCTCTGGCATCATATGCATTTAAACAGGTCTGTGTGGCTAGATATTTACGTTGTTTCCACTTTTTACTGATGTACAATGTGCTGGGAGGAGCCCAGTGCTGTGGCAAGTCCCTATAGTCCCAGCCCCAGGAAGGATGGAGAGAAGAGGTGGTTATACTGATAACAGTGTGGGCAGTATGGTGAAACCTGTCTATAAAACAGTAATAAAATACACACAGATGCTGAGCGGTGGTGGCACACACCCTTAATCTCAGCACTCGGGAGGCAGAGAGAGGCAGGTGAATCTCTGTGAGTTTGAGTTCAGCATGGTCTACAGAGCGAGTTCTGGGACAGCCAGGGCTGCACAGAGAAACCCTGTCTCAAAAAACAAACCAACACACACACACACACACACACACACACACACACACACACACACACACACGATATACAGGTGCTCGGTAAGAGTCTTGATAGACAGGTCTCTGTACAAACACAAGACTTCTGCAGAGTGAACTTCTGGCAGTGGATTCTTAGGGAACAAGGATGTTGATAGATATTGCTCAATCTCTACCCACAACGTTGACTCTGTTTTCAGTTCCACTGAAGGGGCCCCATTTCCCTTATTCTCCTCCATCACTGTGCACCTCAGGCCTCCGCTAGAATCAGAGAGAAGATGGTGCCCCAAGCATACTGGAGTTAGGAGTTCTGACTCGGGTGCTGGGGCTCTAACTCAGAACCTCGTGTATGCTAGACAAGCTCTACCCAGGCCCGGCTGGGATTTTTTACATGCAGATTTTTTACATCTTACCATAGGTGCCATTTATAGTCTTCACAGTAGCAATATATCCACACCCTTGTTCTACTTCAATTTTATGTTTTATTTTTCTGAGGTAGGGTCTCATGTAGCCCAGGCTAACCTCACAACCACGATGGAGGCAAGATTCACCTTGAACTTCTGATCTGCCTGCTTTCAGTCCTCATGTGCCATGAGCAGAGATGACAGGCATAAAGCAGCACACCTGGTACCTACGGTGGTGAGGATTGAACCTGGGGCTTTGCCCATGCTGGGCGGACTTCTTCCTACTGAGCTGCATCTCCGGTCCCTTACCTTAAAAATGTAATGTTAACCATCCCAATCATCAAATTAGTAAAAGTGAACATTTTCCCACGTTATGTCAGACATTGTTTTCCCTTTAAGAAAGAAAAGGGTGGAGGATTAAGGTTGTAGCTCAGGGGTAGAGCACTTACCTAGGAAAGAGGAGGACCTAGGTTCAATTCCTTTATACTGCCCAAAAAGAAAGAAAGGGTGAGGCAAAGCGGGGAGGTCAGGAGTGCAAGTCTGTCCTTGGCTGCATGAGCTCCCATCTAAAAGAAGGAGGAGATGGGTGAGGGAGAGGAAGAGAGTCAAACTCCTCATTAGGTATGAGCCCCAGCATAGGGAGGGACGGAGGGATGGAGGGACGGACAGAGGGAAGGCAGGCAGGCAGGCAGGCGAGCAGAAAAGGAAAGCAAGACAGGACATTACAAGTGCAAAACTAAAGATTTACACTTACAATTTGTTCTGTTCTTCTCATATGCCCAGAATTTAATTTTCCCTTAAAGCTGGGTATACCTCTGTTTTACTCTTTTATCATATGCTCATAATTTACACACACACACACACACACACACACACACGCACACGCACACGCACACGCACACGCACACGCACACACTCTACAAGCAGTATTGTTTTCTGATCCGTACTTTATCTGTTTGTAACACATAAAAGTTAAATTTGAGCTAGGCAATGGTGGCAATTGTCTTTAATCCCAGCATTTGGGAGGCAGAGGCAGGCAGATCTCTGTGAGTTCAAGGTCAGCCCTGTCTCAAAAAACAAAACAAAACAAAACAAACAAACAAAAAACAAAACAAAAAAACAGCAACAAACCAAAACTTAAAAAAAAGAAAGTTAAACTTGTAGTTTTAGGTTTATCTAAATTGATCCCCATGGATTAATCCCTTTGGTTTAAGTAGTGCTCAGTGTGAATAGACCACAGTTTACTTAGCCAGCTAGCTCCCTGCCTGGTACTAGTTCTCTTTTCTGCTGTTATAAACAAGTGCTCTTGGATGGGGTGTCTGTGTGAAAGGGAGGTTCCAGAAATGGAATTGCTAGATTTAAAGGTGTGTATGGCTTTAGCCTCACTCATACTGTGAAGTGCTCTGCTAAGCCTTTGTATCTGTTTCCGTCTCCTCTACCAGCCAACGACATGTTTCTGTGACAAGATACTGGGATTTAATCTGCATTGGTGGCCACCAAACACCAGCATATATTCAGGTGTAGTGGGTATTCCTTCTTATTCCCCTGATTCCTCCCACCCCTCTCTCTTTTTGAAAATATACGTTCTGGCTATGTAGCCCAGGCTGGCTTTGAACGTGCGTCTTCTGCCTCAACCAAGTGCTAGAACTACAGGCTAGGATTAACAAGCATGTACCATCAAAACTGACTCCCTGATTTAGTATTGGAAAAATACATACTCATAACACTATATTTTCCATCTTAGTCATTTAAAAATTTTGAAGAGAGAAAGAGAGAGAGAGAGAGAGAGAGAGAGTGAGAGTGTGTGTGTTCATTCATGTGGAATCCAATTGACAGCCTTGGGTCACTTTCAGGAACACTGTCTACCTATTTTTTTTTTTTTTTTTTTTTTTGAGATAGGACCTGGCATTGATCTGGAGCTCACCCTGTCATACTTGGCTGGGTGTATACTGCAATGTCCACAAGTTAAATTTACATTTTTAGATTTATCCAAATTGACCCATGATTTTTACATGGATATTTGGGATGTCAACTCAGGTTCTTATGGTTCAGGGAAGGTACTTTATAGACTGAGACATCCTCCTAACTCCTTTCTTAACATAGTTCAAGGGCATTAAGTACATTCACAGTATTCAGCCATTGCCACCATCGAACTGAAGAACTCTTCACAAAGAAGCAGAAACTTCCAGCTCCCTGAACCACTGCTTTTCCCATTCCCCACCCTGTCCCTCAACCACTTTTCTACTTTCTGTCTCTATGCTTTTGACTACTGAGTGCCTCCTTTAAGTAGAATCACACAGCATGTATCTTTCAGTGACTGCATTGTTTCACGTAGCATACTGTCCCCAATGTTCATCCACTGTGCAGCAATTGTCAGAGTGTTCTTGTGTGGCTGAACATGCGTACCGAATGTTGCTGATCACTTTGTTTTTCCATAGACACTTGGATTGCCTCTTCGTTTGGGATCTTGTGACTGACCAATTCTGTTGTGAATGTGGGTATACACGTATCTCTTGGAGGTCATGGTTTCTCTTTCATTGGGTGCATACTCAGAGGTGGAATTGTTGGATTCGATTTTGCCCTTTGCTTTTCTTTGGTTTGCTGTTTCTTTCTAATTTTTTCGGATTGCTGATACTCGGAGATCACATGCATTGTGTGTGACTCATTTGGTGCCTGAATCTTGAGCACTGTGTACCACCGTGAGGCAGGCAGTGGCTTGGAAAGGTCTGTTCTGGAGACAAATAGCTGCCCAGCAAGATGCTTTGCTCTGGAGCCCCGGGTGCTGCCTAGAGACACTGGGAACAACATCCTCAGGCTACCTCCTTCCTGCCTGTTCCACCCCACCAATGTTCCCATGAATCTGGGCCAATAGGTAGATCTGTGCTGAGTGCTGGGTGGAGTCTGGGCAGTGGTGTCCCTGTTGGCTCCTGAGGCAGCTGTAGCCTTGTGTATAGACGCAGGAGTAGACCAGCCACTGAGAGGACAGGTGAGCACAGGTGTGGGGGTGGGTTAGGAGGTGTGGCTGAGCCCCACTTCCCTTTTCTGGAGTGGGGGGACCTGGAGTGGAGAGGGGCTGCTGTATGCCTTGCCAAGTGCTTGCTCTGTATGGGGCCAGCACTGAAGCTGAGTGCTTTAAATGGCATGATATGTCGTAAGTGTGTGACACCTCTGGGAACTTAGCCTTGGTACTCTCATTTTGTTGTTTTGGGTCTTTATATAGGGTGTTTTTGCTCGTTTGTTTATGTTTTGTTTTGAGACAAAGTCACACTATGTAGCTCTGGCTGGCCTGAAACTTGCTATGTAGATCAGGCTGGCCTTGAACTCTGCCCTCCAAGTGCTGGGATTATACACACACACACTGGCTTTTGGGGGGCGGGTGGAGGGGGACAGACCCTTACTGTGTATCCCCTGCCTTGCCACTGCCTCCTGAGTGCTGGAACTAAAGGTGTGCTTTTTCAGAGGAGGAATCTGAGGCTGAATTCTCAGTTGGCTGCTGCAGAGGCTGAGTTAGAATTTCAGGTTTTTCAGAGTCCAAAGCCCTTTGAGCTCCCCCTCAGTTGGGTCCTGGTATCTTGTGCCAAACTGGCTGTCTTGAGGCACACGTGAGGAGGAAAGAGAAATAGTATGCCATTGGGCCCCAATCTTTCCTGGGGCCACCCAAAGTTTGCTGTCTTCAGCTTCTGCTATGTTCCAGCACTCTGGAACTAGTAGTGGTTGAGTTGAGGGAAAGCTGGCAACTGCCATATCTGCAGAAACCACATGTGCCTGGTGATAAAGGTGTCCTTCTGAAAGTAGCCGTTTAGCAGATAGTCGTTGCCAGTGGGAGACTCTAACAAGCCTCAGCACCTTGGATGTCCAGGTCAGCACAAAAGGGGGTCTGGAATTTTCTAACTTGATGAAACTTTCCACTCATAGTTTTGTTTTTTGTCTATTTGCTTGAGTGAACAAATGATGATTTAGACATTTGTGCTGATTACTTACCATGTACCTGGTATTCATTTGGTGTTTGGGAGGCTGGTCTAGTGGACACTAGAGATAGCATGGTATAACCGCCACAATGAAACTGAAACAGACCGATGTGATGAAGACGGATGTGGGAGTGAGGAGGCTGCTGGCAGCTGGGTGGCTAGGTGGACGCTGTGGCAGGAAGGAGAGAGAGTAGGGCGGGGAGTCTGGCCTTGGGTCCTAACCACTGATTCCAGATCCACGTGCACAGCACTGTTGACCCTTGTCCTAACACAGACCCACACATGAAGCTGCTGGCTTTGACTCCTGCCTCTGCGTCTACCCAGCCTCCATTCTTCTGTGCACAGGTTGGGGGTGGGAGGCATGCAGCGAAGTTCTTCGCACTGGTGGAAGGAAAATGTGTACAGTGAGGATGATCCAATGTACTCAGTGCAAGGACCTTGAACTCCTGTCTGTGCTTTCTGTCAGTGCTAACGTTGCAGGAGCACGCCACCATACTAGGCCTTGTGTTGTAGATCTGTAACACCAGCATGGAGGAAGCTGAGGCGGATCTAAAGTTCATGGACATCCTGAATTGCACATAAGGCCCTGCTTCAAAAACAGCTCCCCCTGCCCATCTCTTAAAACACACACACACACACACACACACACACACACACACACACACACACAGGGTAAAAATAGTATTTTCAAAACAGTTTTTACTCAGCGGAGCAGTGGTGGCGCACGCCTTTAATCCCAGCACTCAGGAGGCAGAGGCAGGCAGATCTCTGTGAGTTCGAGGCCAGCCTGGTCTACAGAGTGAGTTCTAGGACAGGCACCAAAACTACACGGAAAAACCCTGTCTCCAACCGCCACTCCCCCCCCAAAACAAAACAAAACAAAACAATTTTTACTCAGGGATGAGAGATGGCCCAGTAGTTAAGAGTACTAGCTAGATGTTTTTTCCAGAGGACCCGGGTTCAATTCCCAGAGCCCGTATGTCTGTAACTGCAGTTTCAGAGAATCTGATACTCAATTCTGGCCTCTGCAGTTGCTAGGCATCCACATGGTACACAGACACACATGTAAAACAGTCAAGCACATCAAATAAAAGCAATAAAAAAAAAAAAAAAAGAGTTAAGAATGGGTATCACATGCCTTGAATCCCAGAACTCAGAAGGCAGAGGCAGGTGGATCTGTGAGGTCAGCCCTGCCTTGTTTCCATAGTGAACTCCACTAGGCCAGCCAAGACTACACAGTGAGACCCTGTCTCCAAAAACATAAAAACAATCAAAAAATAAAAGAGTTTAAGGGTAGTTTGACTCACATTTCACTCCTGTTTTACATGGCTTCAGTTTCGGGGTTATTGCTTGCAATAGATGGCCTGCTGCTGGTGTATCTACTATTCATGGCTATCTGTGTACCTCACTTGGGATCATGTGGACATGTTTATGGCCATGATGAAATTGTGGAGGAGGAACTCCACCCTCTTTTTATAGACCAGAGACCTGAGGCTTGAGGAAGCCAGTTCATCCCCAAGTCACACGTCTTGCTGGTGGCAGAGGGAGCAATCAGCCCCAATGGCCTGCCCACAAAGCACAGCTCTTGGCCAGAAGACACAAGGCCCTCTGCAGATAGCTCCATCTGACCCAAACATGGCTACCAGGGTGGGTTCTGGGAAAGTTTGCCAAAAAATAGCCACTGGGGCAAGATGCCAAGTGAGAAAAGGGTTAAATGGGGACAGAGAAGAGCCTGTGGGGCAAGGTGGCAATGTCACCTTGAATTGGCCCAAGAGGAGAAGTCAGAGGCAGGGAGAGCGGTCTTCTCGACTGTGGTATGTTTAAGACATTGGGATTATCAATGACTATGGCACCCCTTCCCAGACATCTCAGGTCCCACTCGTTTCTCCTTTTTGAAGCAGAGCGTAGGAAACCAGCTGTCCTGCTTCCTATGGTCCCTCAGGGGTGGGCACCACTGTCTTTTGTCACAGATTGAACCAGAAGAACTCTTGTAAACTGTCTGGCTTTGTGCTCTCCTATGGAAATATAATGGGAGCCACAAGCACACACACAAAAAAAATTATTTTTGTTTTTGGGGCTAAACAGATGGTTCAAAGTGGTTAAGAGCGCTTGATGCAGAGGACCCAGGTTCAGTTCCCAACACCCACGTTGGGTAGCTGACAACTGCTTGTAACTCCACCCAGGGGATCTGACACACTCTTCTGGGCTCTGCAGGCACCTGCATGCATAGAAGCCAGAGGAGAGCTTATTTTAAGAGTTGATTTTTTTTTTTCCTTCTAGTATATGTATGGGTTCTGGGGATCAAATTCAGTTGAGCCATCTTGTCACCTGACAAAAGTATTTTAAGCCACCTGGGCTTGTTGGTATTGTTTGGCCAGACAAGGGCTACTATAGTTCACTGCTTTCAGATAAGGCATCTGGAAGCCAAAGGAAAGAGGGCCTGGCCGTGCTGGTGGTGAGCTAGCCCCAGATTGCAGTGTTGTTAGCCTCCTGGGTGGGCAGTATTGGAAGAGAACTGTCCTCAGGAGGCCGTGGCTGGGAGAAACCTGGGACAAGTCACTATTGGCAACCATTTCTCCTTTATGTATCCTGACTATGACCTGGCCTCCAGAGTGGCCACTTGATCACATGGGCTTCAGATTTCTAATCCTGAGAATTCATGGAATTTGGTGTCTGCCCCTCTAGGCAAACACCAAAAGTATAATTTTCAGAAGGCTCCTTGTGATGTCTTGTGACCAGCAAGACATCAAATGGATGATGACTTAGCACTGTTATCAGTCAAGACACCGTATCATTGGATGATACGATACTTCTACCCAGATGTCTTCCAGGCTGGGGTATTAGGATGTGTATGGAGCCCAAAGGTGAGCACCAGAGAGAGCCTTGTGACTACGTTGGGAAGGTTGTCTACCTCCTTTTCATTTGTGCTTGGGTGACTTGGAGGATGCCTCCACCTTCCACAGGTGGCCTTGAAGCATTTGGTCAGTTTCTCTGTCCAGTCTCTCAGTGAGCCTGGAAGAACAGTCTCACCACAGGCTTCCTGTGATCACACTACACAGGGATGGGGACTGACATCCAGCCAGGACATTGCCAGGGGCTGTGTCACAAGTGCCGAAGGGACTCGACCCATGACTGCTCTTTTTTCTACATCATGACAATGATTCCTGATGAATAGATCCATTGTTTAAGATTTAATTATTTATTATGTATTCAGGCTTCTGTCTGCATGTGTGCCTGCATGCCAGAATAGGGCGTCAGGTCTCATTATAGATAGTTGTGAGCTACCATGTGGTTGCTGGGAATTGAACTCAGGACCTCTGGAAGAGCAATCAGTGCTCTTAATCTCTGAGCCATCTCTCCAGCCCCCCCCAGATTCGTTTGTTAATCTAACAAATTTGTTTTGAGAGAGCTGTGTGCCAGGCACAGTTCTAATTATTGGTGGTACAACAGCAAGCAGAACAATTTTAAAAAATGTTTACAGGTAGGGGAGCATTAGCTCTGTGGGGGATTGCTGCTGGGAAGTGTGGAAAAGGTGAATGAAGAGCTAGATGTGTAGATATTCAAGCCTGTGTCCAAGACAAAAGCCTTCCTACCTGACATACAGCAAGTGCAGAGGCTGAAGGAAGGTGTATGCCTAGCTTCCCTCACCAAGGCATGGACACATGAGAGAAGAGTTAGGTGATGAGGAAGAGAGGAACTGGTCATGTGGGTCCCTGGAGCTCGGCAGAGGTGGGTCATGTGGATCTTTGTTGGCATGGGAAGGTAAACCATCAAATGGAGACCACAAGCAGAACCAGGGTATTGGCCCTTTAGTGAGAAGAAGAGCCTATGAGGTTGCATTAATCACAGTATATTCAGTCCTGCTTGAATCCACTATGGGATACTGGCACTAATACTAAGCTAAGAAGAATTCCTGCGAGTTAACTGACACCATGGAGACTCACCTTGGTAAAGTGGGAAAGGTCCTAGTGAAGTTTAGTAGTTACAGTCCAGATATGCTGCTAAGTGTCCCATAGCACACAAGATGCTGCTACAGTGAGTTACCTGACTCCTAAAACCAACAGTGCAGAGGTTGGGAGAACCAGATCCTGCATTTGGTAACCATGAATTTCAGTTATTAATAAGAGACATAGAACATCTTTCATAGACACATGGTGGCATGCGCCTATAACCCAGCACCCTGGAGGCTCCAGAAGGGTCAGGAGTTCCAGACCAGCCTATGCTACATAGCGAGTTTAAAGTCAGCCACTGCAAAGTAGTGAGGCTGGCTTTATTTTCACTTTAAAATTTTTTGTGTGTGAGAACTTCACACAATGTGTTTTGATCATTTTCACCACCCCCAAGCTCTTCTCAGATCTACCCCTCCTTCCCTACACCAAACTTTGTGTCATTTTTAAAAAAATACCCATCACATCCAATTTATACTGTTTGCATATTCTTAGATGTGTGGCCTCCCACTGGAATGCGGTTGACTTTCCAGGGGCTACAGAAAGAAAAGAAAATTGACTCTTCCTCTCCCAGTAGCTGCCAAGAGCTCATGGCTAGAAGTAGGACCCCAGGCCCACCTCGCCCCTTGATACTGGGGATTGGTCTGTGCTGATCTTGCACAGGTCTTAGGCTTGCTGTCACAGTCTCTCTGGGTTTCTTATGCACCTTGCCCGATGGATCCTGAAGACATCTTGCCATTTCCTTTCTTTGCCTCTTATCCCCTTTCTACCCACTCTTCTGCAATAACCCCTGGGCCTTGGTAGGAGAGTATGTGATACACATGTCCCATTTAGGGCTGAGCATCCTGCATCCCTGGTCCTTGACCAGTGTGAGCCTCTGTACTTAACACTCTCTACTGCAAGATTCTCTGATGAGGCCAGCTTTAAAAGTCAAGGTCTGTAAATGTATTTCAGTGATAAAATTCCTGCCTAGCATATGTAAGGCCTGGATTTGAACCCCGGAAACACACACACACACACACACACACACACACACACACACACACACAACATCTTTAATTTTTTTTTTTTTTTTTTTTTTTTGGTTTTTCAAGACAGGGTTTCTCTGTGTAGCTTTGCACCTGTCCTGGAACTCGCTCTGTAGACCAGGCTGGCCTCAAACTCACAAAGATCCGCCTGCCTCTGCCTCCCGAGTGCTGGGATTAAAGGTGTGTGCCACCACCACCCGGCGCATGTTTAATTTTTTTTATTACCACTTTTTTTGGTCAAACATCTGCTCTATAATATGGTGTGATAACTGTGATAATATGGTCTGGAGACACAAAGAAATCTCTGATCAGAAGTTATTACTTCATGAACAAAAATATAAAAGCTTATAATTCTATAATATGAAATTACAGTTTGGGATATATAATTCAGGCATTCTAAATCTCCAGTTTCAGAGGTCAAAGGATATTGAGCAAGGCATTTAGTAACTAAATAACATAAACCAGTAACTATAAGACATAGGCTTCTATGATCTGTTTAGTGCTTGAATCAATGTATCAACAGTAGTTTGTGGGAACAAAGCATAAGTTATTCAGAGAGACCTGCAAAGATTCACACTATAGATGGGGTTGTTTATGATGGACTGAGTTGTTTGGCTCATGGTACCAGGGGCGGCCTCATCCCATAGTAGACGGTGCAAAGGCAATGTGTGGGGATAGCGAGGATTCGTTCTCTTCTACTTCACAACAAGGCATCCATTGGCATCCATTCCCTCTGTAACTCGACCCGTAAGGGAAGGGTTCTCAGGACCTAAACAAATCTTAAAGGACCCACCTCTCAATTTCAATCTTAAAAATCCAAAGACTAGAGTCTCTAAATCAGGTGTGATTAGAGACCTAGTCAAGGCAGATTTATCTGTTCAGAGACTGTGTGTTTGATTTTGTTTATACTGTATTTTTTCTTCTCTTCACTTCTTCCTCTGCTATATTTTCTTCTCCTTTCTTTCCATGATTTACTTTATAACTTAAAAATAGTATTTTGTGGCTGAGTGTGATGGCACATGATTTTAATCCCAGCAGGAGGCAGAGGCAGGTGAGTTATGAGTTTGAGGCCAGCCTGGTCCATGTAGTGAGTTCTAGGCCAGCCAGGGGCCACATAGTGAGATCCTGTCTCAAACACACACACTAATAATATTTTGAGTGGAATCGTTAATGATAGGTTTTCTTTCCTAATTTGAATTTGTCTATACATTTTCCTCTAGCTACCACTGTAGCTGCATACTAAAAATGCTTCTGTTGTTCAACTCTGGGGTTATTTCCTCATTCTCATAGCAATTCTTTTTTTGTTTTGTTTTGTTTTTGTTTGTTTGTTTGTTTTTCGAGACAGGGATTCTCTGTGTAGCTTTGCACCTTTCCTGGAACTCGCTTTGGAGACCAGGCTGGCCTCGAACTCACAGAGATCCGCCTGGCTCTGCCTCCCAAGTGCTGGGATTAAAGGCGTGCGCCATCACCACCCGGCTAGCAATTCATTTTGACCCTTGAATTATTTAGCCCTGTGATGTTGTTTGGCTGGCAGATTGAAGTCTTGCCCTCAGCTCTCAGACTGATATTGTGTTCTGAGGACCCGCCGTTCTGGGATCTCAATGGAAGGCTTTGCCCACATGTAGATAGTTCCACTAGGCCTCCTAGGACCCCACTGTGTTCTGACTCCACAGTTCCGCTGGGCCTTGCCTCTGTAAGAGTTTCCTTTGCTGGCTCCAGCTATGTCCTGGCCCCAGGCTGCCGTGACGTCCTTTGACATCCAGGCTGAGGAAGTCATGTCCAATTGCTCTTACATGCTGTGCCTACAGAGTTGGCATCCTGTGGGCACTGCCACTGCTTGCCTCCTGCTGCCTTTGGAGGGATGGGCCAAGCTGCTCCAGAGAGTAGTGGTTGAGACAGCGGGAAGCTGCCAAAGAATGTGGGGAGTAAAGGCGTATCACAGCCCTTGGCAGCGAGCCCCAAGGTCTTGCCTTTCTTCTGTTTATTTTCTTCTCTAAAGCTTGGCATTCTGGGTGTGAAATGGGAGGGACCTCAATAGGAGTTTCCAAGGGGCCTTTGGGGTCATTCTCCCATTGTCCTGATGAATAGCCTCAGACCTCATTCTGTCTATACTAATCTTATCAGATGATTACTTGGCCACACCTGCATTTTCCTCCCATGAAACATTTAATTCTCTACAGAGTCCAGGCTGAGAATCCTCCCAATCCCTGAGTTCTGTTTCCTTTTAATTATGGATTCCATTTTAAAATCATGTCTTTATATATACTCACCGTCTTCAGTCCAGCCACACAGCATCCCAAATGCTTTGTGGCCAAGGTGTTTCTTCCACCAAATATCCTCTTTCATCCTGCCGTCCTCCACAGAGTTTTAGGGCACAGACAATTCAGCCAAGTTGTCAGCCACTTTATTACCAGGATGGTCTTTTCTCCAGTTCTAACAACACTTGTGTAGTCAGAGAGTCCAGACTTTGCCTGCAGTTCTGGTGTGAGCCATTCCCCGAACCTGTGTTCATCCTAACAGTACTTTTCCTAGCCCACACATACCGATTCTTCTAGCCTCTCCCCAGCTCCTAAGGGTATTTATTACAGCGATAGCCCCACTTAATCACGACTAGGTCGGTTTTTTTAGTCTGTTCTGTACATCTCTAACTACATTCTGTAGCCAAGATAATGTATAATGAACAAGTTCATTTGGATCATGGTTCTGGAGGGTGTGAAGTCCAAGATGAGACCTTCTGGCTATTTCATCACCAGACCAAAGGCAGAGAGTGGGAATAGGGGAGAGGGTCAGAGGCTGAATTTGTCTTTTCACACTGGCTCCATTCCCATCTTATGGAATCCATTCCCGTGTTAAAGCACTGAGCACTCACGAGAGCAAAGCTCTCTGCACAAAGCACTGAGAATTGAACGCTAGCCAAGTTTTTTACTCTGGAGACCTCCCCACCTCTTAAAGGTCCCGTCTCCCAATACCACCACATTCAGGATCAAGTGTGCACTGATGAGTTTTAGGGCTCACATTTAAACCATAGGAGGCATCCTAATGCTGACCAACCTGGGCAGAGTCGGGGGTGTGGAAGTGGATGTTCTGTTAGTGTGCTTGGGGTACAGCTACTCAGTGTACCTTTAGTTTCTTTTCTGGTTGATGTAACAAACTAGCTGGAACAAGCAATTGAAGGCAGGAAGGATCTGTTCTGGCTCACAGTTGGAGGGTCCAGTCCGTCATGGTGGGGAAGGCACAGCAGCCAGGGTGAGAGGTGGCTGGTCACACTGCATTCAGACTGGGGAAGTCGAGAGCCCTCGGAGCTGGTTCTCCACTCACTTTCTCCTTCATAATCAGTCTTGGCCACAGCCGGTGGAATGATTGGTCTTCCCAATTAAGCTAATCTGAAAGATCACTCAACATGCCCTAGGTGACTCTGTGTCCTGTCAAGTTGAGTATTAATCCTCACACATACATTGGTATACCTGCATTCGTAGCTTCCTGGTGACACAGTGCCAACATTGTGGTCATGAGAGTGTCTTTTGAGATGGTTTTGGATCGGAGCACTGTAAACCAGAGCAAGGTTTGCTGTGTGTCATTTTTCAGCAAGAGGTGGAGTGGGCAGTAAGGAAGTGGAGTGTTGAAGTTTGACCTTGGAGGAAACCTTGAAACAAGGATAGCCTGAGGAGGAGATGAAGCAAACACAGGTGTTTGCAGAGACAGAACAGAAGAGGTAGGAAGAGCAGAGGGGTGGAGAATTAGGCTGGACCTGATTCTGGGAAGGTGATAGACAGGGATCCCTCATCCAGGTGGTAGATTTGGAGAGAGAAGTGATGGATGAGTCTAAAGGTGTTAAAATGGCAAGCAGAGCCAGGGTTTTTTTGTTGTTGTTGTTTGTTTGTTTTTTGTTTTTGTTTTTTTGTTATTGTTGTTTTTCTTACAGAACTGAGAGCCATCGGGGATATGGCTCCATGGTAGAGAGAGCACTTGCCTAGCATGCCAAAGGCTTTGAATTCAATCCAAACAAAAAAATCCTGAGGGGCAGATATTCAAGAGCTAACGAGCATAGAACCATTCAGCAAGCCTTGGACTTCAGCCTGCCCCCTACTACACACACACACACACACACACACACACACACACACACACACACACACAGTCCTAGACCCTCCCTCTCAGCAATATCATTAAGCTGAGTCCCGTGGGTAGCCTCAGCCCTTGGGGGATATTGATCAATAGGACTTTTTTGGGTAGCAGGTACTAGCTGGTTACCAGCCTCTCCAGGGCCCTTTCTTCCTATGTCCTTGTTTGCCATTTTGAGAGTCCCCTGACTGTGCTTATCAGCACACTTTATGCCAGGGATACCTTGGTTCATGGAAGAATACCAACGATGCAGACAACTTTCCTGACATGGCTGGCTTTGCCTAGCAGGTTGGGTGAATAGATTCTCCTTGGCAGCTGGTTCAGAGGAGACGCTGCTGAGCCTTGGACTGGGTTGCAGGTTTCTCCTCAACAGATTGTCCTTTTAGCCACCAGTCAAGAAGCCCTGTCCCCCTGGAATATCCAGGGACACAGAACAATCCTCTGGGCTTGGCCCAGCAAGGAAAGGAAATAAGTCCTAGGTTGGGCACCTTGGAGAAAACCCTAAGACTAGCCAGGCTGCTTACAATTGTCCTGGTATTGATTTGGAACAAAGATGTGCCAGTGTAGACCTGCATTGGGAAAGAGGCCAATGAAGGAGTAGTTGTCTTGTTTGAGTTTGCTCCAAGCTACTTCCCAATGACTGCCAAAGTCTCTTCCCAAGGTCAGTGCCAGAGTATGGCTGAGTAGTTGTCTGTCATAGACTCTGGAACCTGTTCTATGCAGGATTTTCCATTTTGGCGGCATGCTAGAGTCACAGAGAAAGTGGATCTGTTGTTTTGTTTGTTTTCCTTTTTACTCATGATGCCTGGCCTCTAACTAATGTGATCAAAGTCATGGAGAGCCAGACTTGGACATCTGGATATTTTAAACCCCTTCGGTCACTGCACTGTGTAGCCAGCTTTAACTGGAAAGTTCCCCCTTAAGAGAGATCTAGACAAAGGAGGGTAGGAGAGGAGGCAGTTGATGATGAATCCGGGCATGGAATTTTTCAACTCCAAGTGTGGTCCTAGCAAGGCCTAAGGGAGCTGGTAAGAGCATAAATCCTCAGGCCTCACCCATACCCTCTGAATCAAAATGTGCTCATCAAAGGTTAAGTAGTCATCTTTGGAGGCTGTCTAACTAAGCTGGTGGTTTTCCACCATGACTGCACATTAGAATCACCTGCCGTGTGTAAGCAAATTCCAGGGCTGGGCTAGACCAGTGAACTGGAAATGTCTTCATGTGGAACCCAGACAAATACTCATTAAGAATTTTAAGTGGTTTTATTTTTATATTTATTTCTTTTTTTGGGGGGGAGAGGGAGGGAGGGAGGAGGGAACTTGTGTATGGAGGTCAGAGGATGACTAGAGGGAGTGGTTCTCTCCTCCTGTCCCCTGCATTGAACACAGGTAATTCAACGGGCTTGGCCACAAGCACCTTTACCTGCTGAGCCATCTTGCTGCCCAGACAACAACAGACTGTTTTCCTGCTCATCTGTCATCCAGAACCTCTTCCCTGAGCACTGCTTCTCAAACTTAAATGTAGGACCATGTTCAAATCTAGATCCTGATTTTGTAGGTCTGCAGGAGGCCTAAGACTCTACCTGGCTAATAAGAGTCCCTTTGGTGCTTATGTTGCTGAGCTGACAAATGCATTTTGAGCACCAGGGATTTAGCTATTGATTTACTTCCTGTGTTGACAGCTGAAGAGAATGAGAGCCAGAGAAGGACATATGTTCCATGGTCACCTAACATGCCATTCATTTAATGTTTCAGTTTTTAACTTTTGGTGGTCAGAGTTGGGGCTTATTAAAGATAGTTTAATATAATTTTAAGCATGAAGACTTAGAGAGAGGTGCTTAGAAATATAGACCCCAGAGCATTGGTGTGAGTTTCTCAAAGAAGACTCATCCATTTAATGCCTTTAATGAAGTAAATTAGTTAATTAGTTAATTTTTGAGACAGGGTCTCACTGTGTAGTTCATGGGAGACAGCCATGCAGGAGAAGCCCATGTGATGAGGAATGACTTGGAGATTGTTGTGAGTAGCAAGGGAAGGTGTGTTCACTTTGAGGACTGTCAAGAATTATTAAGGGTGACTTTAACTAAAATTTAGGATAACAGATCTCACTTTTGGCTGAGTGAGTGTGGTGGCACCTATCTCTTTCACTCACTCACTCACTCACTCACTCACTCATTTACTCACTCACTCACACACTCACTCACACACTCACACACTCATATTCTCACTCACACACACTCAAGCACACACACTCACACACACACACACACTCACTCACACACTCACACACTCACTCATTTACTCACTCACTCACTCACTCATTTACTCACTCACTCACACACTCATTTACTCACTCACTCACTCACTCACTCACTCATTTACTCACTCACTCACACACTCACTCACACACTCACACACTCATATTCTCACTCACACACACTCAAGCACACACACTCACACACACACACACACACATGAAAGAAGGGGAGAGAAAGAGAACAAAGTAAAACAAAAGTTAGTCTTTTTCTTTCTTTTGAGGAGGAGCATCTTCAATCCCCTCCAGTGTTTTGCAGATGGCTGCTAATTCCCTACAGAGGAATGAGGAAGTGTCTGGCATGTCTGGGTTCTACCCTATACTCAATTGTTTGTTTTTGTTTGTTTGTTTTTTGGTGGTTTTTGTTTGTTTGTTTGGTCATGGTTCTTGAACTCATAGTGGGATCTGGGGAATGTCTCCACTTGGGGTCACACCCTTGACTCCATAATAGGAGTGTATTCAGAATCATAGATTTATGACTGTGATACACGACATTTCCTCCAGATGCTGATCCTGCCTCCAAGAAATAATCCAAGATGTTTTACTTGGCCTCAGGAGAGCACAAACTAGCGCTTCCTTCACAGTCTGTCATGAGTCATTTGCTCTGTAGGTGAAAATGCATGTCCCAGGACCCATCCAAACCAATAAAGCCCATGTCTGTGGAATGCATGTGCTCAGTGCATGGCTCTGTGATTTTCTCTGTTCCTGACCATTTGAGAAACAGAACAGGACAGAAGCAACATAGACTGGAAGAAGCTGGCACTTAGCATCTATACATCTACCTAAGTCTGTTAAGCCACAAAGATTTCTTAGTAGTGTGGTCTTAGAGGAGTTGGTCTGTAGAACAATTTACTGCTTCTGACCTCCCATATTACTTTGCTAGCTTCTGCCCACTGACAAGGGAAGTAACCCTTGACTCCTTGTAAATCCGTACCCTTGGGGCTCCCTGACCCCTCGTGTACAGCACCAGCCTTCCTTCCTGAGTTTACCATGTATCTTAGGAGGTGAGACCTGGGTACTGCCAGAGTCTAGAAGGGCTGAGAAGAGGGTTTCTTGAGGACCTTCATAGCCGCATCCTCATTCCCAGTATCTGTCCCAGTGCCTCTGCCTGGCTGAAGTCTGCAGAGATTGCTCATGGGGCCAGAGGCAGCAGTGGCCCCAGATGGGATGAGCTTCAGTTGGACCAAGAACCAATCAAAATCTGGCATAGTTAACTTTTGTGTCAGAAATGGTGGATGCACCTACTTGTCCCCCAAACTGATTCTTCCTGAGTCAAAATGCTGGAGAACCTCATTGAACACTGGTGTCAGTAAGTCTGGCATGGGAACTGAAAGAGGGCTGGGGCCTCAGTTCCCCTTCCTGTAGCCGGGCCCCACCAAGATCTCTCACACTGCCCTCTGAGAGCTGAGGAGGAAGATCACCTGGGGCTGGCCGCCCCATGGCGTGGCTTCGTGCTCCTAGAAGAGGAAAGGGTCAGGCACAGGGTGTGATCTGCTCTAGTGTCTAGGTAGGAGCGCAGATGGAACTGGACTGACACCTGGGACTCCTGCCTCCTAGGTGGCCCGAGGCAGCCGGGATGACACTTCTCCCCAGGAACCCTGCTATCTGCTGAGAAACATGACCAGCAAATCCCGTGAGTGTTGTCCAGGGGCTCCCCTGAGCTGGAGGGTCATTTTGGGATTCCCTCAAGGATGGTAGACAGTCACACTAGGAGCCAGGGACCCTCTTTTCATCCTGAAATACCTGGGTCCCAGCTCCTGGGACAGGAGATGCCAGGGATTGCTGTGCCAGGGGTAGAGGGATGGGTAAAGGAGAAGGTGGCTTGGAGCTGTACCTTCCTATCTCTACCTCCAGCTCCTCTGTGCATGTACCTTGCAGGCTGGAAGTTCCTGGCCATGCTGGCTCTGGTCCTTGTCGTTGTCATGGTGTGGTATTCCATCTCCCGAGAAGATAGGTACGTTGAACTGTGAGTACGCTTTCTGTGTCATTCCATTGTTTCTTGTCAGAGATGGGCTGATACAAAGGCAGGGTGTCTAGCAAGGCAGGAAGTTTTTGAGACCCTTGGCCTGACCTCTCCTCTTCAGCTGCTAGCCCAGAGCCCTTTCATGAGGTTGGGTGGGATGGGTAGGGGTGGGGATCCAGGTGGTTTTTATGATCTCTCACAAAGGAAATATTGGGGCAGAAAGATCTGCACCCTCGATGGTTTGGGTTCAAAGTGGAACTTAGGTTGAGGAGATGCTAACTATTTAATCCTTCTCCAGTACCGTAGGAGCTCTGTGCCATCACTGGGGAGGTGGACCCTGTCTGGGATGCTAGCCTCGGGGCCTCAGTTGACTGGGCCTCCTGACTCTTCTCTTCCTCTCTCCAGCTTTTATTTTCCCGTCACAGAGAAGAAAGAGCCGTGCTCCCAGGGTGAGGCAGAGAGGCAGGCCTCTAAGATTTTCGGCAAGTAAGCACCTGGTGATGGGACAGGGCATGGGGGATGGAGGATTGAGGGGGCTTTGCCTCATTGCTAACTGGCTGGAGGGTAGATGAAATTGGAATGACAAAGACCTGACCTTGTTCAGCCAGACTAATCTCTTTCTCATCCCTACCCTGTGTAGCCATTCTAGGGAACACCCCATCTTCCTGCAGCTTAAGGATTATTTCTGGGTAAAGACATCATCCGCCTATGAGTTGCCCTTTGGGACTAAAGGGAGTGGTAAGTTATTGCTCAGCTCAGTGGACTAGCAGCTCACTACCTGTGAGCTGTTTAGTGGGACCAAAGGAAGTGGTAAAATAATGAGTTGTCCTACCCAAGCACGTGGGAAGTTCATATCCTGTTCATGTGAGCCATGCTGTTGGACATTGCTGTCCACTGGCTCCAGGCCTGGGTTCTTTTGCGCAGACCCAGGTACCTATGTCAAGGAGAGGAAGTCTGGGGAGTGGAGTGGGAGCAGCCTTTAGAATGCTGGTGACCATGGTCTTCGTTTCTTCTATTCATTCTTTTTGTAGAAGACCTTCTTCTCCGGGTGTTGGCCATCACTAGCTATTCTGTCCCCGAGAGCATACAGAGGTAAGGAGGTATTCTTCTCTTTGCAGTCTAGGTACCTTCACCTTTCCCTGCTCCAGGGTCAAATCATCTTGGTTAGTACCATGTCAACCAGCCTTCGGTCGCTGGTTCACTGTGGCCAATTTGACACCCCCTAGCCTGCCTGTCTCCAGGAGCTACAGGTACTCTAACACCACAGCCAGCCAGGCGGTGGTGGCGCTCGCCTTTGATCCCAGCACTCAGGAGGCAGAGCCAGGTGGATCTCTGTGAGTTCGAGGCCAGCCTGGTCTACAGAGCGAGATCCAGGACAGGCTCCAAAACTACACAGAGAAACCCTGTCTCAAAAAACAACCAACAACAACAAAAATTATAAAAATTTTAAAAACCACAGCAACCTAGCCTGAGCATCTAGATGCCAGAGGAGGCAGAAGCTGCTGACGGTGTTGCCATGGCAACAGACAGACCTGGGCCACAGGCAAGGGAGCTGTGTCCTAGGGTTTCTCCTCCCTTCCTTCTCCTCTTTTTTTCCTTTATGAAGCCCAGGATGGATTTGAATTCTGTAATTTTCTTCTGACACTTCCTAAGTGCTGATGTTACAGATGTGTGCCAGCTTACCCAGCTCTTGTGCCGGGGTTGCCCGCGGTACTCTGTATGCTTTCCTTCCTCTTATTATCTCTTTGCCATGCTGGCTTGTTTGTACTTCACTGTGATGCCTAGGACTTCAAGGTCAGTAAGACTATTAGCAGGGCCACTTAGCATGCCTGATCCATGCCGATCATCAGGGACTGAGGAGAACCTAGAAGTGACCTGAGGTGGCCCCCAGGCAGATGCAGAGCAGCGAGAGTTCAGCAGAGCAGGGGCTCCTCCTGGCTTTGACCACCCCTCTTCCCACGGCAGCCTCGAGTGTCGTCGCTGTGTTGTGGTGGGGAATGGGCACCGGTTGCGGAACAGCTCACTGGGAAGTGTCATCAACAAGTACGATGTGGTCATCAGGTGTGTGGCCATCCCTCCTGCTTCTTTTTGGGTCCTGGATGTCCCAAACAGGGGGCTGACATCTCTAGTAATGGATATTCTTTCCCTGGCCCAGATTGAACAATGCTCCTGTGGCTGGTTACGAGGGAGACGTGGGCTCCAAGACCACCATACGTCTCTTCTACCCTGAGTCTGCCCACTTCGACCCCAAAATGGAAAACAACCCAGACACGCTCTTGGTCCTGGTAGCTTTCAAGGCAATGGACTTCCACTGGATTGAGACCATCTTGAGCGATAAGAAGCGGGTAAATTGGGACAGATGGGAGAGAGATATGGTTATGGGGATACTATCCTCCTCAGGGCTTCACGTCCCACAGAGTGCCTTGTGATGACTCGAAAGAGTTGGTGAAGGGACAGGGTGAACCAGGCTCTCCACAGCCAGAGCCTTGGGCCTCTCGCCAAGGGCATTATTTTATAGGGCTGCTGATAAGCTGCCCTGCGTTATAGCTCAAGAGCCTGGAGGAGTTGGGGTGGCAGCCAGAGGCCCTCTGGGCTGTAATAGGAACACTGTCAGAATGTGTGAGAAACCCTGGAACAGGGGAGCTGTCCCACAGTTACCTTGGAACAGGCAGTTTTTGTGCCTTTCCTGATGGTCCTCACAAAGAGCCTACTCCCTCACTTGGCCATCTGGTTAAAGGCTGAACTGTCTGATCTGGCATTTTTTTGCCCAGTATGTAGACAGTCTAAGGCTCAAGCCCCTTCTTGTGTGCGTATCTCTGAAACAGGTAGTGGTCAGACCCTGCACTCTCCACATTACCCTTCCTTCCTCATAAGGGGACCCTTCGACCTCCTTTGGTCTCTCATCTCTGGCACAAGTGTTACCTCAGTTCTGCTGCGCACCTGAGGTATCAACCTTGACCTGGACCCCATCCTCTGCCTGAAGACCACCAACTGGGTTAGAGTTCAGAAACAGGTCTTTACCTATTTTCATCTCTCCCTTCTGACCCTGCCCCCATAGGTGCGAAAAGGTTTCTGGAAACAGCCTCCCCTCATCTGGGATGTCAACCCTAAACAGATTCGGATTCTCAACCCCTTCTTTATGGAGATTGCAGCAGACAAGCTCCTGGGCCTGCCCATACAGCAGCCTCGAAAGATCAAGCAGGTGATGAGAAGCTGGCAACAGTGAGACCAAGCTGGGAGGAGATTGGGGTCCTGGGTGGAAAGTGAGGAGGAACTCGAGAGGCAAGAATGATATGGGTGCAGCTTGTACTTGACCTTTGAAGACAGGCTTTGTGGTGTGCTGCCCTGATGGACAGTGTGTACTTGGGAGAATTGAATCGGGCACCCTGAAAGTAGGAGTGAGCGAAAGGTCTAGGTTGGATTTGGGCACTGGACTTCATGATGTTTTTGGCAGGTTCTGGTCAGAGCCTGTAAACTCTGGTCAGAGTCAGTGAGCTGCCGGCATACTCACTGGCCCTATCTTTGAGAACAGCCTGAGTCAATGAAGAGTTACTGTTAGATGCTTATCTTGGGACATACTGATCTGATGTCTTGGGTATCATGAGTATGGTAAACCAGTTTAGGGAGCTATCACAGTTTTGTGAGCCCAGCTTTGATTTCAGCACTCTGTTTCCTGGTACTTCACAACTGACAGAGTTTACCCCATAGTGTAGCTTTACAGATAGTTTTCCCATGTGTCATAGTTGACTTTCTCATGGGGGCATGTGAGACAGCAGAAAGAGGTCACCAGCAGGCATTGGCAGGACTCACGGTTCTTCCACTTGCTGTGGTTACCAGGGAGGTCTAGGACTGGGGGATTTCAACTGCTTATCTGCATGGTGGGGATAATATTTGGGCTGACCTCTTAAGTCTATGGCAGGACTTAAGATAACAAAGTTGGAACACAGCGGCTGCTCTAACAGTATCTGCCCCTTTTTGTCTTCTTGTTAGTTTTCTAGAGACAGGCTGGCCTCAAACTCTTGGTAGTCTTCCCAAGTGCTGGGGTTACAAGGATGAGCCACTATACCCAGCGAATATTAGCCAGATTTTAAATAAATATGCTTATTCTTGACTATCTATGTTATTCAATGTCATGCGTTGGACGCCTGCCGTGTGACTGCCTAGTGGTGAGCCTGAGCCCACGTGCTTGGAGACTGAGCGGTGCCCCTGCTCCGAACAGATGCTGTGTAGCAGGATAAGCAGTTCTAGGTTTCCTGCTGGATGAATGGGCAACTGTGCTCTACTTACTTAATACAGAGAGTGCCAGGAGGAGGGGCAGAGCTGCTGAGGAAGTGATGGCCACGTGATTCTGCAAGACCCCAAACTGGATGTGAGAGCACAGGGTGATTAAAGTGGCAGGGGTGGCCAGGTGTGGTAGTAGATGCCTGTAATCCCAGCACTTGAGAGGGTAGAGGTAGGATTTCAAAGTTAGCCTCAGCTACGGACAGATTAAGTTCAAAGCCAGCCAGGGCTACACAAGCTCCTGTCTTAAAAGGTAGCAAGGGTGAAAAAGAAGGCTTACTAAGAAGCAATGAGGGGGCAAAGACAATTGAAAGAGATGCTGGGAGAGATTTGGCTTTAAGAGGCCTTATGGAGTCCAGGAAGTGACTCTTGGGGTGAGTGGGCAGGTGACATGTTCTATAAAGCTGGCCATTGGAGGCTGGCAGGGCCAGCTTTCTGAAGTTTGAATATTAAGTTGACCATTGCTGTGGATAAATTGGGGATGGAGAAAATGGGATCCTCACAGCAGCCCATAAGGTGGGCAGGCAGGCAAGGTACTGTTGATCCTGCTCTACAGAGGCATATATCATCCCAAGAAAGTTCACACAGCCATGAGTGTCAACCCATCAGGTCCCAGGAGAAGGGCAGATCCCTCTTCCCCTCTTTGAACAAGTTGTTTATATTTGCAAGCTCCAGTTTCCTCATTTATAAAACGAGGCTAATAATAGTATCTGTGCATATGTGTTTGGAAGGGGATGGTGTATTATACAGACAGGATCATGGTGATTGTCACTATCCTTGATCCTTGCCATGATCCTCCCTGGAGACCCACATCTGTGGAGGTGTATTATCTAGTATGCTGCTGTGTCGGCCAGACTTTCATCCCTGATAGCAGCAACTGACAGATGGATAGATTGATTTTGCTCATGGTCTCAGAGGTTTCAGTCAGTCTTGGCAGGAGGACATGATGGAACTGAGCACTCAAATGTGGCATGTGGGAAGCAGAGAGAAAATACCTACAGCCCCCTTACCTACGGGACAGTGCCACCCACCTTTAGGGTGAATATTCACTCTTTGGTGAATCCTTACTGTCCTTAACAGACACCCTTAGAAGTGTACTATAGTAATTTTGTAGGTGCGCCTCAATCTAACCAAGTTGACAAGGTAACCACAGTAGCCACTAGACATATAACATTTAAAACTTAGGAACTGAGTGGGTGGCGTAGTAGTTCACGACACTCTCTGCTTCTGCAGAGTACCTAGATTTTCTTATATGCACCCACTTTGGGCAGCTTGCCACCACCTGTAACTAGTTCCAGGGGACCCAATGCCTTCTCCCAGCCCCTGGAGGCTTCTGTATGCACATGGTGCCCATAACTCAAGCAGGTGCATACACATAAAAATAATAAATAGTTAAATCTTTAAATTTAAAACTTAATAATCAGGGGTGTAGAGCAGTGGTAGAACACTTACCTAGAATACAAGAGGTCCAGGTTCTAGCTCTTGCACAGCAAAAAGTTTAGAATTTGATAGAGTAGCTAATCACTTCCTCGGCTGTATTAGCTGTATTCAGGTGCCTGGTTGGTTAGCCGTTGCCCCGTTGGACAGCTAAGGTAAAGGATATTTCCATGGCAGAGCACTGAGGCTGAGTGTGTGTGAGGTGGGTGGTGGTGGAGGACCCCTTCAAATGCCCTCCTCCTCTGCCCCTCAGAAGCCAACCACAGGTCTGCTAGCTATCACCTTGGCCCTACACCTCTGCGACTTAGTGCACATTGCTGGCTTTGGCTACCCAGATGCCTACAACAAGAAACAGACCATCCACTACTACGAACAGATCACACTTAAGTCTATGGCGGTAAGCAGCCTTGCTTGGGAGCCCAGTGAGCCACAACTAGAGGAATGTTGGGTGAGGAGGAGGTGTGGGGGCAGAAAGTGATTTGGGATATGGTCATTCAGTGTCAGAAGTGGGACCTGGGCATCTAGACACCCCAGCTGGCATCCTCTGCATTTGCTACGTGACTTCTGTCTCCTTTCTGAGAGCCCACATAAGAAAGAAAACTCCCAAGAATTGTGGGACCAGAAAGAGGGGAGGGAGACCTTTCTGAAGACAGAGAGCTACCTGGGGGCCCCTCACTTACTTCCTTGGCTGTCTCCACAGGGGTCAGGGCACAATGTCTCCCAAGAGGCTGTAGCCATCAAGCGGATGCTAGAGATGGGAGCTGTCAAGAACCTCACGTACTTCTGACTTGGATGAAAGCTGTAAATGCCAGTTCCCTACTTTGCCATCTGAGTGACCCCTGTCTACGGCTTCAGGATGCCTGGTGCCAGTACAACTCACTTGAACTCACCCTCAATGGGGAGGGTGTCCTGGGACTGGCCAGGTCTTAGGAGAGGCTATGTCTCTTGCTCCTCTGGTGGAGTCCAGGTCTAGACAGGGTGGACACACTGAGGCTACAGGAGCCTGGCCAAGGGAGGGGGGCTTGCTGCTGTGGTATCCCCTCTCTGCCAGCACAAAGTGGTTTTGTTTGTTCTGGGGGCTCCTTTTTTTATTTTGTTTTTTGTTTGTTTGTTTGTTTGGGTTTTTGTTATTGTCAATGTTTGTTTGTTGTTTTGTTTTGTTTTGTTTTGTTCTGGTTTTGAGACAGGGTCTGACTGTGTAACCCTGGCTTATCTGGAACTCACTATGTAGACCAGGCTGGCCTTGAACTCACAGAGATCCACCTGCCTCTGCCTCCCAAGTGTTGGGATTAAAGGCGTGTATGAACATGCCTGGCCCCAGCAACAAGAGATTATTTAACATGCTATTTAATTAAGGAGAAGAAAAATGCAATGGGCTGGTCCCGTGGCATTCACAAAAGGGACACAATACAGTGTTCTGCCCACTTTTTAATAAAATTTACAGAAAATTGGCCTGTAAAGGCCCTGACCTAGAGCTGGCCTCCTGGGAGGATGGAGGCAGCAAGTGGGAAAGTGTCCTCTAGAGAGGGGTTGCTACCTCCCAGCAGGCATGGGAAGGGCATTGACAAGGGGGCTCCATCTAGAAGGGGCCTCACCTGAAAAAGAGATTACAAAAGACCAATAAAATATTTTTTTTTCCTAAAATGGAAGCACTTGTGGGCTCTGTGTCTTTTCGGGTTGGGAAGAATATGGCTGGGAGTGTGGTAGCGCACAGACCTGAGATTATGGCAGGACACAGTCATTTCGGCAAAGAATTTGTATTGAGATGGTGCCCAGGTGAGCATTTCCACGCTGGCAGAGGGTATGAGCAAGCAGTGGCCAGATCAGCCCTATCTTCAGACATCCAGCCTGGTTGGTGTCTTGCATCCCAAGGGACTAAGGGAGGGAGGAGAGGTGGAGGGTGCCAGATGGAGGTGGCAGCATCTCTTCCCCTGTCCTCCTCTCTGGGAATCGCATGTTTTAAGGACAGGGTGGGGTTAGACAGAGAAAGCTATTTCTCTTCTCAAATTAAGTAGGAATCATAAAACAGAGCTGGCGGAAGGTCCTGTGAGTGCAGCGGTGAAGTTTGCCAAGACCAGAGTGGGCAGGGCTGGAGGAGCTTGGCAAGTCCTGTGAACTCGTCACTGGACCAGGGAATGAGGCTGTTTCTGTCCCAGGTCCCTTGGATCTTCAGTCCTGCCATTTGCTTGGCTCTCTGGCCTTTATTCCCCACCTTCCAGGCCCTGCTCTACTGCCAGCTGGGCCTGCTGCCACCCCCACAGCTGTTTCTTTACATCTGGAGCCAGGAGGGAGTGTTGGAACTCACAGCCGTGTCCCGGGCTTGCTCAGAAAGAGCTGCAGTCTTGAGGTTTTTGAGACAAGACAAGCCAGGATGCGATGGATACAGAAAGGGCAGTGGCTTGGGAGGGAATGAACAGGATGACACCACCTTGGAACAGTAAGGAGAACAGCCAGCCTCATCCAACAGGGCACTCCTGAGGTGTGTGGTCTGGGGGGATTCTGAAAAGCAGTTGGACCATAATGTCTGAAGCCCTTCCCTTGTTTCTCTCCCACTGGGACAAGCTATCTTACAGGCTGCATCCTGGGAAGACTTTGTAGGGGTTTGTGAGTGCCTCTAGGCATCTATGCTTTGCTTATCCCAAAAAGGGAGTATCCATTTCTCCATCCAAGTCCTTTGAAAGTGACTGTCTGCACATATGATCCAGCTGCCCTGGACTGAGGCCACTGCCTGATACTGAACGTGCCTCAACTTGAACCAGAAGCCAGCACACTGGGTCACGCTGCCCCTCCCAACTCCACAAGTTACATGGGGGAGTTGATAATCTTAGGGTGACATCCAGACCCTCACGATCGCATACATAGCAAAGTGTGTGTCTGGGCATCCACCCAGACCATTCTTTGCTGGGGGTGGGAATGGGCCTAACTCTCTCCAAACTGTGCAAGCTGAGGCAGTACCCTGCAAGGGTCAGGCCTGGGAGTGGAGCTTTGATGTGGAGTTGTTGGATGCCGTTCCTTGGTGTTCTGGGAAAGAAGTTTTCAGCCCAACTTATGTGAATGGAGTGTCTGCCAGCTTGCCTGGTACTGATTAAACCATGCCCTGAAAAGGCAGCGGTGGGAGGGGGGGGGGGGGAGAGAATGAGGGCACAAGTGGGTTTACATCAGGTTGGGCCGGGTAACTCCTGCCAGTTCGCTCCGGGCTTCATTCCTGATTCTGGCCATAAAACCAAAGGACGTATCCACGTATTTCAGTTACCTGGGGTGCTTGAAAAATGGAGATTCCTGGGTCTCAGGGGTGTGGGGTCCGGAATCAAAATCTTACAAGCATCCAGATCCACCGCTCTTAAGTCTGGACTCTAGGAAGATCACGTGGGCCTCTTTTTAACCCTCCCGTCTGGTTTGCAATTAAAACCCATCTTAATCTCCGGTGCCCTTGAGCGGTGTTAAATTAGGCGCACGCGCAGGTTACGCCCCAGGCGAGGTGGGGATAGGGGCGCTGAGTCTGTCTAACCCTGTTGGTGGGTGGGCGGGGCCATCGGACTGAGTGGGCGGGGTCATCGGGCTGACGGGGCGGGGCCATCCGGCTGAGTTTTCCCCGCCCGCCGCCCTCCAGACCGTTTGCTAGCCTCCGCCCAAGTCCGCTGCGTCCCGCTGAGCACTGGGTCCCCCTGTTCTCTCCCGGAGTGGGGAGTCGAGGTATAATCGCTGCTCGGAGCTTTGCCGCGCCCCACGAGCCCCAAGAGAAGAGACCGACTTCCAGGAAGCCAAAGATGTCTTCACCACTGTGTTAGATTCTACAAACCAATTCCTTCTTTTTTTTGGGGGGGGGGGGGGGGAGACTGAGGCCCTAGAAACGAAGGGAGGATCTCCCAGCTTGAGATCACTGTTCTGGGCGACACAGAGTATAGGTCTTTCAGCTAACACATTTAAATGTTAATGTCTTAAATTTAAATACTTCAGGGTGTTTTTTTTAAAGTTTGTTTTATTTTAAATGTATCTGTCTGTGAATGGGTATGCACATGTGAGGTCAGAAGCGTTGTATCCTCTTGGAGCTGAAGTTACAGGTGGTTGTGAGCTGCCCATGATGGATCCTTGGGAACCGAATTCTGGTCGTCTGGCCCTTGCATGCTCTTAACCGCTGAGCCATCTTTTCAAGCCCCCCCACTTGAGGTTTTGATTAACACTTTCAGAGGACATAAGTATATATCCAATTGCTTTCCTCCTGAGACTGTCCAGTCTGCAAAAAGTTTGAACTTGGAAACAATACTGTCTGAGAGACAGTTAAGTGTAGTGTGCACCCAAAAAGCGGCCCCTCCCTGCTGTGTCATTGAATTAGCTGAAGAAACCTGTTTCTCCATCTGGAAAATACCGGTTACCCATGCCTGTCTCACAATGAAATCCTAAGGATCTAATGGGAGCATGACTGTAAAGCGAGTTATAAATAACAGAATTATAAAGCAGCCTTGCATAATGGAAAACTCTGGAGAGTGTATGGAACCCGTGAGCTAGATTTGTGGGACCAAATACTTGCCCCCGTACTGAGTTAACTCACTTGGTAAGAAAAGTCTGTCTTGAATCTTGAATCATACCCACACGCTTAAGAGACTCTGTGTGTGTGTGTGTGTGTGTGTGTGTGTGTGTGTGTGTGTGTGTGTAAGGAAGGTTTTGGATAGTCAGTAGACTGAATTCAAACCCCCTTTCCAGCATTGGTTCTCAAGTTACAGTCTGCCTGCCACCTCTAGGGAATCTTGAAGAAAAGTTTGGAGGGTGAAGTCACTCGTTTTTTTAGTGGTATGTGGAATGTAACTGTAGCTTCCTAAACACGATTGAGAAGCACAATTTCATAGTTGATGGTCTCTCCTCTAAGCCTTCTGTTTTTTGGTTTGGTTTGGTTTTTTTTTTTTTTTTTTTTTTTTTTTTTTTTTTTTTTTTTTTGTTATCTTAATTATAGCTACAGAAAATGATTTGGTAGTTCAAAATCACCTTGGTTTTGTACAGGCTGTGGTTTTAGGAAATTAGGTCTGAACTGAAAAGTTGGAAGTGTGTGCAGATCCTTCAACTAATGAGGATTCCATTGTGAAATCAGGAGGCATTCAGTGGAATTTTGATCTTCCTTGTTAATGATGTGTGTGTGTGTGTGTGTGTGTAACAATATTCCCTTGATGCTGGGCAGGGACAGTGACCCACAGCACACAGAGCCATTCCTGTGGCCATGGGGGAACCTATGGAGCTCTACTCTGGGCTGTGCTGTGGCTATGTGTATTATTGCTTTTTTTTTCCCTTGAGGCAGGGCCTTGCTGTATCTCCTGGGCTAGCTTTGGAACTCACTGTGTAGCCCAGGTTGACCTTGAGCTTGTGGCAATCCTCCTGCCTCTTCAGTGCTGGTATTACAAATTGTGTCACCATACCAAGCTTAAATGCATTTTTTTTTTCTCACAGCTAGAGTTTACTATAACTAAGCACAAAGATTAACATCCACCAAGGAAAGACACCCATGGGCAGAAGCCAGAAGAGTCTCAAATTGGAGTTTCCCATTATTGGTACCCATGGCTAAATGCATATTTTTACTGATACTATACCATGAACAAAGAAGTGTATCAGGATATAACCCCATTATAAATCAAGGAGTGTGTGTGTGTGTGTGTGTGTGTGTGTGTATGTATGTATGTATGTATGTATGTGTATGTGTATAGTCCATCTGCTTTTATTCTGTCCCATTCTTTGTCAAAACCAACCAAACAAACAATAACAACAAAAACCTTGCTCAGTGTCAGGTTCAAAGAAAGCAGGGACAGCTGGTCAGTGGTGGCACACACCTTTAATCCCAGCACTTGGGAGGCAGAGGCAGGCACCGATCTCAGTGAGTTTGAGGCCAGCCTACTCTACATAGCAAGTTTCAGGACAGCCAGGACTGTTACAAAGAGAAACCAAAAAGAAAGAAAGAAGGAAAACACACCAATGGCTGTCTGTGGCACCCATTAGCAAACCAAAGTGCATTGAGTCTCCAGGCTCTCTCAGTATCACGACTATCTTCGGCTCTTGTCTGCCCCCCGCCCCCCAGCCCTCTACCCTAACGATCTCCAGGTCGCGAGCTCCCCTTTCCCCAGCTTCTCATTCCCACATTTCGACCACGCACCCTCTTGTTTCTCTCTCTTTAATCTTCCTCTCTTGGCCCCCTCTCTCTTGGCCCTCCACTCTTTGCTCTCTCTCTTATTTTTGTCTCCTCTCTTCCTCTCTGGATTCTCCCTGCCACTCCCACCCCACAGGGCTCCATCGTCTACTACTTTCTCTCCCTGTTGTCTGGCTGTACTGTGCTTCATATCCACAATAAAAATCTTTCCCTCAACCATACCTTGGAGCAGCCATGTCCTCGATCTTTAGATTTTTGTGCCCAAGAAATAAGCTGACCAGATATGATGGTGTGCACACGTTTAATCCTAGCACTCTGGAGGCAGAGGCAGGTGGATCTCTGTGAGTTCAAGGCCAACCTGGTCTACAGAGAAGTTCCAGGACAGTTGAGGCAACAAAGAGATACCCTGTCAGAAAACAAAACAATAATAAATAAGGTAGAGGACTGATAGGGGGGGTATGTAATTCAGTTGGAAGGTGTTTGTCTAGCACACACAAGCTCTGGGTTAAATTCTCAATGCCACACAAATAGAATGTGGTCAACCCACACCTGCAATCCCAGCACTTGGGAAATGATGGCATGATGATCCCAAGTTCGAGGTCATCCTTGGGTACATAGCCAGATTGAGGCCAAGCCTGGGTTACATGAGACTGTTTCAAAAAGGAAAGGGAATGAAAAAAGCAAGGTTGGGAAATGATCTTGAAGCTCACCCCCATTTGGGAGGAGCCCAGATGCTTGGAAGCCTCAGCTTCTTCACTTAGAAGGACAGCAGGAAGAACAGCTAGTGTTTGGCGGAAAAGTTGGGGAAACTTGAACTCTGGGAAGCAGATGTTATTGCTTGCTCATATCAGATTCCTGGGGAGGGTTAACAGTGTAAAGTATACAGAGGCATGTCTTCCCTCTGGGAAAGATGGGGATGGTGGAGAGGATGGAGCTGGGTGGAGCTGGGCAGAGAGAGTGAGAGGAGGCCGGGATGTCAAAACACCCCTTGAGGACCAAAGTTGCAATTACTGAACGAGGTTGTTTCAGAACCATCTGTGATTCAGAGACTTCCTAAAACACCACTTACATCTACCATGAACTTTAACATTTCACTTGTCTCAAAGTGAGTTTTTCTCTTTGTTAAGCATAGAGCTTCTCTACCTGAGGAGGTGGATCTCAGGATTAGAAGTTGGAATCTGCCCGGGACTCCGGCTCGTCCTTTCACTGTGGATTTGCTGTACTGGTGTAGCCCTTGTGTGATAGGCGAGCCGGAGAAACTTTCAGACTAGGCTACCTGAAAATCCCCGCTGCCCCTCACACCGTCATCACTTTGTCTGTACTTACCTTTTTCCGGATTTCTCCAAAGTTCAGTACCCACTTAGTGTCAAGAATTTGTTAGTGCCCAGGCAACATAGCCCTGGTCCTTAAATTTCCATGCAGAAGGGGTGAAGGGGGTGTCTTTAACTTAGTCCCCTTGATATCCTCTTTGCCTAATTGGCAGTGACTCTTGGGGGATGAATCCTTTCCTAAATTCAGCTTCTTAAGTGGAATAATATTTTCCTCTTGCTTAACTGGGAACAGATTTCACAGGACTCACATTCTCCCAATGAAGTTGTGGCTTCCAGACTTCATTTTCTAATCTTTTTGGGTGTTAATTCTTTAGACTCACCGTCCCCTCCAATACATACACACCACCGCCACCATTAGAGCATTCTTCGAATGTCCTCGTTGCATCCCGAGATATAAGACATCCTTGCATTCCAAGGATCATAGGGCTTAGGAGCAGCAGAAAGAGATGCTTTTGTTTGTCTGTTGTTTCCCAGTCAGAGAACTCAAGGGATCCTCTTTTTTGTTGTTGTTGTTGTTTGTTTTGTTTTGTTTTTTGAGACAAGGTTTCCCTGTGTAGCTTTGGAGCCTGTCCTGGATCTCGCTCTGTAGACCAGGCTAGCCTTGAACTCACAGAGATCTGCCTGCCTCTGCCTCCTGAGCACTGGGATTAAAGGCATGTGCCACCACTGTCCGGCTTCAAGGGATCCTCTTGATCAGTGGCTCAAGATGTCCCTGCCCTGTGAGTTGAAGAAGAGCACCGGGGACAGGGAGTGACAGGTGGATATTGACAGAGGCACACCTACTGCCAGGGCTGGCTAAGTGGAAAGTGGGAAAAAAAACATCCCCCAGATGGGCAGTGGTGGCACACACCTTTAATCCCAGCACTTGGCAGGCAGAGACAGGCAGATCTCTGTGAGTTCGAGGCCAGCCTGGTCTACAAAGCAAGTTCCAGGAAAGGTGCAAAGCTACACAGAGAAACCCTGTCTCGGGGGGGGGGGGGGGGGGGGACACGACGGGACGACACGACACGACACGGGACACACAATCCCCCATAGGGTAGTGGACACATAATATGTATGTATACAAAGTATAAAATCAAGGTTGGACACCACAGTTCAACAGTGTATCCTGTGAATGATACATGTTCACAAAAGGCTATTTGTTTACTTATTGTTTGTTTTGAAGTTCTGGGGATCATACCCAGGGCTTTGCACAAGTTAAGTAAGCACCTTGCCACTGAGCTGCACCCTTTTCCTCCACAAAGGGCCTTTTGAGGAGAGCTGTGATGGGATTTAACCTGCAAGGCTCGTGACAAAAGCTTTCAGTGCATGCCAGATCCGGATTAGGCACGAGGGGAGGTGTCTCAAGGAAGAACAGCAACTATGGAGGGAGAGAATCGATAATCCAGGAGCAAACATCTGCTCATCTGAGAAAAGAATCCTTGTCAGCAGAGAAGGGCAACTTGACATTTTCTCACTTTTCCTTGTTTGTGACCTTGCTAGGAAGACTGAAACACAAGGGATGACCCGAGCCTTCTTTGACTGGAGCCTTCTTTATCCGCAGAGACCAGAGATGGCTGCAGGTTTTGATGCTAGAACTGCCGATGGCTGGTGTGCAGTTACAGTCGCTAAACCCAACCCAGCTAAGATGCTCCCGAAAGACCTCTGTAAAGTGGAAGGGAAATTTGAGATTTCACATCCTTGTCATCAGTTTATGTCTGAATGTTTCTTTTTTTTTCCTAATAGACAAACTTACCGGCCCTTTAAATAATTTATATTTGAATTAAGATTTTTTAAATTTAAGTATCTATACAGTTAGTAAGAGTTTGAGAGCAGAGGCATGGCCAGTGATAGAGTACTCTCCTAGCCTGCTCAAAGCCCTGGGCTTGAGCCTTCATACTACAAAAGATAAAAAAATAGTAAAAGTTTGTCTTGTGGGAAGTTTTGTAAGGAGGGTTCTAAGGTCAGAACTTCCCTTTATTTTTTTCCCTTGATGGACACCATCACAAATCACACATTCCTGGGAAGTTCTAATCAAACTGGTGGATGTGAACCCTTCCGTTTCACTTCCTGCTCCATAATAGCAAATGCCATACCCAGCATATTTTCCTCCTCATCCAGGAAGTGAGGGATGAATTTCCTGTTAACTCTTCTCTGTTCTGAGAAACCATCCAAGGACGACGTCGATGGGTCTGTCTACATTGTTTGTCGTTTTGGATTCCCGAAACTCAAAGGTGGCTTCTGGGCCTGTGCTGTATAATGACTTGTTTCAACAGGCTTCTCAGAAATAGATTCGGCACTGTGGCATTTTAGCTCTTCACTCGAGAGTACTTCCTTTTCTGTGGAAGTTGAAGGGCGGTGGAAATAACCCCGGCCTTTGCAGACTGATAGCAAGTCTGAGAATTAGAAACTGGGCTCCTGTCCAGTGACTGTGAGCCAATAATGAAGTCCCAGCTATCAGAAAACTGGATCCTGGCCTGGAGTTGGGGGTGATACACAGAGTGTCTTTGTTTCTCAGGGAGTTTGTGGTCTTTCCAGGTCATCTGGGGACTTAAGGTAGAGGATGGAGGCCGGCCTCCTTGATGGAGCTGTGGCTTGTCTTTGTTCAGCCAGCCCTTGAGTGGCATGTGACCTGCACTGTGAGCCCCTTCTGCCAGTACTCTAGAGAGTGGCTTTGAGCTTGCACGGTGTCATGGATACATCGTGTACTGGCATGTGTGTCCAAATCTTACATTTGCATCTTATTATCTCTGTGATCTTGAGCAAGTCTTTTGGCTTCTTTAAGCCTCGTACCCACATATGTAAAAGATGAGGAGGCTTTATCAAATGTGAGGAGGATTCAGTAAAATTCGAGCGTAGAACACTCATTCTACCCCACAGGAAAACACCTACAGGAGAATTCGGGGCTCCCCACTTCCTCCCCCTCCGACCTTTTCTCTGCCTCCACTCTGGTGAGAGTCAGCGAGGCTGGAGACAACTGAGGGATGAACATGTTTAGGCTCCTTCTCAATGCTCCAGAGAATGCCACCCCCACCTCCCATCCCCCACGCCTGCAACCCCAAGTGGAGGGAACTTCAACTACAGAAAACTATCCAGTTCACTGTATGCTTTTCTGTCCATGGTGTACTCTCTTACAAGCACTGTGTACCAGAGACCTGCTTCCTCTACAATTCTTAATGTGTTTGTGCATGGGAAAGTGGTGCAGCATACAGCCTCTTGGTGCTGTCATTCCGTCCTCTATGATTATCCACATTTTTTTCTCTGTGAGTGTCAAGGTCCTAGAGGGCGATGGGCTCATTCTGTTCCATGGGACAGTTTTCTTTCCTGCTATGGTTATTGTGCCATAATCCCTGATTCTGGGAAAGAATGGATACTTCCACCCTATTAGTTCAGTGTGTGTGTGTGTGTGTGTGTGTGTGTGTGTGAGAGAGAGAGAGAGAGAGAGAGAGAGAGAGAGAGAGAGAGAGAGAAGAGAGGAGAGGAGAAAGAGAGGAGGTGTATAGGGTAAAGTGAGCTGTGGTTAGGATTAGGAAGTAGCTTCCCACATGTCCAAGTGGGAAAGATGAGGAGAAATTAATGGGCCAATCCTCTAAAGTCACTCCTTTCTTATTCCAGCACATCAAGACGGTTTACATGTAGTCATGGGCCTTTGTCCTCCATTGGCAAAGGGTAAATGCGTATGAGAAGAGGGAAAGCTTTCTGAGATGAACCTAGAGGGGACAGGGATCAACAATCCTGGAATCTATGACAAGCCAAGAGGGTACAAGGAGCAGGATGCAGGGCTCCAGTGAATACTTTCATTTCTAATGGGTTTCTAATCCTTCTGGCTTGGGGACTGCAGAGAAAGATAGCAAGGAAACTGAGAAAGTTTTAAAGCAATAGGAAATATAAATGAAGCAGAAGGTTACTCTGAGTGGAGTAGCTATAAAGGCTAGGCATAAGATCTAAGGTTAGGATCATTCAAGGAAATTGTGTGTGGAAAAGGCACAGATTTGATGATGAAGGATCTCATGATTGGTAAGGACCTCCAAGAAGATTGCAGAGGAAGAGTCAAAAGCTGTTGGGACAATTTGGTTCTTCAGAGTTCCATTTGAACTCCACTTCCTGTTCTAGAACACTAATTCATTTATCCATCCTATCTGCTATGATGATGTTTAGAAGTTTACTCTGGCCAGGTGGTAGTGGTGCACAAGTTTAATCCCAGCACTGGGAGGCAGAGGCAGGTGGATCTCTGAGTTCTAGGCCAGCATGGTCTACAAAACAAGTTCCAGGCCAGCCAGGGCTACATGAAAAAACCGTGTCTCAAAAAAAAAAAAAAAAAAAAAAAAAAAAACCCAAAAAAGTTATTATTTATTTATTTTTTGTGAGTCCTATACTTTTTGTGAGTGTTAGAGTGTTGTTGTTGTTGGATTATGGTCTTTCAAGAGGGCCAGCTTCTTATTTCCAAAGTGGAGGAAAACGCCCCTACAGACTATTACTGAGACAAAAGGCTAGAAGGATCTGGCTAGAGTGATGGTATTGACTTACTGCATTTGGCAGGAACCAAGGTTGGCAAGACCTGTTATTTGGTTGATGTCATCCACAGAGAGTCAACCTGTAGGTTCTATTATGGCCATAACCAGCCCCAACAATGACTTTCCCTTCCTGGGAAAACCTGAAGTGAAGAACATCCAAAACCAACCAAACCAACAACACCCCTGAGTTCCCACAATGCACTTGGACTCTTGGGGGTCTTGCTGTGGCTCTGCAGGAACAAAAGCACAGGACAGCTTTTGTTGGGGGTAACGGCCCTACCGTTTATTCTTAAGTGGAGCGTGATGGGAGGGAGAGGTGCAGAAAAATGTTTCCCCTTGCACAGAGTCCAGTCCACTGGAGAATGGATAATTGTTTCTTGTGTTCATCAGCTGAAAAAGTCTGTCTCATCCTCCAGCCTGTACTTCAGGCCCTCAAATCCACACCTCCCAGGAAGCACTCTGAGGTAACTGCTCACCAAACCCTGGCCAGAGAAGTTCTCACACTCCTTAGATCAGCTTGATTGTGCTGCAGGAAGGAAGGGAGAACACGAAGCAGGGGTGAGGGTGAGGGCGCCGCACTGGACAGCCTGCAACAGAGTGTGTGGGGCCAGGTCTTCTCCAGGCGTTCACATTCTCCCTCCTTCCCTTCCTCAGCTCTGAGGACACCGGGCTGACGGGCCAGTCCCACCACCAAGCTCAGAGGCATCAAGTCCAAGAACAGAATATAGTCACAAAACACCAGACAAATCAGGGGGTGGGCGCCCAGGCAGATGCTCCGCTGGCCAGGGTCATTTCTCAACCCTCAGCCTCTGTGGGACAGGCTATGCACAGTGGGGAAGCTGGGGTCTCTGGAGCAACTCAGCGCTGGGGAAAAGTCCTCCGTTCCCCAAAGCTGTAAGGAACACAGACACCAGGGATAGCTTATGGGCAGCAAGAGGAACTAGGAGAGTGGACGGCAGTTTCATAAAAGCAAAGTTCTAGCTGCCACTAGTGCCTGTGGGAGGGCAGGGTGGCTGAGGGGCCTTTAGGGGAGAGCAAGGGCCAAAGCCCTGAGCAGTATGCACTCAGCTGCATCCTCTTTATTTCCCACCTGGGAGACAGATTTGTGCTTGATTAGAGCTTCGGAGGAAGGTGGTGGCAGAGGTGCTCGGAGGTCACCCTGGAGGCGGCCAGTCCTAGGGTCCTCTGCTAAGTAGCCCCAGTCCTTGGAGAACAAAGATGTGCCCTGTCCTCCCCCCTGGCCCATCCCCGCCACAGTGCATGATCCTCAGACGTGAGTCTGCATCCGCCGCTGCAGGGGTCGACTGGGGTCGGAGTTCTGGGAAGAGGACTGGGAGTGGTGGGAAGAGGAGGCAGAGGCCTTGCTGGCCTTGTCGAACTGCACGTAGCCATCCTGCTTGCCGCTGCTGCTGACACTGCTGTCACACTGCGTGTCCAGGAAGGAGCTGCTGTCGCTGAGGGAGCCTCTCTGAAACTCCCGCTCGCAAAGCTCGATGGAAGAGCTGCCCATGCCCAACACGAACCTTTGTCCATAGTCGTAGAGGCGGCCCTGGCCACTCAAGGTGCTGTAGATGTTGGTGAAGGACATGCCTGTGGGCACACGCTGTTTGCCCGTAGGACGCAGGTCTGGCTGGCAGCTGGACAGGGAGATGGTTGGGGTTGAGTGGTGCTCTTTGAAGGTGTTGACGCTGTAGTAGCCGTTGGTGGGGTCCTGGGTAGGCAAGAACAAGAGGCATTTCACCAGGGAGCCTTCGCTGTCTGTGGCAGGAGGCTGGGCTGACCAGTCCTGCTTTGCACAGGGGAGACATGGAAGGAGGAAAGGATTGGGGAGGTTGGGTACTGACCAGGATGCAGGAAGGGTTAGCATGGCCTGGATACCAGCAGAGCCTGGCCCATGCTCATTTGTCAGGAGGGACCTGATTTACATCAGGGTGATGCACGATCATTGGGAAAGCAGCCTTTAACTGTTTTTATGTGTTTGTCCAGAACACGAACACTGATTTTTAAAATCTATTTGCTACAAGGCTGTGGGAGAGGAGAATTGCACAAACCCAGTCTTAACTCAGTTTCTTAGTGTTAGGGCAAGGAGAGAAGCTACTTTCAGCCCCTCCCTTTTAGACAGTGACACCTGCCCCCAGGCTGGCCTTGAGCCCTTCCATCCTGCTTGCTGTGGTGCTTTGTTTACATAAGGGATGGGGCCGTGGTCTCTGTAGTCCAGAAACACCCGGCTAGCAGCTACTCCTACCTTCAGGTTCTGAAACTCCTTCTCCTCTTCTTTGAGAACCTCCAGCTGCTTCAGCACTGAGTCTTGCTGGAATTCGCCCCGGTCCATCTACAACCCAAAAATGGCTACTCAAGGTGGGCTCAACTCCATCTCCTCCCAGGAGAAGACGAAGAAATGAGCTCGAGGATTGCCATATGTGTACCCTGCACAGCTGGACTGCAGAAAGGCAGGTGGGAAAGTTAGAATACAATTCCAGACCTCAGTGATGTTCTGGGAACCCTCATCCACCACAGGACAGGAGGGTGGATGATGCATTGGTATAATTGTAAAGCCTTGTTTTCTTCCACTGGGCAAGGACTTCTTCTCCAGACTTCCCACTTGAATGTTTGTTGAAAAATTATGGCCAGGCCATGCATTAAGGGCCCTGTATATAGAGAGTGAGATGCAGAAAGACAGAGCTCTGCTCATCAGGGAGATAGATGTAGATGTATCAGAGGTAAGTGAGTAATCATAGAACATCAACACTGGGTACAGAGCAGGCTCTTTAGGGCAGTCTGTCAACCAGGGGTAGGATGTTGGAAGGAATTCCCGTTGAGATGCTGGCAACATAGGTGCTATGGTTTGGATCTGAACTATCCTCCCAAAGACCATGTGGTCCAGGCATGGTACCCATCATGTGGCACAGTTAGGAGGTAGTGCTTAGTAGAAGGAAGTAAGGCCACTGAAGGTGTGCCCTAGAAGAGACCACTGGAACCCTGGCCAGCATAAGGTAGACAGTCTTCTCTGAGGCATGCTTTGCTGTGATGTTCTGCCTTGACATGGGTCTGCCAGCATCAGGACCACATGAACATGGGCTGAAACCATGAGCCAAGAGAAACTGTTCCTCTTTTATTTTTTAAGTTAATTAATTTCTCTCTCTCTCTCTCTCTCTCTCTCTCTCTCTCTCTCTCTCTCTCTCTCTCTGTGTGTGTGTGTGTGTGTGTGTGTGTGTGTATGTGTGTGTGGTGTGTATGGACATCAAAGGACAATTTTCTCAAACTCAGATGGTCAGACTTGAGCATCATTGGCTTTTCCCTTCTGAATCACCTCACCACTGTTGTTTTTGTTGTTGCTGTTCTGAGACAGGGACTCATTTTGTAGCTCAAGTTGACCTGGAACTTTTGGCAATCCTCCTGCTTCCCGAGTGGGATTGGAAGCATGAGCCACTATGCATTTTTTCTTCTTTTTGTGTGTGTTGTATATGAATCTTTGTGTGAATAAGTTGTGTGTGTGTGTGTGTGTGTGTGTGTGTGTGTGTGTGTATACATGTGTGTGTAGGCCAGAGGTTGGTGTTGAGTATCTTAAAATCATGCTCCATCTTATTTTTTGAGATAGGGTCTCTAACTGAGCCCAGTGCTCACCAATTTAGCTAGCCTGGCTGGTCAGTGAGCCCAGCAAATTGTCCTGTACTTCCCCACAACTGGGATTATCGGTGCATGCCTTTTTCACACGAATTCTGAGAGAACTTAACTCAGGTCCTCATAATTGTGTGTCAAAACACCATATCAACTGAGCCATTCCCCCGACTCCGACCCTGATTTTCTCAGTGTCTCTCATAGCAACAAAAAACTGACTACACTGTAGGTCACATCTATTCCTTATAGCAGCGACTCAAATGCACCGGGCAACAGTCTTAACATATGCCAAACAGCCTGAGGGAAGAGATCTCGCTCTCTTCCAATCCCCACCACACCTGGTTTAGGACCTTGTATGCTGTGGTCACTGACTGGAATGCTTCTGGCCAGGGTGAGTGCAACGCGTGGTATTTCTGAGTAAGTGAGCAGCTCACTGAGAGTAGTGATTGGGGAATAAGATCAGAACAAAGCTTCCACAGTGCAGAGTGAGTGTGTAAAGTGGTCAGGGAGCATAGGGATGCTTCCTGAGACACACACGGTGCATCTTCGCTCCAGCAGCGGCACTCCAGCTCAGGCTCCCACCCAGCTCTTTGAGTGGGGTGTTTTGTTTGTCTCTCTTACATCTCAGTCTTGGAGGCCCACAGCACGGGCCAATGTGCTTTCATCCTGTTATTCTCTCACTAATTGCATTATTATTATTTTTTTTTTCTTCATTTTTCCAGTCAATGTTTTGGCTCCATCTAGATTGTTGTTCTTTCTCCCCAGATGTAACAGCTAAACTTACTTCCTCTTAATGGAGTATTCTCCAGATCATAGTGTATAAGATCTCCCCGTGTGGAGGAGGGGGACCACCAGATCATAGGGTATAAGATCTCCCCGTGTGGAGGAGGAGGACCAGGGAACGTTTTCCCAAGGGAGAGACTAGTTACAGAGCCTCAGAAAGTCCCTTCTACCAAATTACCCCCTCTGCTCATCCTAAAATACTCAGGGACACCTGCCCTCTTCCTGAGGGCTTGACTTTGAGACATAAGAAATGCCTCCTTGAGAGAGAGAGAGCTGAAGGATCCATTAGGCCTGAGGGGTAGACCTGATGAAGCTGAAGGAGCATGGTTCCTTCTCAGGTCTGGGTTGTGGGTTCCCTCCTGTGTGAAGGAACACTCTGCTATGTTGGTATTATGTTAGGGAGGCCCTGGGGGAGATACAGGACCTTTGCCTTTGACAAGCTCCAGAGGACTTGGAGAGGCTTCCTTGTCCTCCAGCATTGGGCTCTCAAAGAGACTCAAGGGGACTGGAGCAGAGGGTGCAAAGCTCGCCGTTGTGTGAGGAGGGGCAGTGGAGAAAATCTCGGAGTGGATGACATTTGAATCTCTTCTTATCGCAGGACGTGAAATTCAGCAGACAGGTTGACAGGGCGAGGGGACATGGGTCTTTGGTATATAAAGGACTCCCAGACCAGGAACCACCCGTTCTTATGTCTGGAAAGCCAGATCAGTTTGGCTGGAAGACGGAACTGGAAAGATTGGCAGGTCCCTTGCAGCGAAGGGTGTGATGACGTATTGAGCAGCTAGCTGGACTTCATCCAGCATGCATGGAAGCCACCGAGGGACTTCAGTAGATTGTCACAAGAGCAGATTTACATTTAACATTTTATTTAGTTTGAGACAGAGTCTCATCAATCAGTTCAGGCTGGCCTCAAAGTCACAGAGCTACTACTGTTGGTTTGTAACCTGGCGTTACAGATGTGTGTCGCCAGATTTGTCTTTCAGAAAGACACTTTTTGTAGGGCCCCAGAGGCTGGATTGTGACAAGTGGCCAAAGCCAACTTCCATGAAGGGGTTGCTGCAGTGGTCCAGGGGGCACTGGCAAGACCCCAAAGAAGGAAGTGAGCATGGAGGAGAGGTGGGACATAGATCTGAGACCTATTTTTGAAGCAGAGTTCTGTGAATTGACTGGCTAGAGAGAGTGTAGCAGAGAGAAAGGTCAGTTTCATTCACCAAGCTTTCGTGAGCCTCTGCCAGGGATGAATCAGGCAGCAGTTGCTCCCCATCTAGTGGGTGGATTTAGAGCAACACAGTAGTTAGCAATTTCTGGGCTCCTGCAGGCAGGCTTCTACATTGCTGGATTCTGCACAGCGGATTCCGCCAACCATACATCAAAAATATTTAGGGAAAATTGCCTGTACCAAACATGCATATTCTACTCATCATTAATCCTTAAATAATATGGTACAGTAATTGTTTACATTGCATTTATATTACATTACATATTATAGGTAGAGATGATTTATGTCTATGAGAGAATACGGGTGGTTCCTATGTAAATGTTATATACCATTTTATACAAGAGACTTGCACATCCTCAGATTTGGATATCTGGGAATCATGGGACCACATCCCACACAGATATACTCAGGCTGTTCCCCCTATAATCCTGCTGACGAACCTGCATATTACTGCATTTACATTCACTTCATAGACTGAGGTTCAGAGAAGCCCATGTCCTTTATTCCTTGCTCTCTGTCACTCTTTCCAGATAGTCTCATCCTGTATCGTGTGCTCTACGAGCTTCTGGCATAGCTGATTAGGTTTCTGCCTGCACAGTGAGGAGGATTCTGGTCCTTGATGGGAGGATCAGGAAGAGGAGGTGCCGGCTTGGTGTTGCTGGAGAAGCTTTGCATTTACTTCTGGTAGACATCCAGTTCCCAAGAACGAACCAGTGCTTCTGGAAGACGCATGTGCGTGCGTGCGTGCGTGTGTGTGTGTGTGTGTGTGTGTGTGTGTGTGTGTGTATGAAGGTGGAAGAGAAGAAAATGCACTGAATATCTATAATACCCCCACCCTTCTGTGTGTATGTATGTATATGACTGCATGTAGCCACACATGTAAATTTAAGCACAGATTCTTTCCCACCTCGACGATCAGGATCCAGGTCAGGGACTGAATCACACATGTCTATGAATCTCCTATATTACTTCACAGATACACAAATAAATGCTCACTGGCTGCGTGTATGCCTGGAGCAGCATGGGTTTGCCTGGATGTGCTGCCTCTCGGCAGTATGGAGCATCAAAGAGTTTCTGTTCTCAGAATGGAGTGGGGCACAGGCGGCATTCTTACCATCAGCTGCTTGATGGTGGTGTGGTCTTCAGCCTCCCGGCCAGAAGCTGGCTCCTTGTGTACAATCTCCACTCGGATATCATTTTTGGCTGACACAACACCTTTGAGATCTGGACATAAGATAGGAAAGCATAGACAAAAATTCAGTTCTCGTCCTCAGGCAAGAGACATCAACTTCCCCACGGCCCCCTGCTGCCACCCATTGCCCCCCACCTCAGGATTTACCCTCCCCTCAGACTCTGAATTTGAAGTTTTGAGGGTTCCCCACCCATAGAACCACTGTAGAGATCTACTTTTGGCTGGATGGGCCTTAAAGGCTAGCCATGCAGACTGCCTAGCTCCTTGGTATAGGTACTTCAGCATCTCCTGTGGTTGGAGAGGTAGTCCTCATCATCCCTTCACCTCACCTACCTAGACCCTGTCACTGTGAGTCCCCACTCCCTTCAAGAAGTCTTCTCTGTCCTGGATTTGCCACCTGGATTTGAGCTTTCCATTTCTAGGACCACAAATCTTAATGATAAAAAGACCACAAGGTCTCTCGTCCAATCCGGAGCACACACAGGTCTAGCTTCCCTGAACTACAGGAGCAGCCTGTTTGGTAAGTCTTACTGGAATATGTTCTCCTATCATTTCCGTGGGGAGGCAGCGAGGGAGGTGGCAAGGCCATCTTGTTGGGTAAGGTTGCTGGTAAGGTTGCTAGCCAGGAGTGGAGAATATGAGAGAGGAAGCAGTGGCTTCCTTCCAGCAGTAAAGGATGCCAGGTGATCGTGACTTGTTCTGGTGACTCAGTGCATTCTGATCCTAGAAGCTTAGAGTTGGTTGGAGTCATAAAAGTCATGCCATCCAACCACCTAATATCCCAAATGGGGAAACTGAGGCCTTACATGTGTGTGACTTGCCCAGGGTCATAGAGTAGATTACATCTCTCCTATCTTCAACTCAACTCAGCCATCCTACCTTTCCCTTACACCTGCCAATTACATGTAACTCCAGAGCGGAGCCCAGAATGGAAGCCCTGTGTTCATACAGTTCTTTAAGTGTGTTGACACTAGAACTGTATTGCTAATGAGGAAAAGCTCGTTAAAAGTGTGTCTGGAGCAACTCTGCACATGCTTTTGTGCCCTGTGTGGGTGACTTGCTTTTCAGGTTAAAATTTCAGTCTGCAGAGCAAGGAGGGTCAAACCACCCCATTCCCTCTGAGGTTTTCCTCTCCACCCCAAATAAGAGTGCTGTGTGCCCAACCCAGAGCACTAGTGGCCTGTCCTGCTAGATGGAGGCCAGTTGAGTTTGGTTCAGCCTCAGTGGAGTTCCCACTTGCTGCCAGACACCCTCCAGGTGCATAACAGCACATCATACCCATCCCTGCCCCAGGAGCTCACAACACTGTTATGGCCCCTGTTCATTGTACTCCTGCTTACTTGCTCTCCTGGGCAGTCTAAGCCTGGCCTTTTTCTCTGTCCCCCTCCCTGAGATCCCGGGTCTCCCTCCCGTACTTCTCTGGGAACGGGCACAGCAGAAGGCCACAATGGTTGCCATTAGGACGAGGAAGGCCACACCAGCTCCTACGGCCACCCCGATGATGACGGCCATTGGCACAGACTCTGTGGGAGAGAAATAGACAAGTCTGATGAGGGCCAAAGAAACCTACTGTCCTGCTAGGATCCTGCCCAGTCCCCCAGGTGCAGCCCCTGCCAAGCTGGGGCCAGACCACTGCCATGTGGGCCCCTCTTGGGAATGCCTCGGTCGGGCCTGGGTAGGCACAGACAGTCCAACAAGGGTCAGCTCTGGATAGGAATGTTGAGACTTGATAAAGGACACAGGGTAGGTGGAGAGTAGAGAGGAGCCAGGGGAAGGGGCAGGTGCTAGAACAGACAGTGGAGGGCCGGGGTGGGTGGGTGAAACTGGAGATGCAGGGCGAGGCTAGGCTAATTTAGCTCTCTTCAGCATTAAGGAAGGGATCTGTTATGCATGCAGTGACTGGTGAGTCATAAGTCCATGGCTTTTCTTTGAAAAAAAAAATGGTGATGGTCACTGTCCTTGTTTATTCAGTTCATTACTTCCGTTTCTGTGGTTCTGGGAGGGTACGTACAGACAACCAACTCTGAGGGTTTTCAGCTCTGAGGCAACTTCCCCTTCCGGCCTGCTGGGAATCAGGACCCATGACCAACACACATGTCCAAGTGTTGGGACCAGGAGTCCGATCAGCGTCTTTGCTGCCACAGTGCTCAGGAGAAAGACCCTTTATTTTTCCTTGACCTTCACACCCAACTCCTTTTTCAAGGCCAGCCCTCTGACAGCCACCACCTGTTCTAGCCTTAAAGGGCCCAGAGTTCCTCACTTTACTCTTTCTCCAGCTTGTCTCTGGCTCTTGCCAAACAGGCAAGAATGGTAGGTGATGATGTGGGGGAGGAAGACTGTTTCCAAAAAGCTCTGCCCCTTCTATGGATGCGTACGAGCACTGAGCACATGATTTTAGGCCCTGGGTAGTCGACCAGCTCTAGGAAATTCTAAGGCAGTGTAAAATTGGGTATTAATGAACCCAAGCCTCTCTTTTGGTAAACACTAAAGTCCAGAGAAGTCAAGTGACTTGTTCAAGGACATGTGTTGCTACTGTGTGTGAATCCAGGTCTCATACGACTCCTAAGCCCATCCTGCTCTGTTCTCTGTGTGTTGCGTGGTATCCTCCAAATGTCATGCACTCCAGACAGCCGGGGCTGCTTGCTCATTGTGCCCACCTGCTCCATCATACCTTCTAAGCAACTTATTCCATGTCTCCTATCTGTAACATGGAGTAGCAATGGTGTGACTTCAGAGGCTGTTATAGGCTTTAGGTGAAAGAATGTGGGGAAAGGTCTTGGAGCAGAGCCAGGGGCTCAGCTCTCATCAAGGATTTGTCCCAGTTGCTTTGTGTGTGGGGAGGACAGTCGCAGACAAAAGCCTTCACTGAGAGGAAATTTCTCTGAATGCCGGAGCTCCTTCCCCACCCACATTCATCAGTGCAGCTTGGGTGACCCGCAGAAGGCGAGGTGTTTGTTCAGGAGCTATGGTTAGAGCATCATTGTTCTTTATTTCTTTTGCTGTTTTGGGAATGAAACTCAGGGTTTCATGCATACTAAGTGAGTACTCTGCTTCCCTGACCCCAGTTTACCTAAAGAGGAGGAAACACTGAAATTCTGGTCCTCAACCAAGCTGTTGCTGTGAAGTGGGGGGCACTTATCAGACAGACCTGGTATCTCACCATTCTGGGATTCACACATGAATTCTTTTGTTCCCTACCTATTAGTGGCCAAGATTACTGCAGAGGTGACCAAGAGGAGTTAAGAATGGCAGACCCCAAGGATTGAAAGGGGAGGTGTTGGGGTCAGGCTCAGAAATCAGGACTGAGAAAAAGAAGATGTGATCTCAGTCAAGCTGGCTTTCACAAGCAGATGCTCCTGGTGAAATGTCATTGGTTCCGTGGTTTGCATTTCTTTGTTTTGTGTTGGATCTAGCACTCCTGAGATTCCTAGAGAAAACTCAGGGCTATCTCCGCTCAGAACCAATGCATACTCTCTTGAAACCCCCAGGTTTTCAATGTTTCATCCATGACTCAGAGGGCTGAGGCAGCAGAATGATGGTCACTACTGATTTGTGCCCATATTTTCTTGAGCTGTACAGCAGGGGGTGAGTGCATCTTGGGTAGGCAGTGGTAAAGAAGAAGGGGTCTGTGCCTCCAGGTGACATCCCTCACCAGGTTCCAGTGTGTCTCCTCTTCCTGGCCTCTTGAAGTTTGACCTAGGTCATCTTTCCGGACAGAGCATTCCTTTGAGAGGGACTAGGGAGAGGCTCCCTTGCTTGGTTCTTTCCATCTAAGGAAGAGGACTGGGCATGAGGGAGTCTTAGCCACTGAAGGAGGAAGGAGTATGAAATAGAGACAGGACAGAGTCAGTGCCTCCACGGGACCTGGATGACTAGAGAGTCTGAAGATTTAGGTGGCAGATAATTACATGATGCCTCTGCATGGGCCACAGGGGCCTCTGTGGGATGGTCGCGACCTAGATTGGTGCCCTGAGAAGGGCATGTGTGTCCGGGGCATGGGAGATGTGGGCTCCACATGTAGCTAATTAAAAGAGTGACATAAACCAGACAGCCAGTGTGGGCAGAGAACTGAGACAGAGGGCCCTCAGGCCTTGGCCAGCCCTGCGGAGTAGGATTCACCACTTCCTGCTCTTCTCTGGTGTCCTGCTTGGGGATACAGAAGGGATGGTTGTCAAGATGGAGCAAATCCACCCATGGAGCTTAATGACCAGTTTGCTATGGGAGCCCTGAAGGGGCAGTGTCCAGCAGCCTTGGCTTGATGATGAGATGATGCTTCCATGGGGGATACAGGGAACAGGGAAGGTGGGGAGCTAGCAAGCATGGATGAAACAGGTCCCAGGCCCCTGGGGAGCAATGTGGAGCTGGTGATGATGCTGAGGAGCAGAGTCAGGGAGGGCCTGGAAGCAGAGGGAGGCCAGGGCAGGGGTGGGAACCAGGGCTTCTGAGGACAAGGGTGGGAGAGGAGCAGGAGCTGTGTCTTGGGGAGGAAGGAGCCCTGGGCTGTGCTATCAGGCAGGTGTCTGGGGTCCCTGGACGCCAGCTGCTGAAAGCCCTTCTCCCAGTGCCCTGACTTCACTAAACCCTTGACTGGGGAGGACAGAGAACTTAGCAGCCTCCCTGCCCCCTTTTGAGCCCCTCCCCTACTAGCCAAGAGTCCCTCCCTCCATCCCCGGGCAGTTCTCAACGGCTCCTTCCGTACCTGCTTCCAGCCCGGCTCCCGACTTCATTTCCGAACCTGTTTGGAAATAAAGCAAGCGTCCACAGCCAGGGCCTGGCTGGCCAGGGTGGGGTGGGACAGGAAATTGGTCATCTGGAGGGGTGATGGGGGGATTCCCTCCTCTGTCATGTCTCTAGGACCCATCCATAGATCCAGGTTCCCCCAACTGAACTTGAGTTCATTCAGCCTGACTTGGCCCTCTGGAACAGGGGTAGGGGCAGAGAAAAGCCAAACCTGGAGAGGTTTTGGGGGTGGGTGAGACTACTAAAGGAGGGCACAGGGGTAAGGGCATCAAGGGGAAGACAAAGAGGGTAGGCAACAGGGGACCAGGGAAGTTTGGATGATGTGTGGATGGTATTATGCAAATTATATGCAAAGCGTTATGCAAAGCAGCACCTATTAGGAAGAGGTGTTTGGAGACACTGAGACATTTGATCTGTGGGTGTGATCACGGCCACCTCATGACTGACATATTGAGGCTTGAGGGGTCTGGCTGGGACCACTCATTGGGCTTCCAACCTTTGATCAGGAGGCCCAGGCCTGCTGAACACCACCACCCCTGAACCCCATGGCTAGGTATGTGATGGCAGACGGAAGATCTGCAGCCCATTTTGGGACCTAACGTGCTGCTGTTATGTGCTGAGTGAACTTCTCTGGCCCAGCTCTCGTCTTTCTGGGATTCTCCATTTGGTAGTCTGAGCTAGAGAACGTTAAATGGAGACTGGAGTTCTAGGGTTTGTTCTGAGATGAGGGCTTGCTGTGTTGGCCAGGCTGGTCTTGAATGTGCGGGCTCAAGGGATCCTGCTACCTCAGCGTACCGTGTAACTGAGAGTCCAGGCATACACCACCATGTCCAGCAGTAGACCAAGACCTTAGCTAAGATCAGGAGCTAAGCAATGGGCATATGGGGTCATAGTGACGGGTCATAGTGAGATGGGCTTACTTCTTTCCTCCTCTCTCTCAAAATACAGCTGCGCTGTGCTCCGGAATTGGCCAGTGTGTCCTCTAGGGTACAGAGCTCCAGGTATCTATCTCCTGGAGGTTGCAAGTGCTCTGAGCCCAGCCCCCACCCCCTCACACAAGCAGCGCTGCCCTTCAGCTTCAGCTTTGGTCCATCCTTGGGCAGAATGCGTGGAAGCCAGGGTCTCTGGAAGCCATTGGGTGTTTATCACTGCTGTGAACCCAGCTCACTCTGTGGTCAACCTTTTCTGAACAGCCTCAGAGGCCACCACTCAGAGTAGTTTTTGTTCCCTTGCTGGGGCCAATGCCCCTTGCTGTAGAAGGTAGCTATGTGAGACTGTGTGGCACTTAGGAAGAGCACTATGCCTCATCCCTGGATCTGGCCTGCATTCCCTGGTCCCCCGGGCACCCTGGAGTTCTCACCTTGTTCCTTGAGTCGGATGATCTCTGTGTCAGAGCCGAAGCTGTTCCAGGCTGTGCAGTTGTAGATGGTCTGGAAGTCAGCACGCACAATGTTGCTAATGGTCAGCGTGGAGATGACACCCTCCTCCGTGCTCACTGTCTCCACTGTGTAGCGCCCTGATGTCCCTGATTCCAGCACATTCTCCTTCCAGGACCAGGCCTGCCGGATTATGCAGGGTTAGGAGAGTCCGTACCAGGACTATGGTGTCACCCCTCCAAGATATAGCTACGTTTATATTTACAGTTACTGCCACACACCACCAACCTAAACACATGTCCCAAATATAAACAACCCACACGAGCACATTATCATACAGGTACATAGATACCACATCAAACATATGACCAGTATGTGTCCACACTGATATGTGTGCATGCACATACCTCACACTACAAACACACCCACACATGCACATTATAAAACACATACAAATACTCAATACACACATATCAACATGGGCAAACACAGTATTATACACACTATACCACATGCTATGAAAATAAATACACATGTACAACATATCACAAACATGTATGCATGCGAGCACACATACCACAAACACTTTTGCATATGTGCACATGACGCAAGTCACATATTCAGAGGAACTCATATACCATATCACATCACAATGTACATGTGTATATGGACCACAGTATACATAAATATACATCACACCATATAAACATACACTACACCACACCACATATGCTCATTATACCATATGACATACCACACATACAAACATCCATATGTTTTATACATATATCACCAACCACATACTGCACATACATATACCTCAAATACATATACATATGCTCACATCATGACACACAATCGCACATCAGTCACTGAATTCCACCAAGCATGTACACATAAACATACCACAACACATTGTGCAGTCAGACCATATCATACATACCAAGAACACATATTAATGCAAAGACATACACCCCAACATATACACATACCATTGCACATGTGCACCACACATACCATATGCACACATGCATCACAGCATGTAGCACATCACACACACATATAATGCATGTATACACCTTCTACTGACAATGTACATGTATACCCACAAGGTTGGGGACACCTCTGAGGATATTTCCTTTCCTGAAGGGTACCCTATGTGGTTCTGCATTGGAAACATTCACTAGGCAAAGAGTGACCCTTTGTGCAGCAATGTAGCCCTTCACATGGCCATCTGTCTGGGTTTCTCTGCCAGTACTTCCTGGTGCTGAGCTTTGGAGAGATGGTCCACAGTAACTTTCAGATGCTTTAAGGCAGGTTATTACTAGACTGCTCTCCGACACTCATTGTAACAAGATGACCTTGAACTGCTTACCCCCCTGTTTTCACCTCCCCCTGTTGATGTTACAAGTCTGGACCATCTCACTGTTTCTACATGTTTAGAACTCTGTGCTTCATCAGCTCCATCTCTTTATTTACAGGGATGCCTTTGCATGAACTTTATCAAGTCAACCATTTACACTAGGCTACTCCATGTTCACTGTCAGAAGGCCCAGGTGAGAGCCTGGCTTCCTTTGCTCTGGAACAGATCCTTCCTGGTGTGGGGCTCTTTGTGGAATCCTTGGTTCTGCTCACTCAGGCTAGCACCCCTCACCACTGTGGCAACCACAAAGGTCTCCTGACACTGCCAGATGCTGCTAGGGGACCTAGTGAGAACCACTAGCCTAGAAATAAACAGCTACAAAGAAAAAGATGGCATAACAATGCTCAAGGGTGATTGAAGGGGATCGTTTACAATGGCCATGGGTTATATTTATAATTAAAAAAACTAAAGAGTAGATGGGGAGACATAGGTAATAGTTACTATGTGCAATTATTTGCAGTTTTATGTGACTCTTTCAGATAGCAAATGAACCAGATGCCTGAGAAAATATTTAACAGCAATAATCCTTTAGCAATGTCTTATTTTACCAGGCAGCATCTTTGGCACACATAGGCTCTTATTAGAGTAGTGCCCATCTGAGCCTTCCAGCCCTGTTGCTCTGTGGAGCTGGCCTCTGGACAGTCTTCTAGCAAGAAGATCATCTGTGGTGGTTTGAATGAGAAGGGCCCCCATAGGCTCATATGTTTGAATAGTTGATCCACATTGGTGGAACTGTTTGGGAAGGATTAGAAAGTGAGGCTTTGGTGGAGGAGGTGGGTCAGCCAGGGGGTGGGATTTGAGGTTTCAAAAGGACCAGTGTCCTTCTCAGTGTGCTTGCTGCCTCCTACGTGCATATCAAGATGTGAGCTCTCAGCTGTTCCCACCACTATGCCCTTGCTCTGCCATCATAGACTCTAACCCTCTGAACTGTAAGCCCAATTAAAAGCTCTCTTTTGTAAGTTACCTTGGTCTTGGTGTTTTGTTGTAGTGATATAAAGGAACTAAGACACCATCATGGGGCAGAGGATTACTAAAACAACACTTTCCCTCAGAAGTGCTCAAAATGCTCCCTTCTTTGCTTTCATACTGGAGCAGCTACCAGTTTCAGACTGATTGGGGGTGCAAAATCCTCTGTTTGAGAAGATGGCTTAGTGGGTAAGGCGCTTGCCACATGAGCCCGATGACCTGAGTTGGATCTCCAAAACCTACACAACTGTGGAAGGAGAGAACCGACTCCACAACGTTGGCCTCTGGTCTCCACTCATGCACTAGGGCATTTACTCCACCTCTGTGTCCTACCCACACAATGATAAGACATCAAACAATTTAAGCCTTTCTTCAATGCAAACCCCATCATGCAGATGATGGAGGGTGTGTGGTCTGCCTTAGAGGCGGAGAGGTTGGAGGAAGAAAAGATAACACAGTGGTCATTTTAGAGGGAACATTTGAATCTGGAAGGCACAGAGTATCCCTGGGCATTAGGAACAGAAGAGCCTGAAGAGGATGACTCTGGGAGATGTAGGGATGAATGGCCATAAACTACACCCAGTTTACAATTTTAGCACACTGGCTTTGAGGCCCAGAAAGAAAAGACACGGGCTGCCCTTCCCTCTGCTGTTTCCACTTGTGCCCTGCACTCAGGACACCTAATTCAATCTGAATCATTAATGCTGGCACTTGAATGCATGAGCACCCCCAAGCTTGCCTGTTCTGAGACAGGAGGCTGCCTCCCCCTATTTCGTCTTCAGGTGTATTCTCAAGACACAGATAGGTATCATTTCCCCCTATGGAGGGAAGGGAGGCTCTAGAGCCGGCACCAATTTGCAGGCTGCCCAGGCTTTGGCAGAGGTGCCCCGGGGATACCGGGAGTAGGTGCACCGCTGGTGCCCTCACCACCATCCCTCCCTGGAGCACTCACGATTCGGTCAGGCGGCGGCGTGCTCCGGATAAAGCACTTGATCTGGCCCTTCTCTCCGTGGAGGGCATGCTGGGTCTGTGTGCTGGAGATGATGGGGGGTCCTGTCGGAAAGATGGCATCATGTTAGGGAAGCAGGAAGGGCAAAGCCCCAGCTGGCACCCACTCTGTTGGGTTCAGAAGTGCAGTCACCAACCCAAGCATTCAGCAAACATTAACAGAAGGCCTGCGCATGCAAGACAGAGTGTGAGGTAGGGGACATGAAGATAAATTAGGCATTCAGTCATAATCCTCTCCAGGGATCATGAGTGAACGCTTCCAAGTTAGAATCCCCAGAAGGTATAAATAACTAATAAAAGATGGCGAGTGTTCATATCACGGGAGCGGTGCAGATAAAGTACTGACTGGCTTCAGAGGAGAGAGAATGATTCTATCTGCAGATGGGGAATGTTTTGCAAAGGAGATGGTGAGCTTGGAAAGGGAGTCAAGGCAGTATGAGAGAACATGGCAAGGAAGAACAGAAGGATGCCATCCAGCCTTTCCCCGTTGCTGGGATTCAATCCATTTCTCAGTTGTCCAGCAGAGGGCACACTTGCCTAACAAACAGGGTGTCTCTGGGTCAAGAAGGGAAGAAAAGCAGTGCTGTTCCTTCACCAAGGGCGGGAATCACCCTGTAAATGGGGAAGTGTACTAGCCGAGCTCATAGTCTTAATCCTATATAGGTCTCAGAAGATCCCGTAGTTTATGTCTTCTTTGTCTCCACATACACATCCAGCCAGGCCAGGTGAAACCAGAGCTGCAAACTTGACCCAGTATTATCCTACTCAGTGTATGTGTGTGTGTGTGTGTGTGTGTGTGTGTGTGTGTGTGTGTGTGTGAGAGAGAGAGAGAGAGAGAGAGAGAGAGAGAGAGAGAGAGAGAGAGAGAGAGAGAGAGAGAGAGACAGAGAGAGACAGAGAGAGAGACAGAGAGAGAGAGAGACAGACAGAGAGACAGACAGAGAGAGAGACAGACAGAGAGACAGAGACAGAGAGAGACAGAGACAGAGACAGAGACAGAGACAGAGAGACACAGAGAGAGAGACAGAGACAGACAGACAGACAGACAGACAGAGACAGAGACAGAGAGACACAGAATCTCTGAGTGAGATAGATCTGTCCGCTTCTGAGGGCCAGCCTCATTTATCACATTGGGCAGCCAAGAAATGGCCATCTGGAGTGAAGCCTGTCTCTGACACTTCCAGTTAAACATCCCTTATCTACAGGTAACTTCCTGGGCTGGGCAGTTGAGAGATGAGGGTGGGGATGAAACCTTCCCACATGTTCCCAGTCCCGGGGGTGATGGTTGGGATTTAGACCACAGAACAGGGGAAAGATGACTAGGAGCAAGAGATCTGGAGAACAGGCAAAATTATGCCGAGAACAAAACAAAAATTGCTGCAAACATAATTGCTGTTTATTAACACCTTAATTAAAACAGATTTGCATTTCTATGAGTAGTTCTCAGCCAAGGGGGGAAAAGGTACTGGGAGAGATGGCTTCTGAGTTTAGAATGGAAACAGCTCTGACTGGTGCACAGGATATGGGTGACTTCAAGGTAAGCTTTGCCCTCAGAAGGCTTTAAAGATGGGCTGAGTCTTGCTTTCTTCCTTAGAGTTCCTCAGCTACAAGAAGCCTTTGGCCCCAAGCCACAGCAGCCCTACATTCTGAGGACCCTGGGTAATGCTTTGCTTTGCAGCTGGGCTGAGGAGTGATGATACCATAAAATCTTTGCCTTTCATTTCCTAGGAACTAGGAATCCCCAAAGGGCTTCCCAGGGTTCTAAAAGCTGTCAACAAATACATAAGCGTTTATGGGCTTCTTAAAAGAAAACAAAAAACCAGGATAAAGGAAACCAGGCCCAGAGAGCCAGTGGGCCATCGGCAGCCATCTTTCCCTTCCTCTGGGTACCCACTTTGAGCCAACTCAGGTTACAGCGGTGCCAATTCATTTCCCAAAGGCCACTGGACTGGCTGTCACCCACAGGAGGGGTTGGCAGAGCTGGAATGTGCATTCTAGACACCCAGGCCCCTGTCTAGCAGCCTCACCAGCCCTCCACCTGTTCTCCAGTTGCAGGTAGGTCAGACAGTGCCATCCCTGGTGGAGGCTGGCAGGGTCCTCCCCTTGGGTCATTTCATACAGGCCCCAGTCTCAGTGTGACTAGCAGAAAATAAACCTGGGCAGTTTCCTTCCTTCTGCCGATTCCTTTAGCTCTTCTCCGCCCAGCAACCCGGGAAAGGTGTGCAGGCTGAGAGAAAAAAAAGGACTGGATAATCGTTGGCTGGATGCCAGGGCCTAGACCGGAATGTGGGTCCCCCTGAGGTGTGTGTGTTTCCTAGAAGCATAGGAAGAGTCCTTTCCCTTCCAAAGTCTTTTTAAGTTCCCATTAGGAAATGCCTGGCTGTCTTAGAGCAACAATAGAAATGCCAGCCCCACCTCACACACCCTTTCCTCCCAGACATAAAGATGCTCAGTTACTAGCTCCAGGTTTGGCGACTCTGGTGGGCATGAGTGTGTCTGAGGGTTCCTAGCCTCCGGGTCACAGCTGACAATAGGCATGGCAGCTTGGCTCCTCAGCGCCCTCCCCAGAGCGGGCAGTGGGGAGGGCTGCTGAATTCACTGTGGCCTGGCGCGCTGAGTGGAGTGTCAGACGCTGGTGCGGCAGGAAAAGGCTGCAGCCTGTGTTGCCATGGATATACTGAGGCGCGATCAGATGCTGTTATTTTTAGACCTGCAGTGCCAATTTATTGGTGGCATCCTGGGGACACACAGGCAAGGCAGGAGGGCTGGGGAGTCTGGGTTCTGCCTGGGATAGGTGATGTGTGAATGCCCTGGGGTCTGGCTAGATTGAGCAGACTGGCCATTCCTCTGCAGCAGTCGCTGCCTCTCTCAGGAGAGGAGAAGAGGAACTTCCAGGCAGGAGCTGAGTAATGGGGACAGTGGAGGGGTGCTGAGGAGGCATCAGGCTGGGCCTGGTTTTCTAGCAAAGGGGGAGAATAGATGATTTTCCATGGGTGGCTTCCTAGGTTGAGACAAAGTCACTTGGGCTCATTTCCAGAACGTGGTTCAAACTGTGCTTTCAGGTCAAGACCCTAACGCCTCACACAAAGGCCTGTAACCTCTGACCTTTTTTTTGGCCAGGATAAAATTCAGCACCTAATCACTCCTCGACTGAGATCTTTTTGAAGGTATTGAAAAGGAAGAGGGTGTCCACAAACTTACCAGCTTGCCTTTACCTCCACAGACAGAACGCTATGTTAGGACAACAATGCCTAGAGTCAGTGACCACCCCTTTGGGGTCAACGCCTGGTTCCGATGCCTTTCTCCTTCTTCCCACCCCTCCCATCATGGTGTTTGCATGCAAGCCTTACCATTGACAGTCAAGGTCACCTCTCTTTCCCCAGCTCCTACCCGGGGCACCACAGCCCGGCACACATACTTCCCAGCGTCCTCCTGGCGGACGGACTTGAGGGTCAGAGTCTTTTCATTGCTCAGGACCTAGGAGGAGGGAGGGGGATCAGACACGAAGAGTGAAAGGGAAGGCTTCCTCTACCTGGGGTCGATGGCTGACACAGAGGCCAGCATCTCTGTAAACACTAGGGTGACAGTGCCCTTTAGGCTTTGGAGAGGAGACTCCCCCTTCCAGATGCAGGCCTGTGGGCTAGGGCGTGGTGGTGGCAGAATGTGAGCTTCCCTAACCGAGGACCCACGGCTTCTTCATACAGAAAGAGGGATGCTACCCTTCTTCGACCTCCCAGCTGCCCATGGTAAAATTATCCCACAACTGAATGTGGAGGGGCCTTGAATCCAGGTTTTCAGAGTCATTCTTACTATCCCTTTGGAGGTGATGGTATGAATGTAGTCTTGGTCACTAGCTATTCCTGCTCCAGCACTGAAGTATAGGTCAGTTACTATCTCAGAGGCTCATCCATCGAATGGGGGCAAAGACACCATCTGGAACAGTGCTGTAACTGTGAGAACATAATAGGCTACCCAAAGGTTGGTTCCTTCTGCCTGTCCCCAAAACATCATGCCAAGACTAAAGGTGAGTTGATCTAGGGAGAGTTTAGAAGTCTTCCTAGTGTCAGGACAAACTGCCCTTGGGCATAGTTTGTTCAGAGTGTTATGGGTACAGGTAGGTCCCCGAGTTCCCGTTCCTCTTTCTGGGACCCCGTTGGCTTATTACAGAGATTGACTCCCCTCAAAGCCTCCTACTTGCCCCGCTATCTATCCCCCAGTTTCTGCCGTAGCACCCTGGAGCCTGGTCTGAAGACTCACCACACCAGAACCCCGCTTCATCCACACGATGGTCAGAGATGGGTTGCCGATCCATGCGCAGCTGAAGACCGCATCTGAGCCCAGATCTACCAGCAGCGACTGAGGCTCTGAGGTCATCCGGGGACCAACTGTGATGGGGAGGAAAGAGGAGATGGGCTCAAGGCGGGGTTGGGGAGCTCTGGGGAGCCTTCTTGTCTCTTCTTCTTTTTACCCACCCCAACTGGAAGAAGGGAGGTGCTGGGTTAGCCCCCTCAGTCCACTCCCCTCCCTGAGTTATGGGAGCAGGACTCTGGAAGTGAGAATAGACCTCTTCTCTCCAGGCTCAGTTTTTCTCAGGCCCACAGAGTAGGCAGTACCAGCCACAGGATGAATGAACTTAGGCCAATTTCTACCTTGATTTACCTCGCAGCCCCTTCTTTTTGTCCTTGATCTGGCTGGCTTCAGAAAGTTAAGGGAACCTCTTACTTCAGAAATCTTGGGCATTGGGACCATGACATGAAATGACATTGGCCCAACTGGAGCCCTTCTAGGATGTCTTCCACCAGGTACTCTCAGGGTATCTTCTATCCAAGACACCCCAGAACCCCTCCTTAGCCTTCTAGAAGTAGACTAGCTTCTGGCTCTATTTCTGACACCTCTGCTAAGTATATGCGAGCCCTTCTCTGCCCTATTCCAACATGCTGGCCTATAGAGCAAGCCTTGCTCCATACAGTGGCTGGGGTATTCAGAGAGCCGACCAGGAAGGCCTTAGGGCACCTTTTTTTTGAGAAGACAAAGCCTGGTTTCTGGAATTGGGAGATAGAGATGAGTTTCAAGATGCCACAGATAAGAAAACACATCTGCTGAATCTTTATGGACGGAAGAGCCAGGCAATGTCAAGTTGGTGAAAGTGCTTTGAAAACTAATGGGCAGTCTGTGAGCTGATTATGTGTATGGTTATGATATGTATCCCAGGCTGGCTTTGAACTCACTATGTAGCCCTGCCTGGGCCTCACACTCAAGGCAGTCTTCCTGCTTTAGCCTTTTGAGTGCTTGGATCACAAGTGTGTGCCACGATTCTGGTTTTTGTAATTCATCCAGTTAGCTAGTCCTCAAACTAGGTTGGCTTCATCTGTTGGGCCACTGGTGAGAAAAGGAGGCTGTCTATGAGTCCCCTCAGTGGGACAGTGGAGTGTGTGTGTATGTACAAGTGATGGATTTGGTCATTGTCTGGCCTCAGTAAAGTCATGAGTCACCCTGCCACTCACCCACTCTGTGCACTTGAGTGTCCATATCCCTCATTTTGGTAGTAGGAATAAGATCTATTTATGGACTATGTGTTTTTGTGCCCCCCAGAATTGTATGTTGAAGCCCTCAGTGTGGATGTATTAGGAGGTAGAGCCCTTGGGGGGTGATTGGGATACAAGGGCACTAGAACAGTCTGGTTGGCCCACCCAGTCCATGGTAACTGGTCACTGCACTCTGGGCTGGTACTGCCTCACTTGGGCAGGCAAAGATTTGAGTGGAAGTGGTACTGGGAGATGCTATAAGCACAAAATGTGGCACACTAGACTGTGGGTGATGAGTCTAGCCACAGTCTCAGCCAGACGACACCACCCACTGCCCGCTCCCCAGGGTTTCCTGAGTCCCCACACTCACAGTAGACATCCACTGTGCGGCTGAGGTTGGTACTGCCCAAGGCATTGGTCACTTCACAGGACACAGGCTCTGAGAAGTATGTGTAGTCCACAGTGGTCCTGTACAGCTCCCCAGATGCCTCTTTGATGATGTGACCTCGTTTGGCCCACCTGCAATGGAGGCCAGAGGTCTATGGAGGGCATCCTTTGGGAAGTTAGACATACCTGTCCTTCAAGAAAAAGAGGAGGGGATGATCTTGTACCCACAACACGGTCACGCAGGTGATTGGCTTTGAGCCATGGTCACCATGCAGTGGGAAGCACTTGACAAGTAAGTCACTCTGGAGGTGACAGTTACCTGGTTGATCACTCCACGGTATACAGGTCATTTGCTAATCCAACTCTCAATCACCAGACAGCCTGGCCATAATGCTTTGAGCTCTATCCTGAGCTCTGTCATGGACCATGTAGGAAAAGGGGGGAGGCTGAGTGCATGACATCAGAGGTGAGGGCTAATGATGTATGCCCAATACACGCATGAACATTACACACACAAAGTGTGCACATCTCCCTACACACGCAAGTTTGGTTTCCAGACAAGAAGATGTCGGATGGGGTTATTGAACCCCTACATTATGCTCTCACTGGCCTCTGACCTATCTCCTGCCCCACACCGATCTCTCATTGTGCCTCCGTCTTCTTGTAAACCTTTTCAGCCTTCCTTCGAGGGTCGGTACTTGGTTTTGCTATCAACTCTGCGCTCCCACCCTGGCTTTGAGGTCACAGACCCATTATTCCTGGTTGGGTGGGGACCAGTGGATAGGAAGTTTCTCTCATGAGCTAGCTGATCAGTACCATATTGAAAGGAAGAGACCAAAAAGCCGCATGCTTCAGGCTTGGTCTCAGTCCTGGGGTAGTGATCACTGTATCAGAGCAGCCGCCAAGTGACCGCCATGTACACACAGGTGTATGTGAGTGTGTGTGCATGTGCAAAAGCACACATAATGTATGCACATATGCTCATGAGGGTTTTCATGTGTGGTACATGCATGGATGCCTATATGTATATATGTGTACATGAGGGTTTGCTTGTGTGCAAGTGAGTATGTGCAAGTACATGTGTGTATATGTGTACATGAGGGGGTTTGCATGTGAGCAAATTTGAATATGTATACATGGGTGCATGTGTGTGCATCTGTGAGAATGCACATCTATGTGTGCACATGAAGGTTTGCCTGTGTGCATTTGTGAGTATGTACTTATGTGCTTGTGTACCTGGAGGAATTTCATGAATATAAAGGTCGATATGTACTTGTATGTTCATATAAGGGATTTATATGTGTGTAGGTATATGTGCATGCATACACACATCTGTACATGAATGCAGGTGAGTAAATGTGTGAAAGTATGAACATTTACATATGTGTATATATGTGCATGTGAGGGTATGCATGTGTGCAAATGTGAGTGCATGTGTGTATGTCTATGTGTTTGAGTTTGTGTATGTGAGGGTTTGCACGTGTGCAGGTGTCTGTGCATGTGTGCATGTGTGCATGCCTATGAGGGTTTGCATGTGTGAGTATGAATGTATATGTGTGTGTGCTTATGTACATGTAGATTACAGATCTCTAAAGTGAAAGCATTTATAGCTCCTTGGCTTAAACGTATTGTATATAACATTCATTTTTCGAAAACACGGAACTTCTAGCCAGGCTCCTGGGGATCTGCAGCCTGTCTTGAGGAGTTTCCAGAGCTGGAGAGACCTCTGGCTCTACTGCTGTTAAATGCCACTCCCCATCACCACTGCTGCTTCTCTTCCCTTCCTTCCTCTGCTCCTGGCCCTTTCTTGGTGACACTGATTCTGTCTCTTCCCTCTCTCCACTAGCGCTTCACTCAGTATGTCTAGCCCCCCAGAGAGACGGCCACTTCTCTACATCCCAAGGAACACCTAGACTGGCGCCATGTAGTTGTTATCTTGAATTAATATCGAGTAACTATTAGGAACACAATTAATAATAACAATTATAGTTTAACAACAGAGCAAACCATAGCTCCCCGAGAGCTTAAGGAACTTCCCAGCAAACCATTATGAGTTATTCATGAGTCGTTTCAATTCCTAACTTTAATTTAATGACCAGACTTAATAGTCAGGCACGGCCCCTGCCTGAGGTGGATTAATTCCGTTCCAGACACACAGCTGGGGATCAGTGTCCAGCCTCTACGCCTTCTGCCTTGTTGAAGGGAGGGCTTATACATGGTGGGGAGGCTTGTTAGGAGCTGGTGGCTGAGAGGAGGGTGGGGAGAGGCCCAGGTAAGCTTTCTCCATACTTGATACTTAGAGCACGTAGCGGAGCTGGGCCTATGTCTGTGCCTAGGGGCACTGGTTCAAACGGGTGGGCTGTTTTTTTTTTTGGGGGGGGGACCCTGGAAAAGATGGAACCTTCTTCACTCTCTTTCTGGGACCTTCACTGGGGAGCTTAGGGAAGGCCATACTCCCCAGGATCTGATTGTTGGAACTCCTGGGGCTTGGCAGGCCTGTAACCCAGTACTCCAGGGTCTGTGGTTACACTTCCAGGCCAGTGGGCATTTCTTTTCTCCCAAAAGAACCAGAGAGAAGGAGAATTAGGACATGACCGGCCATGGTAACTTTCCCGCTTTAGGAAAAATCTGAGCCAGCTCAAAGGAGGGAAGGCAGGAAGGATGCTCTGACTCTCCTGTTTCAGGGGTCATGGGAGGAGGAGGGACTTGTCTATAGTATTGGATTTCAGAAGGCAGAACCCAGGGCTTTTTGGAAAGGGGACTTCCTCCAAACTCTATAGGAGCCCTCTGCTCATACCTTGACTGTCCAGTCTTTCTTCCCCTCTCTTACTCCCTCTGCACATCAAACAGCTCTCTGAAGGCCTTTTCAGGAGCACTCAGGCTGAGAATATCTCAGTCCAGTATGGGGCCACGGGGTTCCAGAACCGAAGAGCGGCTTCCTTCTTACCCCCCACATTTCCCCACAGTTTGTGGCTCAGCCGCCTCTGCCTGGTCCCCACCACGGCATCTTTGCCATCTTTCCCAGGCCCTCCTTGGACTGCCTTAGCTTCAGCCTTTTCAATCAATGTCTAATTTGGTCTGAACAAATGTAAGAGGATTAATTATTTATATCACAGAATCAAGAGACCCAACATGTCGCAGCTGCAGGTTGGTGTGTCAAACAGCCCTGTACGCTTTATGGGGGGAGGGGTTTGTGGTCTTTTATACCATATCTGCCAGAGACCTTCAGAGGATGAAGCCCAGAGCACCTCTTGTTGTGCTTATGTCTGGTCCTCTAACCGGGGCCCTGGGTCCCCGCAGGCAGTGAAGAAGGCAGCTTCCATGCCCAGTCAGGTCCATCTCAGGGTAGGGCTGAGAGAGGGTGCACATCTAATTTCAGAGATTACAGCCTCTTAGGTGCACCAAGGAGGAAGCAACCAAGATGGACTAATGGCAGAAGGGAAGATCTCTGTAATCTTGTCAATGCCATTTGGGAAAAAATATCCATGTATTTACGTTATAGATTTGCTTAAGGCATTTCCTCCTGGGTCCTAGTGCTACGTGGAAAATTAAAGTGGGCTGCTGGCAGGACCTTGGTGGAGGGAAGTGAGTAGACGGGAGCCTCAAACCTCTCCTCACCAGAACAGCCCAGGCCAGACCACCTCAGCTTTTCAACCACTTCCTGGGGGCCAGGAGGGCTCCCAAGGTCTTTAGAACACCTGTTAATCAGAAGGTCCTAAGAATTGGCAGCAAATAAGAACAGTGGCCATCCGCAGGGAGTCCAATCACTCCTGTCCCTCTTGTTACTCCAGGAGTTAACGTGGGATTCAAAGGCTTCAGGGTAGGCCAGGAAGGGAGGGAATCCTGTAGGACCCAATGGTCCAGGGAAATCGCATGTTCTCTCCGTGATCATTTCTTAATGTGTTAGCTTGAAGAAACTCAAATTTCAAATTGAAAAAAAAAGTTTTAATCACTCCCACTAGTTGTCATCTGTTTTGTCTCCTAGATTTGCTAGTTGTTCACATTTGATCACACGTGTTTCAAAATGTCCTCCTGCGTAGGCTCACGCTTTCTCCTTATCCTGGCTGCTCTGTGTCTTTGAGACAGGGGGTCCTGGGAGTCAGCTCTAGCAGCTGGGTGTCCTACTGAGGTCAGAAGGCAGGTGGAGGGCTTTGGGCTTTTGAGTGGAGGCTACCGACTATGTGGGGGATGCTGCCATGCTTGCTCAGATTCCTAGATCTTCAGGTAACAAGGAGTCTGTCAGTGACATGGAAATGGGGAGTTGAGTGTTTCAGTCTCTAGGGCACTGTAGGCTTTTGGGGGGTTGCTGGGATGGTCAGTGGAAGGCTGTCTGCCTGTCTTGTGGGGGATGCTTATGGATGAGAAGGGAGCTGCCATTTGAAGTGTCTCCTGGGTACAGTATACCTGTCTAGGGACCTTGAGCTGAGAGCTAGGGGCCGACAGGAGAGAAGCATAGAGATGGCAGGTGTCGTCAGAAGTCCAGAGACAGGAGCCTTTTTTCGTTCCTTCTGCATCTTCTATCATTTCTGGACAGTGCCAGATCCAGGCCAAACCAGCCTCTGGAACTGAATGGACCACAGGATTCCTGGGAGTGGGAGGGCCCTTGCCTTTGTGGCGGGAATCAGAGAGAGACTGATCTTCTGGTTTCCAGTGCGGCAAGGGTTAACTCAGGAGGGATGGATAGAGAGGCTATAGGCCTTCCTGATTTCTGGCCCCACTGCTGCTCTATTATCCACACCACAGGGAGCCAGAGCAGTTCACTGTGTCCACCCTGAGCCTGCCATGACTTCTTCTGTGGCCCATTGCCCTTTCTTCCACCTGCTGGGACGGCTCGGGCTCATGCCTCATGCCTTCCCTCTCCTCCACATCTCTAGTCATTGCCTTCCTTGCCTGGGACCATTAGCATTCATGCCATTTGCAGAAGCTGCTGCTTAATAGCTCGTATCCATAGTGGAGGTGATGTCCTGGGCTCTGCCATCAAGCCTGGGCTGGTGGGAAGTGAGGGCCACGGGAAGTTATACAAAACATCAAAAGCGGTGAGCATCCCATACTTGTGCTTGGATACCTCTGAGGTCACTTAGTTTCTGGAATGCTGTGTGGTGATATGCACAGGCAGAAAGCTTCCCAGAGGAGCAGCTCTGAAGGTTTATTTGATCAGTCAGATGCATGTAAGGAATGCCTGGTTTGTGCCATGCGATGCATTGCTTGCTGAGAGCCATAAGTGACTAAATTGCAGTTCTTGCCTCTGAGAAACTCGGTCAGAAGGCGGAGACAAGCATGTGAAAAACAGTGATGCCTTTATCGGTGCTGTGGATGAGGACACAGAATGGAGCGGTGGCTCTGCAGGATCCCATGGGCCCCTTGGGCTCTGGACAGCTGTATGGTGCTAAGTACACCGACTTACCCGTTCTGCTGGTGGTGTCAACATTGTCTGAGCCTTGCTCCGTCATTTCGGAAATGTAGAATAAACAAGCCATCGAAACAGGAGGGGCATCCCTGTTTCCCTGGCACAGGGAGTATATGTGAACTTGAGGGAAAGAGAGGGTCTGCTTGGCTAGGAGGTGGGGCTGGCATGGGGGGAGGGAGAAGTCTATTTGGACACCTGCTGTGAAGCACATCCTGTGGCCATGTGTGACATCCCATGTGACAGGCATGGGGGTGGAGGAGCCTTAGACCAAGCTGTCTTCACAGCAGTGATGCTCACCTGTACTGGGTGACAGCTGGGTTGGCCTTTGCAGAGCAGTGGAACGTGACGATGTTGTCCTCCAATACCGGCTGTGGTTCTACCGACAAGTTGACAAGTGGGGGGTCTGCAGGGAGAAGAGATTCACATACAGACTGGGGAAGGAATAGGGCAGGAAGACATGGAGGGCAAAGCCAGGCTTCCTACCACCCAGGGACCATCATGACGGATCCCTGGAGAGTGAGAGAGGCCTCAGCAGGAGGCTACTTTGCTCCCTTGAAGTGGCTGCTTCAGGTAGCCCTGGGTGCTAGGTGCACGCCCCTCTGTGACTCAAGGTCTGAACTGAAATGGACACCCATCTCTGGTGCCTGGTTTCCCAGGCCCCAGACACGTGCAGCTTAGCTTCACCTTCTTCTATTCCTGTGAGGAGAGGGGTGGGAAGGGGCTCTCGGCCCGTAGTATACGCTTTCTGTGTGTGAAATGTCTGTTTATTATCTCCATGTAAAGGTTGTGGGGCCTCTGGTAACTTGAAAGTGGCACTCACACCCTTTCATCATTGCAATCATCTCTGCTGAATCCAGACTGGTGTCACCAGGCCCGCAGCATCCTGGGCTCATTTTCTCATCTGACATGATAAGAAGCCACACTCTGAAGTGCTAACCGGTCTGAGGTGGAGGAGACAGAAACCGGGAGATGGGGAGCCCACAGAGAGACCATGAGTAAGGGTTTGGGTGGGTGTGGCAAACTGGGGGAGGTAAAGCACACACCATAGAGGACAGATGTGAGGACCACAGGGAGACCACAGAGATACAGAGACAGGTGCAGACAGAAGGAAGGGGGAAGGAGACAGGCAGAGACACGGAAAGGCACACAAACATGCCCACTGAGGACTGCAGAAGGGTAAAGGGAGGGAAACCTAGAGGTGGGGGCGGAAGAGGGGTAAAGAGTGAGAGGGAGCTGGGCAGACAGACAGACAGACATGTACCCAGACCAAGATGCTAGCCTGAAAGCAGAAAAGCCAGGGAGGCCCAGGACATAGAAAATGATAGGGCTTTGGAGAGAAAAGAGTACACAGAACAGTGAAGGCCACGGGAGAAAGAGGGAGAGAGAGAGAGAGAGAGAGAGAGAGAGAGAGAGAGAGAGAGAAGAAAGAGATAGACAGAGAGAGACAGACAGACAGAGACAGAGAGATAGAGAGAGAAAGAGAGATAGAGATAGAAAGACAGACAGAGAGACAGAGAGAGTGAGAGCTAGAGAGAAAGACACACACACACACACACACACACACACACACACACACACACACAGAGAGAGAGAGAGAGAGAGAGAGAGAGAGAGAGAGAGAGAGAGAGGAGATGCAGATAGATTAGACAGAGACAGAGACAGACTTGGGGAGAATGGAAGGATGAGGCTAGAAGAACTTGAAAGTCTGTAGCAAATGCAGAGAGGTAGACCTAGGCCCAGGAAATGGCCTTGTGTTGGCCTGGCTTTTCCCTTCTCAGGTGGTTGCCCCCACTCTCCACCATCCCCCACCGGAACTTTGAGAAGGGGTGGGGGTAGTGGGAAGACTAAGAGAGGTCTGTGGGGTTCTAGTCTCCTCCTTTTTCCTTGTTCCCTGACCCTCAAGAGGCGGCGGCGCACGCCTTTAATCCCAGCACTCGGGAGGCAGAGCCAGGCGGATCTCTGTGAGTTTGAGGCCAGCCTGGTCTACAGAGTGAGATCCAGGAAAGGCTCAAAGCTACACAGAGAAGTCCTTTCTTGAGAAACCCTGTCCCTCAAGTGAGTGCTTCTGCTGGGGCACACTCCCTCCACTGATGTGCTATCTTATTCCCCACCCCCACCCCTGTCCAAAGCAATGGGCTCTGATTATGAAATGGATCATCCCAAATTGTGAACTGAAACCAACTTTCTTTTTCTTTACTATCTCATGTGTTTGCTAGGATGGTGGGAAGCTGAGTAATACAGGTAGGTATCTCATCCACCTCAATTTGGATCTTCAAAGCAAGGTTCAAGGGCTCACTGTGGCAAGGGACCACCTTGAGGACTCTCCTCCCACTTCTTAGACTCCTAACACCTCCCTCTGCAAGTCCTGTAACATCTTCCCAGAGGTTCCCAGCAGCTTCCCAGGCAAGGCTGACTCAGGAATCTCACAGTCCTGCACAGGGCAGGCTGGCCAAGCTGACCATCCCTCCTGGTAAAGAAGTTGTTCCAGAGGAGTTTGCTAATGGCCATCAGGACTCCTGGGCATTGCTAGCCTCACACTGTGAAATCCAGTCCTGGTGGGCGATATGTGGTATCAGTCCAACTCTTGTTTGAGATGGTGGTGTCAGTTCAAAAATCTCTAGAAACCCTTTACGGAGCTCACTGGGAACCTTCCGAAGGCTCATCCTTCACCCCGTGTTCTTTATAAAGTCACGGGAAGGAAGAAGATGGAGCTCGTAGCTGCTGGAGGACCCTCCTCAGGTCCTCACTGGATGCTCACTCACACCCGTCTTACAGTTCACCCCGAAGAAGCCTCTTCTGCTTCTTCCCTCACTCTTGGTAGCACTCTTGGTTCCTAGGGCCTTGGGAGAATAGACCCAGGAGGTTCCATGCCAGTCAGTTTCACTTGCCTCTATCCCCAGACCCAGGGATACCATGTCCCTGTTTCCATCCCTCTCCTCAGCATGAATATGATGTGAATTTCTAGGAGTCTGCCAAATTCCAGAGGTATAAATAGTTTATGTCATACCCAACTATTAAACATGATTTTAATCCCACTTGAGATGTCGGATGCATAACTTGCAGGAGGGTGGAACTGAGATCACATTGAACAGATGTTACAGCTGAGAGTCTGTTAGTGTTTCCATCAGCAACCTGTGTGTGTGTGTGTGTGTGTGTGTGTGTGTGTGTGTGTGTGTGCACATGTGCATTTTCAGAGGAAGTGTTGGGGGGAAGCAGAGAGAAACTTCATGACTCAGTGATTTTATAGTACATCCATTTGAAACTTGGCAGCTGGACACAGAGTCCAGATGTGGTGAGGCTTTGGGGGTGTTGCGCTTTCTCTTCCATTACTCAATCTGGGGGCTTTGTCTTCCGTTGGGTAACATAGAAAGACCAAGGGAAACAAACAACAAATGTGCTTTTGCTGAGTTTGGAGACTTCGTGGTTGACTGAGAAAATGAGCAGGTTTGCAAAGGCAGCTCTGATCCAGCCTGTGGTGTCCACTGCAAACAGTTGGATGCTTACTGAATGAGCAAGTGAATCTGAGGAGAAGGAAGGCAAGGTGGGGGAGGAGGAGGGAGGCATGGAGAAGGGCCAGGCCTTTGCTTCATAGGTATAAGTAAACACCTCCCAGCTAGGGGAGATGGAGGGCTGGGTCAAATGCATGGGGCTGTGATGGCATCTGGGGAAGTGCCACCACACACCTGTCACTGTGGATTTCAACCTCAGCATATACTTTAATCAAAACATGTCATGCGTGGCTCTAGGGGTTGACACGAATGATGTCATTTAACCCTAACGGTGACCTTAAGAGGTAGGTAGGTGTGATTCCCTTCATGTATTGATGAAGAAACAAAGACCCAAACCAATTCCCTGAGGCCAATGAGTCACAGCCAAAGTCAGAACTCAAACTAGGGAGAATGTTGGACCCCAGCCACTGTTCTGTACTACCTTGGAAAGATCCCAGCTGGGAAACCTGATGCCTGGGTCTAAGCCTCATGCTGGCCTCATTCCTGCATCCTTTCAGGTGCAACCCTGTTATCCATGTAGCCGGGTCAACCAGTCCTCTGTCTGGAGTGCATCTGGAGGAAGGATGTATTTGGATGTCCGTGGGAGGCTATTGTGATGACATTCTTATCACTAGGTTCCCTTGGGGCAATGGACTGTGGTCTGGAGCAGAAATGTTTCTCTTCCAGCTTTCTCTGCCAAGGTCCTGGCTTCTGTCCTGGGGAACCAACTATGTTTACATGGGACTCTGTAGCTGGCGTAGCCTCCTGCCTAGGTGTGGCTGGATGACAGTGTCACAGTGTCACAAATGGCAGCCAGGAAGCAAGGGACTTAGACACATTGTCTCCCACCCTCATTTCCCCCGGACTGGGCTTGTGAGAGAGAGAGAGCTCTTAGCTTTGATTGCTCTTAGACTAGGAAGAGACTTTGGATGGCATCGGCAAATCAGACAAGAAATTGGAATTATCAGAGTGAAGTGACAGTCTAGAGCCACCCAGTTCACGGTGATGGATCCGTTCTGAATGTTGGACCACACACTGCACTAGCATCTTACCTCCTTTCTAGAGCTGGGCTTTGCTCTGGCCACATCTGCTCACCTGCTGACTGGGTGTGGCTAAGACCCAGTGTGGGATCAGGGTTGGGGACGGACAGGCATTGCCCTAGGTGTTTCTCTCCATTTTCTTTTATCTCCCTAGCCCTAGGCTGGGCAAGAACTCTGTGGCTCCCGCTATCACTGAGTGAGGAATGGAAGGAACCACCTTGAGGTGGGGTGGGGGGATTTGTTAATAGCAAATGGCACCATAGTGAGAAGTAGAGCCTTCCCCCAAAGGCTGTTGTTTTGCCAGGGTGTCCGACCCTACCCAATACTTAACAAATGTCTCTTCCCTCTGCACTTTAAAGGCTGTCAGTTAGGATTTGTGGCCCTGAGAGAGAACTTCTGCCCCCTGGCTGTCAAAACAGGCTCTGAGACCCCTAAGGCACAGTTCCCATGGACCCCATAACTCTGGAGAGCTGTGTAGCACACAGAATTCAGAAGCCCTAAATGAGTCAAGGCTGCTAGAAAGTGTTTTTAAATCCATCAGATTTAGGGGACTGGAGAGAGGGCTCAGTAGTTAAAAATCACTTGCTGTGCCATCACTAGGATGAGATTGGGGATCCTTGCACCCACACACCAGGTGGGCATCCCGCATCCACCTGTAACTCCAGCTTCAAAGGGGCCAGAGAAATGAGGACTGTTGGAGCTATTAAGCTCCATTAGGCTTCCAGCTTAGCAGAAAAAACATAAGACCCAGTTTCAGGGAGAGAAGCTGCCTCAAAGGAATGGGCAGAGTTGGTAGCGGAGGACACCCGACATCCTCTTTCGGCCTCTGCGCCCATGCCGAAAAAGGCATGTGAACCTGCATATACATGCACACACATTCACATTGGGTGGTTACAACCCTGGGCCTGGCCAGGCCAGAGTCCATTGGTACTCACGCTGAATGTCTATGGTGACTGAGGTCTCCTTTCCTCCAGGGATGGCTTTGTTGGTGGCTCGGCACACGATACTCTGTCCATTCTCTACGTCTCCAGGTGAGATGAAGAGGGTGCTAACGATGCTCTCACGTTTGCCATCTCGAAGCAGAGTCTGGAGAGAGAGGTGGTGAGGGAATAGAAGGCCTTGTGTTACTGCACAAAGATGGCTCGGGATGGAAAGACAGACCTCACGCAGGTCAGAGAAGAGAGAGCTGTGGATGGCATGTACTGGTAGGGTTGGCTCAGGCGACCTGGGGCTCCAGTCTCTGTGAAGAACTGGGGGAGTTCCCTTACAGCCTTGGCCTGGCTGGATGCTGGGTGGTGGAAGGAAAAAAAGGATCTAGAGAGATTGCCATGGTGTGTGAAAACCAACCCAGAATTGTAAGCCAAAAGCTCAACAGTAACCAGGCTTAGCTTAGTGGAAGACAGGCCTTGAGTAGGTAGGTAGGTAGGTCCTCCTTAAAAATGAACTGGCATCTGTGTTCTACCCCTGGTAGCGGTGACTCTCCACAGCAAGCAAGAGGAGGGGTGCAGCAGACAGAAGGAAGGAGTCTGTGAAAGGGTGACAGAGTTGGGAGCCCTGAGTTAAGAAGGGGCTCAGGAGGGGACGTTAGCAGTCTCCAGGCACTTGCCTTTGATTATTTCCCCATGTAAGCCTTTGCACCTTCCCAAATCAAGGCACTTCCTGGTCTCATCAGTGCTCCACCACAGCACGGCACGGCCGGCTGAGGCCAGTGCTTTCCTTTTGACAAGGGAGGACTCGGGCAATGCTTATCAAGGCACAGCACCTTACCACGTTCACTCTCAATGGGTTCTGCAATGGGTTGACACCCCCCCCCCCCCCCCGCCACATTCGTGTCTACCCCATTCTTAGAATGGGCATTCATTTGCCAATTAGTTAGTTAAGGAATTGGAGATGAGACCATCCTGAGTCCCAGAAGTGTTCTTCCCCAGGAAGGAGACAACTTTGGCAGCCTCTGTTGTTGTGATGAAGACAAAGGTTAGGATACTCCTGCTACAAACCAAGGAATGCTGGGAGCTGCCGGGACCTAGGAGAGAGCAGGAAGGCCTCTGCACCATTGAAGCAGAGCAGCCTGCTTGGCAGCTTGGCTTCAGACCCCTTAGCCTCTACAACCCCAACACAGCTTGGTGCTGTGGCTGCACCAAGACATGAGCGAAAGCCGTGGGTCTTCGCTTCTTGGATCCGAGTGCTATCCTGTAGGGGATTCCTCCATCATGGCCGCTGCCCCCTTCCTTTCTAGACCCTTCCCCATCAGTGAGGAGTCCATTAAGATAGGCACAGAGAAGAGGGAATGTAGGCAGAGGGCCACTGCAGGTGGCACTGGAGTCTGTTTAGACTCAAAGACTTCCCCTCTGGGCAGGAACTTTACATCCTACAGGGAAAGGTGCCAGACGCAGTCAGTCTTGTTTTACCTGGACTGGAGCCAGGGAATAGATGCCGACTACTTACTTACTGAACAGCTCTCGTAAAATAACAATGGCTCTGTATCTCATTGTCAGAACAGTTGCAGGGAGGAAACATTATCAGTATTTTGCAAGTAAATGCTGAGTTCAAAGTGAACTCCCGGGCCAAGCTGGAACCCAAACTTAAGAATAGGCACCCCTGAGGATGGACTCTCTGATATGCCTGACCTGGGCCTTATAGCTGGCAACACAGTGATCAAGTCCCACAAAGCCAAGTTGACAGCAGCTCTTAGGCTGCCAGAACTCGTCTTCTAGGTCCTCAGCTCAGCTTGGCCCTTCTTATCTTGGGGCCAAGATTGTGGCCTCTGGGATGAGTAGATCCTGGGGTGAGCCTCACGTGGCTCCTACTGTAGATCAAGCCAGTCTATAACAGAAAAGGACAGCAGAGCAGAAGAGCAGCCCCACACTTTCTCCTGTAATTGTAAAACTGGCCAGACGTAGGCTCTGTGGCTTGAAGCCTTCTAGTACTTTCTATCCTGGCAGGAGGGGTGTTGGTCCTAACCCTGGGCAGAGGGGTTACCGAGAGGGATGTGGCCTGATCCAGCAGTCCAAGGGCCAGTCTTAGAAGCCCATGGTCTGTAGGTCAACTTCTGGGACACAGCACAACTGGAGGTCCCAGAATAGGGTTAGAGGGGGTCTATTTGAGCCCCCAAACCAAAGCCAGTGTGTGGAGGGAGCTGCAGCCGGCACCCTATTACCACATTGGCTTGGGGCTGCTCAGCAGACCTCACCACCTCTATAAATAGCTAAGCGATAATAAGAACAATTTCCTGGATGAAAATAAGACCTCCGGGTAGAATGCAGGGAGGAGGGGAGGGAAGAGGAGGGGAGGGGGGAGGGCGAGTATTGTTCTTCTATATCCTTTCCTTTCCTTTTCTGAGGTGCTAACAAGGGACATTTACATAAATTTGACTCAGCCAAGAACCCCTCCAAGGGATGGGCTCTGGGCTTGGTGGGGGGAGTGGGGCTCCGAGGGTGGGGTGCGGGTGGGAGAGAGCTGGGAGGCCTAGCTCTAATTAAGCCTGCTGACTGCTCTTCCTCCTCCCTAGCCCAGCGTGCTCCTCCGCCTCGGAATGATGATTAATGACATATTTACTGTGTCCAGGCGGGTGCTTTTCTGGGAAATAAAAATTCTGGTTCAAGTTGTTTGTTCCACCTAATTAGAGAGAGAAAGAAAAAAAGCAAGATATGTTCATTAAACAAAAAGGAAAATGAGAAGAAGGCGAGTGTCCCAGGAGTGAACCACCCCCTTAGAAGGCCTGCTGGGAACCTGGCTCTGGCCCGAGGTTCTCAAAGACCCCAGCCAGAGCCTGGGCAGCAGCCCCATGGAGAAGGGCTGTGTCTGTTGGCCCCTCGGGCAGATCTGCTGACACAGCAGTGGAATGACAGGGACTCCAAGCCCATGGGGGCAAGGTGGCTGTTGGTGTATCTTGGTGGCTCCTTTGGGGGTGCTTCCTAGCAAAGTTCCTTTTTCGTTCCCTTTCCCTTCACACTGTTCCCTAAATCCCAAAGAAAAAAGGCACCTACATGATTAAGATGTTTCTTTAGCCTCATAGAACCCAGAACATCTCTCCATCTTTGGATGTCACCAGAATGGGTATGGGTAATAGCCTTCTTATGCCGGGCCTGTGCATCAGCTCTGGCAAAGTGAGTAAACCGCTATGAGCTTTGCATTGTAGGAAGTTAAGATGCATGTCTAAAGATCCAGGGTGCCCACCGAGGCTGGCTCCAAGAGCAGAACCCTGCCCAGTGCATAGCGTTTTTGCCTATTGTCCCATCGTGTCTCCTTGCTGTCTCTGTAAAAGCCCTTTCGTGTATCTGTGCTTCTTAAGATGATGCTTTAAGGATGACAGTCTCCTCCATCTTTTCAGGGCTGACCCTGGATGATGTTTGATTTCCTTCCCACCAACCATTTTGAGTTCTATATTTTGAATAGGGAGTAGATGCATTCAGGTCCCCCTTGCCCACTGCTCCCTTCCCTCAGCCCCTTTTGAACTTCTTTCTTATTTTATCTTTTGCTTTATTCCTCTTTTGTAAGAATCCTCTATCACTTTTCTCATATGCAAATGAGGCCTTGAGACTTGGTGGCCTTGAAGGTATCATCCAAGTGGGACTGTCTAACGTTTGCTGATTCTTGTCAGAGACCTGCTTCCTTGCCTCTTCCGTCCCTATGCCCCTCACCTCTCCTCCTTCTCTTCTTCTCATAGAGTTAGACTCTGGGGACACATCTCAGGCACCAAGGCTTTTACTAGCATGCAAATCAGCCCGGGAGTTGGGGCTGGGAAGTAGATTATAATGGTGTCACTAATTTCTTGACTCACTCACTACCTCTTTGGAGCTTGGTGGGCACTAATGTGGCATCAGACTTTGACCCAGGCTTATCAGTATGGCTTGGATGGCAACCCCTGAGCATCTACAGCGATCCAGCTCATGTTGGTGTACCAACAGAGGCCAAGACTATGCAATATATAGGCATTGTGAACAACATTCCTGAAAATCAACTGTCTGCAGAGACGTTTAAGTATGGTGGAGAGATTCTAGCTCTCTGGAACAGCCACTCCTTGCTTACCTCTGTGTTAGAACTTTTAGATAAACCTTTAGAATCCATTAACTTAGTTCATTACTAGTTTCCACCAACCCCAAAGCTCGGATAGCATCTTGGGCCTATAGAAAAGCTTCCCCTTACTGTACCCACCTCCTTGATGTACTCGCCAATGAATTTTAAACTTGCCTTAACTTATGACTTTGTTTATTCTGTAAAACTATAAAACTTCATGAAACTAGTTTCATGTAATATGAAATTTGGGGTAACCAAAATTAATGTTCCTGGCCCATGGTGGCTCAAAATGGCTTCAAAATAAACCATCTCTTATTCCCTTCGAGATGTAAGCTGTGGATTTTACATTGACAGCATCATGTGGCCAGGAATGAATGTGCAGGAGCACAGTTTTCCAAGAGTGGATTTCTATCCGTCCTCTGTGTACATGTACCCACCTCTGCCTGTGGGTGTTCCCAGGCTTCTGCCCACTAACTGCATCTGAGGAACTTTCTCACGGGCTCCAGGGACTATGTGAGGCTCCCATTGCTGGTCTGAACAGAACTGGCTCCGTTGCAGCTTCCTGTTTATGCAGGCAACCTCACAACCTCACTGATCCGCCCTGAGGTCATTGAATTGGCATCTATTGCTGGTTTCTTAGCACCCGCCTGAGAGGTTGGACTGTGGGGGCTGGGTGCACTCTTGGGGCAGTTGGCCAAGGTGGGTGGCAGATCTTTCCAATCCCTCTAGGGCCTCTGGTGAGCAGTAGAAAGCCAGACTGAGCCCTCAGAGACGGGCAGCCCCAAGGCAACACAGTTTGTGTGGGTGCCCCAACTCTGGTGCTAAATATGGGCTGCTCATTGATATGCAAACAGCCTGGAGAGGCCTTGAGCAGGCCTGATTGCCTGGCAACAAGGCCTTCTCTCTTCTCCCTCCCCACTCACCTCCCCCACCTGCTGTGTCTTTTTTTTTTTTTTTTTCTTAAATCATCTCTCTGTTTCCCCTTTTATAGAACTTGCGGCTCCATAATATAGGTCTGTTGTTATCTGGATTGAATAGGTGTTACATGAATAATATAGGTCTACACAGTGTCATTTGCCTGAGACCCCACATCCAGCCTTCTGCCCTAGGGCTAAAAGAGATGTCTTAGGTAGATAAGGTGAGCAGAGGTGGCTAGTACATAACATAGACTAGGTAAAGATTCTGGGCCCCCAGGTTTGACAGAGTGGATGCAGTGTGATAGAGGGACTGGAGGAGATAATGTGTACCATGGAGAGTGAGGGCCTGGGGGATGTGAGCCAGCATCTCTTTCCTGAGCAAGCACAGGCCCAGTGGAGACCAGAGGGTGGCAGGCTGACAGCCCCTTGAGTAGGTAGGTAGCCCAAAAGTGGAGAAAACAAAGTGGGGATGGAAGGCTGTATCTCCTAAGACAAAAGCATTTTCTATGTGTCCCCAGGCATATCAGAGCCTCACCACTCTCCCTGGGGATGTAGCAGAAGCTGCGGGAAGGAAACCCCCAGGAAAAGTTTTCCTTCGGGCTAAGCCCATACTCATCATGTTTATCACCTGTTCCTCCCCCCACACCCCGCCCCGCCCCAGGGATTGTAGATTTGCTGGCATTTCAGATGCATGCCCTGTGACTTCCATTCTTGTATCAAGCCCAGAGAAGCAGGAGGAGCAAGGGAGAATGCCAGCTGTCCCCACATGCCCAAGACAAGGTGTGCATGAAGAGACAGGGAGAGAGGCAGCCCCCCCCCCCCTTTTCCCCACCCCAGTCTCCTCTCACAGCAGACCTGGCAGGCAGTGTTGCAACACAGCCAAGTGGTTCACACTCACACTGGGCCATAAGGAGCAGCTCTGCAGTCCGTGCTAGGTAGACAGGACACAACACCAGCAGCCTCATGCTGCAGCTGCCGTGCCTCCCCCACCATCTCGAACTCCACCCTCTAGCTCAGCCAGAGTAAACCTTCCTTCCTGAAGCTGCTTCTGTCAAGTATTTCTGTCACAACAATGAGAGACTAACTAATACAGAGTCCTTACTCTATTCCATCCTCCTTACAAGGAACTTGGAAAGAATTACATTTGCTGGACATGGTGGTGTGTGTGCATCCTTGAATCCTAGCACCAGGAAGGCAGAGGCAGGCAGACCTCTCTAAGTTCAAGACCAACCTGGTCTGCAAGGTAAGGGTAGTCAGGGTTACATAGGGAGATCCTATCTCAAAATAAAATAAAACAAGCAATTTACATTTATGGGTTTGTTTATGTATTGTGCGTGTGCGTGCACACACATGCCATACCGTGCATGTGGAGGTCGGGAAGACAATGTGCGGGTATTAGTTTTCTCCTTCTACCATGTGGGTCCTAGAGATTCTTTCATCCACTGAGCTGTCCCACCAGCCCTACAAGGAACTTTGGTGTGTGATTTCTTGTGAGTCCTGCAGTAGCCCTAAAAAGCAGCCATGATTATCATCATCCCCATTTTGCAGCTGGGGAAACTGAGACAGAGAGATTAAGCCAACATTCTGACATGACAGAAGTCTGGCCCTACAGGACTCTGTGACCTACTGTTTGGACACTGCCACAGCATCTGGAAAACGCAGGTGGCCAGGTGTGAGGACCCAGAGGTTGATGGTCCTAACAGCTGTACTTAGTGCAGGTTCAGTCCATCAGATAGGTGTCTTGGTTGTGTCCCCAGCCATCCCTAGACCTGGGTACTAATGATGCTCTCTCTCAGTGTACAGATGGAACAGATATGGAAAGTTTAGATCCCATAGCTAAAGGGTGGTGGCGGCTGGAATCACACTTCGGCCACCCAGCTTTAGTATCAGTGGCTTTAACTACCACCACGTGACACAGTGGTGACTACTGAAGGCTTTAGGTGTGGCTCTGTCAGGGCTGCTTCCTAGGGGCTTCTCTGTGGGCTGTGTGGGAGCGGTTGTGTGTGTGCTTGCGTGTTCTCAGTCTTCCTCTGATGTTCCTGCCTTTGTAAGTAAGTCAGAAGTACTATTTGGCTTATGACAGTTGTCTTGGAAGTTCTGGAGAAGGAATGGCCTGGGCTGAGTTCCTGGGAGGAGACAGGGTGGGGGTCAGTCTCTAACAGCCCCTCAGCTCGGGCCAAAGGGCTCCTGTGGAATCTTTGCCTCTTACATTGAGCTCCACTCTGTGAGTTTACACCTTGTCGCAGCTAGGACACTTCCTGAGTGTCTCTTCCAGCTCTTTCATGTTCAGAGGAGGAAACTGAGCCCAGGAAACTGTTGCCTGGGGTTACAGAGAGCAGGGACTGGCAGGGACTGACTGGCATCCGGCCTGGCTGCCATTCCCTTTGTGACAGTCAGAATAGAGGTGGGCCTGGGCAAAGACAGGCACACAGTCTCCTTTCCAGAAAGGTAGTGGGCCAGGCTGTGTGGGTGAGGATGGCCTTCTGAGTAGACTGGCCTGGAATAGGTCTCATAGGGAGACCTTGAACCCTGCCTTTATGAGGTGAGGCATGTCCTCTTCTGTATATCCTGGGCAGGGCAGGCTGGCCCAGCTTCAGAGAGACATGGACAGGCACCTCTAACGTTGGAACACCCTTCTCTTCCTTCCCAGCCTCCTCTGGATGACTTTGGCCCCTGGGCTATGTGTTTGCCTTTCCTGACATCCTCACAGTGTGGCTCCACCCAGGATGTGAGCAGACAACTTATCTCCCAAGAGGAAGCATTGTTCCTAGGATGGATTCAGGTCCAAGAGAAGCCATTTGTTTGGGGATCTGGCCCCAGGAAGTGGGTGGTATGCCAAGCTTTGATCAGCTGCCTTTGGCAGTATAGTCAGTTTGGGACGGGAAGGAGCTGTCTTAGAATAGGAATGGCCTTTCTTCACATCCTCTGCTGATGGAAAAGACATTTCCACTCTTTTCAGGACCCACAGGGAGGAGCTAGCTGGGAATCAGAACCAAAGAACAAGCATGTGCTTTGATACCCTCTGAAACCTTGGGTCAGGGTCCTGAAAGAGTATGCCCTAACCCCAGAGCCTGGAGGCTGCTTTGCTTGGAGTCCTGATGTAGCCTCTGGTGGTGTTCTTGGAACCCATAGAGGCCCCCAAGCCTGTTTTGGAAGAGGCTAGAAAAAAAAAAAAAAGCCTTGTCTATCGTCCTGGTGCTGCTAGAAGACACCTGAGCAGGAGAGACACTTCCCTTCAAAGTCTCAGTTTTCTGTCTCTAGACAAAAGAGCATGGGCCAGTGGCCCTCCAAAGGTGAGGTCTCCTTCATCTTGAAGGCTCTGCAGGATGCAAACCCCTCTTGGGACTGCATGAAAGTCTCCTGGGGAGGTGTGTGGCACAGGTTATTTCTGACTTTATTCATGGACAGTGAAGCCAACAGATGAGGAAGCTACTGCCATTGCAGAGATGGTTTGTTATTCACAGTTCCCAGGAGGAGGGGCATGGTAAGCCATGCCATATCAGGCCACTTGCAGTGGAGGAGGATGAGTGTGATGAACCTTCACTGTGGTTTGTGGGGAAAGGCATGGGTGAGGCAGGGTAGGGGCCGCACAGCTTTAGGGTTGGATAGCTTGCATAGCTTTAGTGGGCTCTGGGCTGTAGAGGGGTCTGATGTTCCTGATTCCTGGTCCTGGAGATACTGCTCTGGACTACAGGAGGGAGAAAAAGGGCTGTGGACTCTGGATAGGCCAAAGAGGGAACAGTAAGTTAACTCTTTCTGGGAACTGGTGAACCTGGGCCGTCTTCACATCCCAGGATCTTTAAGGCTGCAAGCTTTCAAAATATTATAAAATACAAAAACAAAGTAGAAGAGTGCCACAGGGGGCCAGTTCAGGGCGCTCCTGTGTGAGTTAAAGACAAGCAGGCCCATCAGGGCACAAAGCTTACATTAGCCCTTTCTGGTCTCTGTTCTGGCATCTCATCAGGCAGCCGTGGAGAGCAGGTTAGATTTAACAAATTAAAACACATGATGACCTGTTAACCTTGAACTTCAGACGAACAATGCATAATTTGTTAGTATGAGTATGGTTCGTGTAACACTTGGGAGAAACATGCTAAAAATGAGCTTACTATGTTTTCTGAAAAAAGTCTTATTCCATTCAGGCTGTCTCAACAACAGCAACAGCAATAGCAACAGCAAAACCAAAATGCACAAGCTGGACAGCAGCAGAACCACAGAGATTCTTTTCTGACAATCCTGAAGCCTAGGAAGCCCAAGATAGGGCAGGCTGAAGGAGTGTATGGCAAGGGCCAGATACCTGGTGGTATTGGCCATCCTCTTAACATGTCTGCACATGGTGCAAAGGACAGAGTTCTCTCTTGGGTCCCTTTTTATAAGGCCACTAATCCCGATCATGAAGGCACCACCCTCATGACATAACCATCTTCTAAATCTCCATCTCCCCCCTCTTCAGTCTTAGGGTTTCAACACAGGAGTTTTGGGAGTGGCACACAGTTATTCAGAGCATCACATATTAGTGGTGGCAACCTGACCACTTCTGCCTCAACCTCCTCTTCTGGCCACATCTTGTTCTAGGGTTTTTACCTATAGTTATCCTGGTCAGGGGGTAGGATGGGGAGGCAGGAGAGGGGAGGCTAGTGGCAGAAACAGTCTGAGAACTAAAGTGACCAATAAAACACACACACACACACACACACACACACACACACACACACACGGAGAATGTGGAACAACAGAAGCACTTCCACATGGAGAAAGGCAGAGCTGGTCCCCAGGTGCCTGACCCCTCCACTCTTACCTCTCTTTATCCTTTGTCCCACTGCCCATCCCCCATCCCCATCTCTCCCTCAGGCTCACCTTGGAGTAGGTGGCCCCATTGATGACCTCTCCTTTACGTAGCCAGATGATGGAAGCTGCAGGCTTGGCATTGTCCGCATGGCAGGTAAGGTTGAGAGGGTCCCCTGCCCGAAGGCTGATCACAGGCCCTCCTAGGATGATGGGGTCATCTGGTGGCACTGTGGGGAGAGGAGCAGAGAGGTCAGGTTGAGGTAGGTCTCTGCTTGACATGGCAGAGGATAATGAACGATAATGGTGATACCTTGATAAAGAGTGTCACCCTCTGTATTCCAATGATAGTAGTAGTAAAAAGATACGCTGTTCTTCATCTTGTCACACCAGGATAAGCATGGGTGAGGACAGGCAGGTGTCCCAAGCCTGTTTCACAGACCTGGAAGCAGTGCTTTGTAACTGATATACCAGGGACCTGCAGGATCTTGATTTTCAACTTAAAAAACAGAAGATCTATTTTTGTTTCTTTTTAAAGATTTATTATTATTATCATTATTATTATTACTGGTTTTTTAAGATAGGGTTGCTTTGTGTAGCCCTAGCTGTCCTGGAACTCACTCTGTAGACCAGGCTGGCCTCAAACTCACAGAGATTGGCCTGCCTCTGCCTCCTGAGTGCTTAGACTAAAGGTGTGTGACACCACTGCCCGGCTAAGATTTTATTTTTAGTTGTGTGTGTGTGTGTATATGCATGCAATCGAGTGTCAGCATTCACAGAGGCCAGGGCCGTTGGATCCCCCTGGAGCTGGAGTGACCGGCGGTTGTGAGCTGCCTGATATTTGTACTGGGAACCAGGCTCTGGTCTTTGAAGAGTAGTGCCTGCTTTTAATAACTGAGCCATTAATCCAGCGCTGACTTTTTTCTTTTCTTTTCTTTTTGCCAAGCTTTGTTACATCTCTCACATCAGTCTTGCAAGGAAAACACTATTTTTATCCCAATTATATAGACCTAGAAACTGAGGGTCACCAAGGGACTTGTTCAAGGTCACATGGTGAACATATGGTGGAACTGGGGCTGGAAACTGTGCCTTTGACCCTTGATCAGGCTGGTTCCTCCCTCAGGTGACAGGTCACAGGTGACAGGGCAGGTCTTTGGCTCTTCAGAGTTTGCACCCTGGCCTTTCCTGAGCTCTGTCCTTTAGAGTAGTTACTGACCCCTGATCCCCACTCAGAAGGAGCCTCCCTTTCCTGACACCTACTTTCTTTCTTTCCTTCTTTCCTTCCTCCTTCCTTCCTTCCTTCCTTCCTTCCTTCCTTCCTTCCTTCCTTCCTTCCTTCCTTCCTTCCTTCCATTTTTTTTTAACTACATGTAACATGTGACTGGTAGCCCTCTTCAGATATCCATAGTGCCAAAGGGAAACAGACATGGGATTGTCCCCTGCACTGTGGAGCAAGGTCCCTGCAGGGCCAGCACAGAACTCCATGCCTTGAAGCAGCCGCAGAGACACCTGCTGGATCCAATGAACCACGTTTGATTCCCGTGAAGGCCACACTGTAGGATGTAGGGACGACAGCAAACAATTACTATTTATAAAAAGACTCTGGGAAGTCAAGAGTTGACTAAGGACACATGGCTACCTCTGAGGCTGGTGCTTCTGGACATATTTCAGTTTCCAGGCCTTTACTGCTGCATGGACCAGCCATGGAGGAAGCAGGACTCCATGGAGACCATCTGACGAGACTGGCCCCTGAGGAACCTCCGTCTTTTCTGATGTAGACCGAGAGGATCTATTCAGTTAGCCCTAGAGTCTGAAAGGGGCTCAGGGGCTCCCTTGACACACTGAAGGTGGGAACTTCGCATATTCTTAGGAATGAAGGACAGGTGGGTGGGCATGTTATCAGGGCTTGAGGACCCAGTGCAGAGGTCTTTTTTATGGGCTTTTAGGGGCAACACTCCCCTTCAACCGACCCTAGGCAAACAAACACCTATCCTTGTGGTTTGCTGTGTCTTCCGGCTGTGGAAGCAGCTTGCCTTCCTTCCCCATCAGCTCCTGATGTCATCTACTGGACTTCTCTAACAGGCCAGTACCCAAAGCAGCAAGCCTTCAGGTCGGTCACCCCACCTATCCCTGTCTGGTCCCCACAGAAGGTTGGCTCAGTTCTAACAGCCCTGCAGAACCATTTTCTGAGGAACCTCAACTTTGTAGGGCTCTGGAGATGGGACCACTTTTTTTTTTTTAAATTTAAATTTTTTTAAATTTTTTTTTTACCATCTCTGGATGCCAAAACGATCCTGGCCCAGGGAGAAAGTTGGCCTTATCTAACCCTTCCATGCCCATAGCTCTGAAGCCAGGACTCTCCAGGAGGCCCCAGAGCTGCCAGGCTGGAGGAGGCAGGCGGGTATGGGCTGGACACCCAAGATAACCAACCGCTTGTGCCCACTGTACCCTCTCATTAGTGCCTGTGGCCTCCTTGGTGTAGGCGTGGCCGGAGAGCAAAGGGGGGTTAATTAGGGCTTTCCGTCAATGGGGGGGTAGTTAGCAACTGATGAAAGGGCTTTCAGCTTCCTGCACTGGGGGGGCTGGGCCCCTCCAGCAGTGAGAGCTGGGGCTTGCAGTATTCTGTGGAAATTTGGGTGGTCCCACTCAGCTCTCCGTATAGGCAATCAATCCCCTTCTCAGCACTGGGTGCTCATGACAGAGGAGCTCACATTCCTGAGTTGGGCTGAGACGAGACTAACTGGTCCCAGAGCAGAAGGACCACCTGGCCCTTTGGGCATCCTCCCTCTTGCAATGATGAGTTAAGAGGTATGATGGCAGACGGTCAGAGGATGTCAGTAAGGCAGAAAGGGTGAGCTCTCTCTAGCACTGACATGTGTTGGAACCAGACAGGGGTTGGCTGGCAGCCTTCTGGGGGAAGTTTCATCAGTCCCGTTGCCAGGATGCTCTCTGACCAGTGAGACCCCAGAGTGTGGAGCTAGTCCCCCAGAATGTGGATGAGTAACCACATTTGGGTACTCTGGGCTTTTGGCTTAGGTGCATAGAGCTGTTCTATATTCTGATCAAGGTGTGTGTGTGTGTGTGTGTGTGTGTGTGTGTGTGTGTGTGTGTGTGTTCTTCCTAGAAACTCATATCAGAGGCTCCACACCTCCCTCCCCTCTTGCTTCACCAGCGTTGTGCTTCAGATTGCATTAGCAGGACTGGGGATGAGGAGAGCCGGGAGGGGAGAGGGGCTGTGTTGTGGGAGTTCTTAGGCGCACACACACATTCACACACACAAACATCCACCCTCAGAATGGGTCCTGATTACATCTTCCCAAATAAGTGGTTATCATGCTGGTTATTCATGTAGCCATGCATTATTGATTGGCCTTCGCCTCGCTGCACACCAGATGGGGGGGTGGGAGGGGTGGGTGGGGGAGGGGTGGTGGGGTGGGGTGGGGTGGACTAGGAGGGAGGATGTTTGGGGGCCACCGGCTGAATAGAAATCAACACTCGTTCTTGGCAGCTGTAGCTCAGATGGGAGGTGTGTGGTGGGGAGTACTCATTACCTCTCCATTCAGATGGGGGCCCATTGCTAGGGCCATGTGGGGAGGGGAGGAAGTCTCAGAGAAGCCCAGGCCTGGAGATGCATTATTCATACATCCCCTCACAGGATTGGTTATTATCCCGAACCACTATAGAGTTTGGTCTCCTAATTTTTAATCACAAGGAAGGTGGAAGCGTTAGCCTTTTTGTGATTAATCTGGAGATAAAAATAGTTGACTGTTTTGGCGCCCCTCGCTCATGTTGTCAGTCAGGAACTACATTTGCATTATCTGTCAGGGACGGAGGCCTGGGGAAGATCCAGTGGAGCCCAGGCAGAGTCTCTGGTTCTGACCCTGCTTCAGACAGGGCCAGCCAGGGTGAACCTATCTCTCCCAGCTGGCTTGAACAGAAGTGGGTAGACCCTCCCAGTACAGGTCCCCACCACAGGGGTGGTGGCTCTTTGTAGTTGACCTTTCTGTCACCCAGGGTGTGGGCAGCACCTAGGGTCTCTCTGTCTCTCTCTGCTGTGCCCTTTCTCTGGAACCTGCACTGCAGTGGGCAGTATGGGGCACCCATCTCTCACTCTGTGTAGGTGGGGAGCCCCTAAAAATCCTCTCTGAACTCTGTTGCGGGTAACAAGGGGGTCTCTTGGAGGGTGGGGAGACACAGCACAGTCCAACCCTCCATTGACACAGGAAACTGAACCGAGGAAGAAAGATGCTGGCCCAGAGTCACCCGGGAAGAAATAAAGAAGGGAAGGAGTGGATTGGGAAGGTGCATCCAGGGAGGTAAAGCTTTTATTTGTTGATAAATTAAGCAAATTACGCTCCCCCACCCCCATTCAACAAGGTTCTGCATCTAGAAGCTTTTGGAAAACACCACTGACCCTAAGTTCTCCCTGGGATGGCCATGAGCTTGTAGCTGGAGCTTGTAGCCAAGATTTCTTCTTTTGGAAGGTCAGCTCAATGGAAGGCTGCCTTGTTGGAGGACTATTGCCCCATTCTGGAGCGGCTGTCAGATCACTGCCTTGGTGTCAAGTTGTGGTGTGATATTTTGTTTGTGTTCTGATGAATAAAGCTGGAGATCACAGGGCAGAGCTAGCCACTAGTTAACACTTGAGGTCTGGAGGTCTGTACGGAGGGGAGACAGGAAGTGACAAGCCAGGGCGCAGGGGTGGCTGCTCCTCTGCTTCTCTGATCTTTCAACTTTTACCCCAATATCTGATTCCTGGTTTTTATAGATAAGACTAATTAGGATTGCGCTTCATCCAGTGATTGTACAGGGCTAAGCTCGCTTAACTAGTTGGTCTTACCAGCTTGGCCCAACCCTCCGAGTGGCCCAAGTACAGTCTTGGGGCAACACGAAGGGTGTTTCTTCCAGAGTCCATTGGTCACCCAAGTGGGCTCCTGGCTGGGTTTCCAGGAATTCCTCAGATACTATGTCAACCCAGATGGTTGGCTCCACAGACAGCCATCTGGGTACAACTGCCTGTGAGTCAGCAGCATCCGCACAGAAGGTTCTGTGTGGCAGCTGGAAGGGTGGGAGGCCAGCCAGCCAATCTTCCTGCCTTCAGCCAGCATAGGGAAGTCACAGAACTTAGGCTTTGGGGGACAGAGCTGACCTTTAGCTCATCAACAGTGAATTCTCCATCCTATAATGGAAGAAACACTTGAATGGGTCATGTCCTTGTTCTGCCTTGAATCCCCGAGGCTTCCCACTGTATTTGAAACACGACTTGGACTCAGGGTTGCCCACAAACACCTTCACCCACGATCCCTGGTGCCCCCGAGACACCAGTCCACCTATCATTCTTCTTCCCCAGGTCCCAGCCCATCAGGCCCTCTGCCTAAGGGACCATGAGGGTGCCATTTCAGGGTTACAGGGTTACCTCCTCAGAGAGGCTTGCCCTGTCCACCCTGTGTAACAGCTCCACGGCTTTCCATTCCACTCTTCACTTTATCTTCTCTATGACTGAAGAGCAAAGGAAGAACAGGAAATACCTTATCTTTTCACGGTCCTCCTGCCATTACTATGCCCAACCGTCACCGAGGCCTCCCCATTTACACTTGTTAAATAAGTAATGAAAATCCCCTGGGGAGGAAGCACAGACATTGGTTATGAGGTCCATGTTTTTATAGTCTCTCTCTCCTTCCTCCTTCCATGAGCCCCCCCCCATGAGTGTTCATTGGGGTACACTTAGGGAAATGGTGGCCAAAGTCCTTCCTTGGTCTGACTGGCAGCTATGGAAGAACCTCTGTAAAATTCCTAGGAAGGAAAGCTGGAGCTGAGGAGGCTTAAAGGTAGAAGTGATTTTTAGCCCATCTCCTCGGGGCTGAGCCATCTTAGCAGGGAAGGGGCAGCAACCTGCTTTGCCTGCTTCACAGGCTTGCGAGAAAGCACAGCGACACTTGACTGAGAGAGGATAGCTTTGCTGATAGTTGGTACTTCCTGTTTCAGGGGTTACCGCAGCCTCTGCCCCAGCAGCTCTGGGGGAAGGATCAGGGAAGAGTTTGGGTCAGTGCCATGAGTCCCAGTGTTGACTAGAGTTGAAGAAGGGCAGCTGGGGTCTCTGGGGTCAGTTGTCACATCATAGAATCGTCTTCATCTTACCCTCAGCTACAGCCTTGCTCTGTCTATTCCTTCGTTCTTGGTGTCATGAACTGTGGGTCCTACCATGTGTAATGCCAGACACAGCTCCTCTCTTGGGGCTCACAGTGAAACTTCAGTCATCTCCAGAGGCTGCATTTTTCACTTATGAGCTTGATAAAGACCCGGGACATTTGTGCATACCCATATTCGAGGAGCGCTGCTCTAGGGGTCCACTAGCAGAGATTACAGACCCAGGAGTGAGCAGCAGGAGGCCAAGCCAATGAGAGCAGCTCTGGGGTGCTCAGTCCCTCTGTTGGCGCCAATCTTTCTTAGCTTAGACTGGACACCAGGCAGACTGTTCACCGTCTATTAACTGAGAGGTCTCTGTTTTAGAGAAGGTCCTCTGCAAATGCCATCTCTCTAGCTGAGGATGTAAGAGTGCTCTAGCTCCTCCTCCATCCAGGTTGTCCTTACCCAACTTTTGGGACCATCTAAGAGGTCACTCTCTTCAAACAATCTTTCCAGCGTCTTCCAGTTGGGCCAAGTAGCTTCTTCCTCTAATCTGTAGTGTTCCAGGCATTTTCCTAGCTCAGCATCTAGCATGTCCTATGGTAATATGTTTCCTCTGCCTCTCCCCTATATGGTGACTTCCCTGGTCCTGGGTCCTCTGTACCCAGCACAGCACATGTAATATAGGACACAGTGTGGCGTATGTATTTGCCTGGCTGAACTTGGCATAGACTCATCATTTTATGAGCTTTTTTTTTTTTTTTTTTTTTTTTTTATTGCAGACAAGTTAAACAACCTGATAAATTGAGCCCTCTTATCTGAGAAGTGGGGTAATAAAAATACTTATCCTGTGGGGTTATTAAGATTAGGCTTATGTAATAAAGAATGAGGTGAGGGCTTTGTAAAGACCTACCAGTTTATGCCAAGTTTGCCTTGTGGTTATGCAAAAGCCGCTGGCTGGGTCAACCGTTTCTTGTTTTATTGTCAACATCCTTTGCGGCAAGATCTGCTAAGACCTCCCTTTTACAGGTAAGGAAACTGAGTTCACGAGGAAAACTGCTTAGGTAAAATCACGCAGCTGAAGGTAATGGAGTCAGAATCCAGATTGAGGCTTGGTGGATACTACCGCATATTCTCTAGAGTCTGAGCCTCTCACAGATCTCCTGCAGATCGGCGACCCGCCTCATCAGCCTCCTGCCCTCCTGCCCTCCTCGTGACCCTGTAATTCCCTGGCAGCTTTGGCCTTTGCCCTGCAGGCGGTCAGACACCCCCCACCCCTACCCATCCCCGCCTTTTGCTTTCCTCCAACCTGGATTCAGAGAGCTCCAGAAAGCACAGGCCAGGCCAGGCTTGCGGCTGGTATTTTAGTGACATCTGCTAAGGGAATGGATGCAGATTTCTGCAGGTCACATCCACTGATTGCTCACTTTTGTGGTTTTTTTCCCTTCTCAGTCTCTCAGCCACACGCAATGCCAGGTGCTGGTTTCCGCACTTACACAGACGCGCCACCTATTGGCCAACATTCAGAATTGCAGGATATTAAGAGCCAGGACCAGGTTTCTAGGGTGGGCTTCTAGTGCTGTCCAATTAGACCATTTATACTGCACTAAAAAATTTGTATGGAGAACCTACTGTGTGCCAAATAACACCATGGATACTAAGGCAATGGTTCTGGTGGGAGAATTATAAAATAAATAAAAACCTCCAATGTTAATAAATATTAAAAAGAAAATGTATTAGCTAGTGGTGGCATACACCTTGGGAGGTAGAGTCAGGAAGAGCACTGAGCTGGTTGACTTTGGGAATCTTCTCTGTCTTTCTGTCTCTCTGTCTCTGTCTCTGTCTCCCTCTCTGTACTATGTGTGTGAGTATTTGCCTGCATGTATTTATGTGTACCACATGTGTATGGTGTGTGTAGAGGTCAGGAGGGCCTCAGAGCCCCTGGAACTGGAATTACAGATGGTTGTGATCCACCATGTCATGGACGGGGACTAAATCTAGGTCATTTGTAAGATCAACAAGTGCTCTTAGGTACTGAGCCGCCTCTCCAGCCTCCTCTTTTATATTTTAAGACAGGGTCTCTCACTGAACCTAGAGCTTGCTGTTTAGGATAGAGCCTGTCTCTGGTGGCCCCTCCCCCAGCTCTGGGGTTATAGACATGCTTCCACTCCTGGCTGTTTACATGGGTGCTTGGCATCTGAACTCAGGTCTCCATGCTCGCATAGCAAGCCCTCTATCCCAGCGAGTCATCTGCCCAGCCTCCGTGGATTATTATTTTTTTTTTACTGGCTCCCTCCCCAGGTTTGCTCTTGCCAGGCATTGCTCCTTCTCCACTTCATGCGTTCAAAAGTGTATTCCACTGTGGTTAAGCAGCGGGCCAATAATCCTTACATCCGCTACCATCTTTATGCTGATGAAATAAATCCCAGACAGGAATCTGAGCTCAGAACCCCCACCCCCAACAGGGTCTCAGCTATCTCAGGCTGACCTTGAACTCACTGTGTAATGAAGAATGATGACCTTGAACTTCTGGTCTTCCTGCACCAAGTGTTGGAATTACAGGGTGTGCTACCACGACAGGTTTCATCCGGTGCTGGGAAGGGCTTCTTCATGCATTCTAGGCAAGTGTTTCGGTCAGCGGGGGCACATCTCTAGTCTCAGTCATGATCTAGCTGCCCTTGACCTTTACAGCTCAGCGCATCTGAGCTAAACTCCCCATCTCTGTATTTGGGGCAACGGCCCCAACATTCAGTTACAAAGACAGCCGTCTACCTAGAGTCTTCTTTCTGGATTCCCCCCACCTCCCCATTCCGCATGGCTAGACAGCCTGCAGAGTCTCTGGAACTTCTCTCTACTCTGTCTACTCTCACGCTGTCTTCCTGGCTCAGAAAGTCGCTGTTTCTAGTTTGGATTAAAGTACCCTGCCTTTCCCCAAGACCCATCCCACCCTCTGGTCCTCTACACTGCTCCAAAGTGATGATGACAGCCATCTACCCCCTCACCCACCCTGCACCTGAGTATCTGGAAGTAAAATCATTTATGGGCCCCTCACTGCCATCTGAATGGTTGAATGTTTTGGCCTCTACCAACCTCTCCTCTTCTTTCTCTCCCTTCCTTTCCTTTTTTTTTTTGTGGATGTGAGCTGGGGATTGAAGCCTTGCTCATGCTTGGCAAATTTTTCTTTTTTTTTTTTTTCTTTTTTTTTTTTTTTTGGAGCTGAGGATTGAACCCAGGGCCTTGCACTTGCTAGGCAAGCGCTCTACCACTGAGCTAAATCCCCAACCCCAGGCAAATATTTTACTACTGAGCTATACATCAGTCTTTCATCATGTCTTGTCTCAATGGCTCATACCCTACAGCTGTTGGACTAAGTCTGTCTTCCTCAGTTGCCTCTCTCCTTTCTTGGCTAACCTGAAGGCTAGTGTGGGTTCAGATCCCGAGTCCCACAGCCACTAGCTTGTAGCCACAAGCAAACCATTTAGCTTCTCTGTGCTTTAGTTTCCTCATTAGTAAACTGGATTAAACAAAACTAGGGTGCATCGGGGACAGAGAGGGATGCTATGTGGGAAAGTCTGATGGATGGATGTGGAGTGCTATTGGCTAAACAGTCTAGACTCATTCTCTGCAAAGATGATGAGCAGAGAAGCTGGGGCTCTACCCCTTGTGGAAAAGTAGAGGGCTTTCTCCCATTCCCTTGTTCTGCCTCCTTAGGAGCTGGATAAAGCTTGTTGCTCCTCAGGGGTGATGTTACCCTGCCCTGCCACCCTCCTACCTCACATCCTTTGCTTTCCAGGGTGTAAACTCTGAGTGCCACCAGGCTGCAAAGGTGTGAGTGTGAGCTTGTGTGATGTAGAGAGGAGACCACCCACACCGTTCACTCACTGTTTCGGGCTCAGGTACAATACCCCAGACATGGTATCTTAGGGACTGAGAAAATGGCAGAAGTCTGCATCCTAACCTTTTAGCCATTCTATGTGAAGGCTGGCCATAAAAATTCTCTGACCTACCTCCCCTATAAGTACACTATGACACCTTCCCCCTAGATGGTGTTCATCGCATCTCAAGGGAAGAGAGGTTACACAGACCCTCCCCCCCTTCCAAAAAAAAAATCTGAAAATGTTTTGCTGAGTCCACCCAACTGCTCACCATTAGGTCAAACCCACTTTCATCCAGTCATAGTTCTACAGGGTGCTCATTCTTTATTGACCCCCCTAAGCAGTTTTCCCTGGTCTTTGAGCCTTCCTGGGTACAGGGATTTAAGGTGTGCGCCACAACCGCCCCAGCAGCCTGAATGCTTTTGCACAGCCCAGGAGTAGCAAAGTTGGACTGTGCCTTAGGCTCCCATCAACACAGGATGCCCCAAAATGTAGATTTCAGAAAAATGCTTTGAGTGTTGGTATCTACACCTGACATTCACATTTAATAAGATAGCCTGAATTTTATTTAGCATTCCTGTAGATGAGTTAATCATACATATGTGATTTAAGTAATATATGTGTCTTTCCCATCTTCTAACCCTCCTTACCCTATTTAAAAAATATTCTATATAAAGAAGATTCAGGGAAGGATGTAAATAGGACATTTTAGGATATGGAATGTGCTATGGTTTGTATCTAGACATTTCTTTTTTAGTTATTATTCATAATCATAAAGTTAACTGTGCAATCTAATTAGATGGTGTCTTAGTTTTTGCTCTATTGCTGTGAAGAGACACCATGACCAAGGCAACTTATGAAAGAAAGTATTTAATTGAGGGCTTGCTTACAGTTTGAGAGGGTGAGTCCATGACCATCATGGCAGGCAGGCAGGCATGGTACTGGAGCAGTAGCTGAGAGCTTCAATCATTTTGGTCCACAAGCAAGAGGCAGAGAGAGAGAGATTGGGCCTGGTATGGATTTTTGAAACCTCAAAGCCCATCCCCAGTGACACACCTTCTCCAACTAGGCCACATTTTCTTCACAAGGCCACACCTCCTAATCCTTCTCAAACAGTTCCACCAACTGGGATCCAAGCATTCAAATATATGAGCCTATGGGGACCATTCTTATTTAAACCATCAAAGAGGGGAGGGAGAAAAATACAGAATCCAAAGAGCTCCAGTGAGAGCTCAAAGACTGTGGAGTACCATGGGCAGATGGGGTAGAGGAGTGCTCTCCTGAACTGGAAGAATGATCTAATGTTGAGATGCTCACAAGTCACAGTATTCGAGCTGTACACAGTCAGCACTGGCGAGCATGCTAGTCTTGCTATTCCTGAACCCAAAGCACTCCATGGCTTCCACCATGCTCATGATGTCTTTCACCAGCTCAAAGATCACAAGATGGCCACCTGACTTCTCAGTTTTGGCAATACAGGGGTCATCAGTGTCTGGGGAGCTTGGATCTGGAATTTTCAAAAGCCCAGGGTTTCGAGGATTGTTCCCTTCATTAGTTGTTACTGGAGGTGGTGGAAACCTGTGGGAGGGTCTCTCGGTTACCAGGGGTCAAGTTCTAGAAAAGGGTTGTAGGATCTAGCCTCTTCTTCTTCCTCCTTCATTTCCTGGGCTCGCAGCAAATAGTTTTGCCCCACCATGATATGTCAACCACTGGTAAAGTGACAGGGCCAATAGATTGTGGACTAAAACCCATGAAACAGAACCCCAAATGACCCTTTTCTCTTGGCTGACTGTTTCTGATATCTGTCACAGCAAGCTGACTATCAGCCAGTCTGTGGCAGAATAGCACAGACATGTCTCCTGGGGGATGAGGGGTAAAAGGGAGGGTGGAGAGAGAGGGAGATATAGGCTTGAGATGATGCTGAATAGATTGGACCATGGTGTGCTGGAGGCTGAATTTCAGCTCTTCCCCTATCACAGTGGAGACTGAAGTCACCTGCAGAGGTTCAGGACACTGGGAAGCCACTTTAGTTCAGACCTTATCCTGTTGGGGGAAGCAAGGGAGGCTGGAGGTGAAGTAGGGAGTCTAACTTGGCTACTGGATCCATCACTCACTGGACAGTTCCCTAGTTGACTGTGCCAGATATCTGTCAGAGCCATTATGGCAGCCAATTCACAGGGTTGGCACACTGATTAATGAGTTGATGCAATGTCTAGAAATGTGTGTTTCCCCAGAGTTTGCCACCACGGTGAATACTTGTACATTGGAACTCTTAGTGTTGTTATTGCCTACTCAATAAGTAAGTACCTTGCTTCAATCTTTTGTTCTGTTGCTGCCTTGTGCTGTCTGGTTAGAGGTCGCAGTCTGCCATGGCCTGGCAGCTCTCTGTAAGCTCTGCAAAGTGGAAACTCACTTACTCCTTCCCTCCCTCCCTCCTCGCCTCCCTCCCTCCCTCCCTCCCTCCCTCCCTCCCTCCCTCCCTCCCCAGCAAGTTTCCTCTCTGTACTTATCCTTACTGGAGGATGGCCCTGGACCTGGAGGACTGACCTTATTTAAAAGCTGTCTCTAAACCAGATGCCTGATTCATCTTTAGCTTGACCCTTGACACAGATCCCTGCTAAGAACACTTGTGCTAGGAGTTGGGCTATAGGACCCTACTGCCACATACCAAGCCTTATGATAGGAGCATGCCACTTAATGCAAACCAGGGTTGATCCCCAGGTTTCCCAGTCCTATATATTCCTTACACTTTGGAATAAAGTTGAGCTGATTTACCAAAGTCTGTCTCATGGAGGCCTCCGTCCATCTGTCCCTGCTTCCTCTCTCCCCTCCTGGACTGATGGCTGAAAGGCCAAGAGGAAAAGAGGACCTCTGCAGCCTTGTTCCATGTCCTGGCTCCAGCCTCCCCACCCCCACCAGGACAGAATGGTGGGTACTTGTCACAGAGCATCCACACAACTTCCACAGCACTAATGAGGAGGTAGTGGAGGCAGTAGGGGTGTCCAGGGAGCAGGGCCAAGGGAGACAGATACTGTCATGGACAGAGAGTCGACAGTCCCGTTTTCCCTTTCAGAGTAGGACAGGGAATGATCTGTGTATTTTCAATAAAACCTCGAGAGAAGATATGCGCTGTCTCGTGGTGGTGGTGGTGGTGGGGCTTTTTGAGGGTAGATGGGTGTTTTTATTAATTCAGAGCAAGCAAACAAATCACAGGAAGCTTGTGAAGCTGGAGGAGAGTGAAGGGCACTTAGAAGACTGCACAGCAAACTACAGACAGACCCACAGCCCTTGCTCATGTGCGGGTGACCAGGCATGTGTCCCGCTCCCAGTCGTGGTGGTGGTGGTGGTGGTGGTGGTGGTGATACTGGGTGGGCAGCAAGTGTGGGAAGTCCTTTCTGTCCCCTGGGGGGAGGGCTGGCTGCAAAAGTACAGCATAGAGAGGGTGGGAGAGAGGAAGGGCTTGGGTAGGGAGGGCAAGGAAGAGCAGCAGGCAGCTGGAGGGTTTCCATAGCCCTCTCAATGCCGCTGCCGAAGAGGCTGTGTGACCGTGGTGACCTCCCAGGGCTCTGTTTCCCATCTCCTCCTGACCCTGAGTTTATCTTAGGGTCTTCTGCTCAGTATGTTGCCAGCCTGATTAGTGTGTGTGTGTGTGTGTGTGTGTGTGTGTGTGTGTGTGTGTGTGCTGCAATGGTGTTAGCACAGACCAGTTTCATCCTCACAGTAACCTCATGTAAGTGGATCCTAAATAGCAGTATCTTCATTTTACAGATGGGAAAACTGAGGCAGAGACCGGCCAGCCCACTAATGGCGAGTCACACTGCTGTCACTGGGAGCCAAAACTCTGGTCTACTCCTAATGGTGGCGCTGAAGGAGCTCCACACATGAAGACGGTGCTGCAGTTTTCTTCAGATGATTTCAAGCCTCGAGGCAGCCATCCCAGCCCCACAAAAGCCAGGCTGAGACCAGAGTCCCCATTGGTCCCATAAATAGAAACCAGAACTGATCTGGTTGGCTTTGCTACAGGCTCCTACCCAGCATAGCCACCTCCCAAGGAGGGCTGTGGCTTTTAGAAAGGAGGAAAATCAGGCCAGGTGGGGATCTTCCTACCCACAGCCTGGAGCCCTGGAAGCCTTTGCAGAAATCCAAGGGCACAGGAGAAAGGGTCACCTCATTAAAAGACTTAAACGATGAACACGGGACACGCCGACATAGTCCTTCGAAAGGTGACCAGGAACACTGCCTTTTGCATTATAAACTTGTACTTGTGAAAGGACAGAAGGGGGAGGAGGCGTGACCATGAGTGAGGAGGACACAGAGACAGTCAGGCACAGAGAAAAATGGCCAAGATGGGTGTGGGTCACCCACTCAAGGAAAAGACAGATGTGGAGGGTGATGGCCATAAAACCAATGGCTGTATGCCATGGAAAGAAGCCACAGAAGTACATTCTCTAGGCCTCCTGCCACAGAATTCATTTTAGGGAATCCCAGAAAACCGCTTAAATGTACCTTTCAACCTCATGCAAATTTACCAGATTCACCACTTGCCAAAATCCCCAGAAGAAAGAGTCAAAACCTTATCCCTAACGCAAGCCTTTCTCTCTCAAAGTACAAGTCTCTGGATTTGAAAAAGGGTAACAAATGCATTTACAATTCATTATGAGGCAGTGTTTTAATTCTCATCTCTAGCTTGGCCTCATTGCGTTTCGTGGCAGGAGCCTGTAATTCTTTCTCTGTGGGGGCTGGTGGGGGCTGTGCCTCATTCTGCAGAGACAAGGTACATTTCACAGGTGGACTGGCCAGCTCTGCAGTCTTCTAGGGTGCTGTGACGGGAGACTTCAAAAGGCTGGTAGCTCTTTGATGTTGCAGGACATCTTTGAACACCAAACTGTGTCTGCTTCAGGGTTATCACAGGTTTGACCCCAGGATAAAGGGCAGAAGGTTAGCTGGGAGGGTCTGGGACCAAATCTATATACACTTTCCGAGGATCACTATTCCTGGCTCAGAAGCAAATCCTGATGTGAGCGTAGGAAGCAGAATCAGATGCCAGGATGAGGGACAAGATGGCAGCTAAGATGTTTCAGTGGATATTTATGTTCAGTAGCCCAGAGAGAAGTCCTGTTCTGGGACAGGGAGGTCCAATCTTTGTGCCCTATGAGACCAGCTATGGAGTGAACTTTTTGTCTCCAGGAAGAACCCAATACGGAACCAGACAGTGGTTGGGTGGGCTCCAACACTTTGGCAGTGGGGGCAATGAGTTCGGTTCTGGGAAGGGAAACTGGGTGGCAGAGCACACAGTCTTGGCCATAGGCTTGGGCTCACAGGGTGGAGGACAGATTTTTCCCTCCCAGTGTGTTCTTGTTATCCATCACTCTCCAGGTGGCATGGGGGGTGTCCTTGCATCTGAATAAGCCCTGGATATGCAGCACTTGATTACTGGGTGAAGTGAGGAGCCTCTAACCTCCTCCATGGCCACTCCTGACCTGCCTCCCCCGCCCCCATAGTTAATATTTCTAGCATTGATGGGGCTAGGCTACCTCAGGGGAGCAGGTTTAGGGTTGAGGAAAAGGCACAGCCTAACAGGGAAATTTTGCACAAAATCCTTTCTCTGGGTTCTTAGTGAGCTCGTAGGTAGGCAGAGCCAACATGTGCCTCCCATGGTGAGGGTGTTAAACAGAAGAAGATTGGCGGGGCCAGGACATGTCTGTGCTCTGTTGTGGACATGGCCAGCTGTCTGCGTATGAGGTTGGCTGTGGCTTGAACACCCACTGCTCACTTTGGTCAAGTTAGCTGCTCTTTCGGGGAGCTGAGGCACAGGGGAACTCAAGCTAGAGGCACAGGTACAGTGGGAGGAGCCATGGGATCACCTGGTGACAATGGCCCTGGGTGGCCATATCACACCCACTGGGGATGCCATGGAGGACTGGTGGATTGTAGGGTGACAGCGGTAGGTGGGGAGCCTGGCCTACACGGGGAAAGTGCTCCCTCCATGTTCCTCATGCTTCCACTGACATTCTGTTTTGTAGCAGTAGATGCTGGGCCTGGGCTGAGCTCATCCCTCGTCATCTCACATCCCAGGAAGGTGGGACTGCTCTAATGATGAGGATAAAAGGGAATAAATCAGAATGAAAACATTATTATTGTTGCATTATTTATTAATCCGTATGTGTAGAGCAGAGGACAACTTTTGAGAGTTTATTCTCTCCTTGCACAGTATGGGGATCAAGCTTGGTGGCATTTTTACCTGCTGAACTATCTTGACAGCTTGGGAAGAGGATTTTAATCTTGCCCTCTTGGTTTCAGGCACAGGTGCCTGTGCATTTGATTTCTCCCCAGTTGGGGCCAAGCCACCTGGGAGTGCGAGGGCCACAAGGTGGAGGGCTCCTGCCTGGTTAGTGGCTTCATGGGTGAGCAGTCCCCTGCTCTGATGCTCATATAGAGCCCCAGACCTTCCTCACATTTTATGCCATGAGCACCCACTTTCTCTGACACTCTGGGGCCTTAGTCTTTACACTAAAAGCCCTGGGGGAAGGTGGATCCAGATGGGACCCCAAACTTCTGTTACCCTTCATGATACCAGTTCATACTGGGATATGTAGCTGGACACAACTGTAAGATGAGCCAGTATTCCTCATGTAGCTCAGGCTGGGGGAGTAGTGGGGCACAATTATAAGAGTAGCTGGTATTCTTTATGTAGCTCAGGCTGAGTTTAAATTCACTATGTTATTGAGATGACCTTGAACTTTCCACTTCTCCCCCTCGAGTGCTCTGATTACGGACATATACCACCACACCACACCCAATTTATAAGGCGTGGATGACTGAACCCAGGGCTTCCTGCATGGTAGGTATAAGTGCTTTACAAACTAAGCTATATCCCTAGCCCCAACATAAGTTTTTTCTTTTTAAGATTTATTTACTTATTATGTATAGTGTTCTGCATGCAAATATGACTGCATGCCGGAAGAGAGCACCAGATCTCATTACAGATGGTTTTGAGCCACCATGTGGGTGCTGGGAATTGAAGTCAGGACCTCTGGAAGAGCAGCTAGGCTCTTAACCTTTGAGCCATCTCTCCAGGCCCATAGTTTGTTTTTTTAGTTTAAATTCTGAGTCTGAGGAATTGACGACAGTGACCAGAGGATGGTCTCCTCCTGGTTCTCCTGCCTTCTTGATGACTTGGTGGAAGCTGGTTCTCATCTGGGAGTTGAGTGTAGTGAGAGCCTCTGGAGCAGGGGACTGGGTAAGGGGCAGGTACGAGAGAGGTATTGAAGTAAGAGGGGCTTGTGGTACCAGCTCACACAGAGCTGCTCTTGATCTGCCCAGGGGAGTAGGGGTTGGGCGTTCTGGATAATCTCAGGCTCGGCTGTCACTCACAAGTGATACAGTCTGCTGACACCTCACTTCGCAGGCTCTTCCTAACCCACCTGCTCCCCACAGCCTCCAACGCTCCTCCCCCATGCCATGACCCTGCTTATGGCATCCAAGGCTCCACAGCACAGTGAACGTGTGCAATCTTACCCGACAAGGGGGGGATTCACAGGGCTGTCTCTTACAGATTGCAGCCATGCTTCCTAGGCCCTGGAATCAAGCTCGGCAGTCTTTTCTTCTGGGAAGGGCTCTTCTTCCCTGTTCTGACCTGTGAACACCTATGTGACTGTCAGGTTTTGTTCAAATGCCTCCTCTGAGCCCTAGTCTGGCCTATATATATATCCTGTTGCTAACCATGGTGCCCTAGCCATGGGCACAGATGTAGGGGGGCTCCCTCTGTCTCACAACTGTATGGGAGTCACCAATGACATATATGTAAGCTTCCAAGAGGGCACCTTTCCTGTTCCTGTTTGTACTTCCTGCCCCTGTTGAAGTCTATACTGAGCAGGTGCTTGGCAACTGTGCGCTGAATAAGTGTCAGAATGGGGCAGGGTTGGGGGTGGGAGGTGGGGCCAGGAAGAGGCTCCTTCATGCAGGGCAACTGGGGAGGAGAAGCAAGACTTCTAGAAAGGACCCTCTGCGAGAGGCAAAGCCAAGAAACACTCTAGGTACTGAGTACCTGTTCTGCTCCAGGTACTGAGTACCTGTTCTGCTCCAGAAGGTTCCCTTAGTTCTATTTTATGTTGGACTCCCAGTCCAATTTGAGAAGTGAGCACATGGAATCCATAGGGTATTGCTACTTCGAAATGGCTGCAAGCACTTGAATTGCTGTGGGTTTGAAACAAAGATAGATGGTGTCCCTTGGCTTTTCTGAGACTGTGGATAAGTTCTTAACCTCTCCATATTCAACTACACCCTTCTCTGGGCCCCCTGAGCCAGGCCAAACAACTCTTTCTCACAGCTTCTTTTAGCTGCTTCCCCCTAGGACAGAGAGTTTAGGCCTTCTCTCTCCCTTTGGTTAGCCACCAACTTGCCCTGGAAAGTGTTCTGCATGTGGTGGACACTCCATAAAAGAGAGACTGGATAGCATCGAGTTGCTCTGTGTGCTCTGGGATCAGGCTGCATTAGAATACATTCATCGCACATCTATGGTACTGTCACCACACCAAGCCCAAGATGTAAGGACTGTGCATTTAGGTCCACATGAAACTGTGCTGCTTGAGAACTGCCTGTGAGCTGCTCTGAGGAGGGACTGGTGAGGGACTCTGTGCTGGGTGGTGGGATTGGATATGTCTTAATATCACTGATAGCTCCTGTGATGAACATTAGTGTGTTTGTGGCCGGAGGCATGGGCACGCCAACTCTGGTACACAATTGAAAATATCATTTGCATTTCACTTTAGAAATGTGTGTGTGTGTGTGTGTGTGTGTGTGTGTGTGTGTGTGTGAGAGAGAGAGAGAGAGAGAGAGAGAGAGAGAGAGAGAGAGAGAGAGAGAGAGAGAACTTCCCTTTTCTGAACCTGGTTCAGACTTCCATCTTTAATTTGCATTCCTCAGCTACTTCCCAGAGAGTGGAGATCAGGGATGTCTGTGCAGGAGCATCCATCGTTGGCCTGTCCATGAGACAGGTAGCTGTGAACAGACCAGCCAGCCTGTTCTCTACCAGGGCTTTCAGTCCCCGGAAGTCAGGCTGTTCTTCCGGGAGTGTCGAGAGTGCCTTTGGTCTTGACACAAAACTGATTGGAGTGTCAGACTGTTCCTGGCTGTGTGGTCATGGCTAGGTGGATCTGAGACTGGCTGTGCTGAAAGAAGCTGGAGGATGGACTGCTGACTGGGAAGGACTGATGGGCAGGTTCTAGGAGATGGCATATGTAAATGCCTAGTGGGACATGGTTAGTGCCCATCCCTCCTCTCTTCCCTCCTCCCTCCCAGGCAATGGTTATGCCTTCTAAGGCTTTCCCCAGGTGGTTATCCTGGGGTCCAAGAGGCTACACAAAGCCAGAGTAGGCCTTCAGTTCTGCCTGAGCCCAGGGTCGGGAGGAAGTGATCACATATATAAAACAAGAGAGATGTGCAGATGCTTCAGAATCCACAGGCCACCTGCCCTGGTGGATTGACAGCTGTCCCCTGGAGAGTGAGTAGAACTGTGGATTCTGTGTCTGTCTGTGTCCATCTTACAGTAGAGAGAGGGGGAACCTTCGATTATCCTGAAATTGAGTCCCAAGGATGGACCTGAGGCTCAGAGCTGGAGCGTCTTGGCTGTGGACAGTCATTTCTGGGAATTTTAGTGTCTGTGCCTGCAAAGTGGGCATGACAGGAAGTGCCATCCGAAGGAATGTGTGCACCCACATAAACGTGGAGTTTTGCAGGGTTGCATGAGATGTGGGGGCCAAGTGGGAGCATCTCACTTCACTTCCTGCTGGGCATGCCAAGAGTGAGCTAAGAACCAGAAGCTTTGGCTGAAGCCTGCTATGACTCCCTGCTCCCCTCAGGGCTGGTCTTTGACCCTCCCACAACGCATTCTCATCAGGCCTTTTGAGGTAAGGGCAACAAAGGGCACCTGCCTACAGGTGTCTCACAGAGAGGGTCTGGCGGGCTGTTAGCATGGAAGCCTCTCAGGATTAATGCAGTTCTATGTATTTCTCCTCTTTGGCAGATTAGGGAACTAGCCCAGAGAAGTTGAGTGACGTATCCAAAGCCACACAGCAAATTGTCATCTCACAGGTGGTCCCATGGCCTAGATTTTTAGGTTTGAAAGGATGAGTTCAGAATCCAGATTTTTTTTTTTTTTCTTATTTGCCTTCATTGAGCAGAAAGTCTGCCCTGCCCCCAGTCCATGCATGCCTCAGTTTCCTCCCTCACATCTCATACAATGCATGAATAACTTAGAGATGGACCTCTGGTAACTGGCCTTTATAGAGAGACGATGTTCTCTGTAGAGCCTCCTTGTCATGATAGCAGAGGGAGATGAACTCAGGACGTGGCTTAGAAAGGCAAGTTAGACCGTAGTCAGTACTGTTGGAAAGACAGCAGGAGGGGGAGAGGTCCAGCCTCCATCTTTCTCTCCCAGAACTTACGTTTACCTTTGCTTACTGGGGACAAGTTAGATGTTACACAGTAACACCACTCTGAGGCAGGGGCTTGGAACTGGTGGCTCCTCAGAACCCTCTTAGCTCCTGTCTGCTTGTAGGTGCTCATTGGCTTTTCTAGAGTTGCTGGCCTGCTCCGGGTCAGCCTCTGAACTTGGCAAGTTGTCTCTGTTTGTAGAGCAGGAAGGGGTAGAGGTGGGTGGAGGGTGTAGGCGGAGGCTGTGGGTAGGTCTGCCAGGCAGCTATGTGGAAAAGGCTCCTCTTAACCCCACAGTTACCTTGGCTCCCCTTCAAACTTCAATTACCAGCCTTCAGATAGGGTTTCCCTGCTAGTGACTTGTGCCTCAGTGCCTGTCAGTGGCAGGCTATCACCATTCTGGTAGCTCTCTGGTGGGCTAGCAGGAGAGACTGGCTTCTTCCCTGCCTTCCTGGAGCTCCCCTGACCTTCTCCATCACCCTTGCTGGAGAGGTCACCTAGAAGACTGGACAGAGACCTCCATGTAAGACAGTGACACTGGCCTTCCAGTGAAGACTGACCAGGATATGTGAGTGCAGGAATGAAGTCAGACACAAAGAGGGACTTCCCAATACTGTGGTTTGCATAACCAACCAGCAAGGGTGACAGACATTTGTCCTTGTGTGGGCTTTAGCATCTCCCATGACCCAGAGGATGCAGGGATTTGTTCAACACACACACACAGTGGGAATTGGAGTTGGAGCCCAAACCACAGGCCCACACGGTTCCCACAGCCCCTGTGCACATAGCCTCCAATGCCCCACTTGTACAAACACAGTGACTGTCAGTCAGCTGCCAGCCAAGACAGCCTCACCCTTAGGATCCTTTTCTGGTTCAGGCTGTGGGCAGGGGCCCAACATTTCTGCTCCTACTTGAGGCTTAGATCAAGGAAGCCAATGAAGCATTTGTCTCAGACAAAATTTAAGGGCATGCTCCAAACCTATTGAATGCAGATAAATGTCCTAATGTAAGCTTTAAAAACTGTACCCCCCCCCAAAAAAAAAGAAACCACAAGCAAAAGAACAGCACAATTAAACAACAACAGGAAGCTGGAGCTGGTGTAGGTGCTGAAGCTGGGCATCTGGGTGGGTGAAACAACCAGACTTTGGGAACGGGGTTAGATAACCACATGGGTTTTGCAACCATATCAGTCTGGAAAGCCAAACTAATTCATTCAGTTTTTTCTGTAAACAAAATATTTAAGCTTAAAATAAGTTTGTTCATCTTAATACATCGGCTTTAACTGTTTCAATGTTCTTAACACTGCTTTAATGTTCTGGAAAAAAATTACCCATTAAAAAGTCTGTGAAAATATGGTGCACAAGGTTTTCCTTTTGCCTCAGGCTCTGTTAGGGCTCAGCTCAGCCTCAAGTGACCCTCACGCTATTTAAATGTTGGATGTATTGTTCACTGGAGGGTTTTTGCACTCATTCTGATTTTTAAAGATTTGCATTAACAGTGACCATCCTGGTGGATGGGTGGTGTTTGTTTTTGGCCCTGTGCATTTTGTGCCTGAGAATGGTGTGTTGCTCTAACATCAGTTATGTTCCAACAGAAGGGAATATGCAAGAACCTTCTCAGGCACTTTGGCCCCTTGGGGCATGTGCAGGGATGTGGTAGAGTTGGGACACTGGAGATACAGGAGTTTGGGTAATAGGGAGGGCCTAGAGTTGCCCTGGAGAGGTGAGCGCTATGCTGGGTTGTGGGGGTTGAGGGAAGAAAGATGGGCTCCCTACATAGATGCTGGCTCCCAGCTCATCCATCAGGTCTCTATTAGGCTGGGAAGGCAAAGAAGAGATGAAGCCCTCTGAGCAAAGGCTTCTATAGGCCCACGCCCAGACAGGTTATGTTCTGAACCAATTCCAGGAGGTATTAAGTACTCATCCCCTTGACGCCTCTCCACATTGAACCTTCTCTGTGTCTCACTTCCAGGGCCTTTGCTCTCTCTGGTAGACTCCATGAAAGCTCATCTTTGAGGCCCAGGCGTTGCTTCTACACAAAGCTCTGACTATTCATCCATAGGCTTCTCTCTCTGACAAGGCACAGTCCTCTCTACCCCACATTGCTATGAACCATGGTGGACTACAATCCGTGTGTGTGTGTGTGTGTGTGTGTGTGTGTGTGTGTGTGTGTGTATGTGTGCAGGCACACAGGACCAGTGCATGTGGATAAGCATGGCCATGGTGCGTGGATCAAGTGACCACTGTAAGGGTGGATATGTGAGCAGTGTCCATGCGGGTTAGCATGATCACTGCCAGTGTGGGTTAGCGGGTACAGACCGTGGGAGGGTGCATGTGTGTGTGAGCCACCTCTTGAGGAAGCTCTGAATTCTCCTGGGGTCCGTCTGGCTTACACTGGGACAGTGGCATCATGCTGACAGTATGACACACCAAGTGACCTTGTGTCCTTAGTGACACTGTTGGGGACTAGACCCCTGTTGCTATGACATGAGGACTATAAGGAGAGCTCAGAGACCACTTGTGGCCTGTCAGAGCCCTGTGGGTGGCCCGTCTTACACAGGCCTCCTTGCTGTGGCTGAAAAGCCGCAGGAACAATTAGACCCCAGGGCCTGTATACTGTGGAGTGCCTTTCTGGATCATTCTTTCTCCAAATGTATGCTTGCCTCACCTTCAGCTTCCTCAGGTGTTTGGTCATGTTACTCAGAAAGGTCATATCCAATTATCCATCTGAACTGGCACCCTGTGGTACCCTCTCACCTCCTTGTTTTTCTGGGTTTGGGGTCATGGCCCTCATAGCACTTGGTGGCTTCCCTCTGTCTCCTCATATTGGGTGCAGCTGTGAGGACACTCTCTTCTACTCACTGTTGCCTTCCTTGTGCTGAGGGGCAATGGCATACTGAAGGTGTTTAATACAGGCACCTTAGCTACTAATTTCAGGGTAGTGCCTTTTCCTAACTGTGAGCATGTGGGTGTCTAGAATTCAGTCCCTTAGGAACGGTCACATCTCACACTATGTCCCACAGTCTCTGATGGGCATCCAGTTATCACTGAAGGCTTCTGATGGCTTTCACCTGGCAGTCCCAGAAGGAGGCTGTTAACACCTTGGAGGCTCACAGTGTGGTACAGGGAGATGTTCAGCCCATGTTCAGCCTGGTTGGAGCGTAGGCCTCCTGGCCAAGCATCGGCATCCAGTCCTCCAGGGTGGTCCTGGCAGTCAAAATGATATGTACTCATTGTCCCCGCTTGGGCAGTTGGTTGGGAGGTGGCTGTGGAGATCTGCAGTCTCCCTGAGCTGGACACTGTTCCAGTTGTCAGCCATGGGACTGTCACTGCTCTTGATTACTTTCCAATGAAGGCTGATTATCATAAAGGACATTAATCAGGGAGCATGGCGACTCCCACTTGGGGGTTCTCCAGCCTGGTTTTGTTAGAGCTCAGGGTGGCTCTGTTCATTTCTAACAGGAGGCAGGCAGGAATACCCATCTTTAATGTACAGTTAGGAACGCTGGGTCCAAGAAAGAAACAGCGCCTTGCCTAGCTGCTGAGATTTCCACAACTGTGCCGGATCACTGGCTCTATGAACTGATCTGAGTGAAACCAAACTGAATCAAGCCAAGTAAACCAAACCAAGCCAAACTGGACCAAGCCCTGCTTTATGGCATTTCCAGTTACCCAGGTATGGCTACTCCCTATGGTAAGTTCCAGATTACCAACATGGAGGAAAGCAAGGCAGTGATAAATAGACACTGTCATCACCTATAAGCCATTGCCCCACACGGTGCCAAGGTAACAGCCTCTAATTTCTTTTCAGAATTTTCCAGTTCATAAAGTGTGTTCACATGTTCATGCTCAGCCCTCACCTGTTTCATAGCAACCCTTTCGGATGGGCAGCTATCATTATGCTCATCCTTTTCAGATGATAAAACTGAGGCTTAGAAAGACTGTGTGAGGCTGGGGTGGGGTGGGGCAGGTGCAGCTGGTGCAGGTGATGGATATTCTTCCTGGCTGAGCCTTTTAGTTCTTTTCCCAAGATTTACTGGAGTTTTCCACACAAGGGGCCAGCTTTAGAGTCCAGAGCACACAGGGTATTGCTGTTGAGGCTAAGGTTCCCTTAGTCTGTAGGTGACCAAAGAGATGATTCATTCATTTGTTCAGTAATCCTCACTGGGGACTATAGTTGGCTAGGCGACACTGGGCCTTGGAAATATAGAGGACAAAGAATCATGGTCCTTGATTACAGAGGACACTGTCCAGCTGGGGGACAGATTCCCAGAGTAAGTGTGTAACCACTTAAGTAAGTGTGACAGGGAGTAGCATGTATATGCTCTTCTCGAGGCCAGGGAGGCTGGGAGAGGCAGGCTGAGGCCAGAAGGGTCCCTGTGGTGCTGGTAGGTGGGATTAGGTGTGGAAGAATCTGAATTAGGTGTAAACATCCAGAGAAGAGGCTGCCAGGCTAGTGCAGCAGTTGGGGTGCTGAGGTTGCAGGTGTGGGCAGCAGGTATTGAGGTAGACACATCACTCCCGGGGGAAGGGAGGTGCTCTGCTTCTATACTGTCTGGTCCTCAAGGCTCCGCAGGTCCGATGTTTTGGGGATCCATGATTCTGAGTGCATCATGTCTGTAAGTTTGTTCCTGAGAACCTGGGAGGCAATATGGTGGTGCTGGTCTGACCAGCCAAGACCATAGTTGAGTGTGGGGCCTTTGCATGTTAACTGGCTCCTGGCTAGTTAACTCCGGGATCCCAGGGCCTAGTAGAGGTTGGGGTGCCGGCCATCTTTGCTTTGTTTCTGCCTTCCCCAAGACTCCAGTCATTGAGAGGGCAAGGATGAGGCATGGGGCTCACAGATGTCCATGTTTGTTTTCTGGTGACAAAATGCTGTGGACTGGAAGTCACCAAGGCAGATTGTATGTTAGAAAGGGCAGAGCTGGGATGGTCATACTCAGAGGGGTGATGGGAGAAAGACTGAGGTAAAACCCTACTCTGCTCTGCATGACCTTGTCCTTCAATGAAGGACTTGTTCACATTTGAGAGAAAACACTGGTTCAGAAGCATCACAGACAACTGCTCAAGCCCTGTGCAGTTTGTAAGTGGGAATTGTACATGATCTTTGGAGTCCTAAGCAGCCAAGCAAGACTCAGGTACCCTGTGATGATTTGAATGAGGGGTCTCCATAGGCTCATATATTTGAATACTTGGTCCCCAGTTGGTAGAGCTGTTTGGGAAGGATTAGGAGGTGTGGCCTTGTTGGAGGAGATGCATCGTTGAAGGGAGGGCTTTGAGGTTTCACAAGTCCATGTCATTCATTTCCAGTTAATTTTCTCTGCCTCATGGTTGAGTCCAAGATGTGAGCTCACAGCTATTGCTCCAGTCCCATGCCTTCCTGCCTATCCGCATGCTCCCCACCATGATGGTCTCTGAAACTGTGAGTCTCAAATGAAATGCTTTCTTTCATTCATGAGTTTCCTTGGTCAGGTGTTTATCACAGCCATAGAAAAGTAACTAAGACAAACCCCAAAGCCACGTGTTGGAGACACTATTCAGCATGGTCCAGACTCTGCCCAGCCACCCCCACTGTGATTGTGATGTCTTCTGGCATAGGCACCAAACAGACAAGGAAAATGGGTTTTGGGATGACCCTGGCCCCTTTTGCATGTGACAGCAAGGATACTTCATAGTTAGACTAAACCAACAGTCTCAGAGTCAGTCAGTCAGTCAGTCAGTCAGTCAGTCAGTCTGCCTGCCGTCCTGTTGTCTGCCTGTTTCTCTCCTGCCTCTCTCTTTCTGGTAAGCTCCTTGTGTGTGCATGCATACATGTGTGTCTTCCTTCTCATTGAAATGGCAGAGGGACCGGTTTTCTGTGTGCCAGCCACCAGTATACAAGCCAAAGACAGACCTTTCTGGAAATCTGGGGGTGGAAGCAAATAATTTGGCTCTCTCATATCTGTCAGGACAGTAGCCACCGTGACAACGCAAAGTGGCCAGCTCTATCCTTCACTTCTCAGCCGATTGCTCAGAGAGTCTACGCACAAGTCTTTATGGACAGAGATACTCAGGGTTATGGAGGTGAGCTGACTTTCCCTGGATGCCAGCAGGCTTCTGGCTTTCCCTGTTTACAGTGAACACTAATGGAAAAGTCCCTTGTTTAATTTACTGGTGAAGCCTCACTGGCATGCACAGGGGGTGTCCTTGCTGGGGCATGGCTCATCTTGACTTGGTTTTCTTCTGTTTCCGCTACCCTTGGAGAGGGAGAAACCCCTTAATGTCCTGGAGTGGGGGTTTACTGTAATTCTCCCTTCAGTTTACCATTCTGTCAGTCTTGGAACTGAACCCAGAGACTGCAAAATGCCTAGATGTGGCCTCTGCCCCCAGCAAGCTTGTAGGCAACTTGTGTATTTTATATCCAGAGCACTTTCCCCACCCTCCCAGAGACCCTGTAGACAACTGGCTATGACATCTAGTTCATACTGTCTTCCTTCACACACAAACACAGAAGCTAAGGCTCAGAGTGTGTAAGCTGCTTGTCCAATGTCACACAGTGAATAAGTTTACTTATGTGGTCCACTGTATGGTACTGCTCTAGACTGGGCTAGCTGAATGATGGTGCCATCATACCTAGAGAGCCTGAGGTGGGTTACAGAAGGAGACCATAAAGGGGTATTGAGCTTCAACCCCCAATGATGTCATCAGCAGTCTCTCCAAGTTTCTCCTCATTAATTTAATCTAATTTTCTCACAACATTCCTCAGTAAACAGCAGCCTCCCTTTAATAAGCCAAGCTCTTCCCCCCGACCCTGCAATTGTGTTTCTAATCATCCAGTGTATCAGGAAAGACTCGCTGCTAATTGTTGCCAGGCATCACGCTACCCCGTGTGTCAGGTAAGGGATGGCAGAGAAAGATAATTATAATCAGATCTAATTAGTAATTATAACAGATCCTGACTAGAAAATGTTTTCAGTTAAATATTCCCTGAGAGGTGCTAATGGTCTCCGGGGCATGCTGAGTGCCATGGAGCAAGGGGCCTGTGAGGATAGTGCCACCTCATATTTCTTCCCCGACCTTCTGGCAGGCGAAGGAGACAGACCCAGAGGAGAGGCTCAGGGAACAGATCTGGTAAGGTGAGTATCCAGGTTTTCAGGCCCCACCAGACATGCTTTCTCTCTCTCTATGCCTGGAGTGAGGTCTTCTCCTCTACAGAGGCCACTGAGTCCCTCCACCAATGCCGCTGTACAGGGGCTCAGGACACAGAGGCTTGGAAACTTTTAGAACATCAAAGAAACTGCACAGTGCACACACAGCACAGCATGAGGCACTTTCCTCTGTAATCACTGCTGGACTCAACCAGGTTAAAAGCATTGCTGTGGACTCCCGGACAAACACGGAAGGGAGGACTCTTCCCCACTGTTTAGTGCCTTTTGCTCCAGGACTGCCTCTGTCTTTGGCCTCTAGCAAGCATTTGCAAACTTGGGGCTGTCCTACTTCTGCAGACCAGGATCTAATTAGCCAATACTTCCTGCCTTCATATCCAGGCCCTGCTCCCTGGACAGACCCTTCTGGAGAAGACTTGGTCTCCAGAACGAGGCTTCCTTTAGACAACAGCCACAGCTCCCCACTGTCTCTGCATGGTTCAGAGTCCTTAGCATGGCTCAAGGCCCTTCCCTCTGATTCTCCATCAGTCCTGACATCCACTGAACTTCCTCATGTCTCTTGGCCAAACACCCTCAAACACAGTGGTGTTTGCTAGCTGGGCCTTTGTTCATGTCACTATGAAATGTTTTTTATCCTCTAGCCATTAAGCCCTTCTCATCCCATCCAGGGAGGGTTCATAAGCCGCTACCTCCCCAAGGCTTCCCAGCTTTCCTTAGCAGAAATGATGCTTCCGTAGCATTTTGTGACATCACGTGGTTACATGGCTTCTCCCTCCCCTCAGGAAGAAAGCTCCTAAGGGCACAGAGGGTGTTTGACTCCCTGTGCATCTCTCCATCTCATCTGATACAATGCACACGGTAGGCATTTCACAAAGCCCCAGAGAATAACTGATGAAACACTGGTCAGTGAGAAGCTGCTATCCACCAACTGCATTCTGGCATTGGTGCAAAAGCTTTGGGCCACCTCGGTCTCCTCAGGCCCGGCTCCCAAGCCCATGTCATCATTGAAGCTATTGGCTTGCTGTGGTATGATTAAATAGGATTTCACTGGAGGACTCAGGAACCCTTAAATCCCACCTAATCCGGTCTTGCCAAAAGCCATCTGGGCCTTTCAGCACTAAACAAGGCTGGTGCAATGGAGGGGCTACATTTTAAGCTTAATTTGAGTTAATTCACAATTATATTTAAAGAGCTATTTGTGGCCCGTGGCTACCACAGTGGACAGTGCAGCTCAGCTGGTAGCCCTTGGACAACTCACTGCTCTAGCAGAGTGAAAGGACTCCATGTCTTTTTGGTGACAGGGGAGCATGGGCACCAGTTAGACCAATGACTCACTTTGCTTTGTTTGAAAACAAAATGCACAGGCTACGTTTTTCCTTCGTTCTAATTTTTTTTTCTCCTCTCTGGTGGTGTTGATCTCATGTGCTCCTTTAACCAGAATGTAAGACTATCAGGGAACACCCCTTCTGGGCTATGTCAGGTGTGTAGGTATATAACTTTACCTCATTTAGAACCTGTGGGCTGATTGTGGCCAATTCTGCGCATGCGCGTATCTGTTTGAATTTGCACACAGACCTCAACTCACAACCTGTTCCTTCTGGCATCTGCTACCTTTGAGGGAAATATCTTTTTTTTTTTTTTTGTTGGAGCCGAGGACTGAACCCAGGGCCTTGCGCTGGTAGGCAAGCGCTCTACCACTGAGCTAAATCCCCAGCCTGGAAATATCTTTTAACTTTCTCAGATCTGCCTTTTCCTCTGGGTCTTACTTCCTGACCATGCGCTGGTGTCCAGGGCAGGGCGTTTCTAGCACAAAGCTACTACTGGGTCTCAGCAGGAGCCTCCCCTACTGGTCTCTTCCCTGTGGACTCTTCCCTGGGGAACTGCAGAGACTGCAGATGACGGCTTGCTGGTCACACTGTGGTGCTAGCCAGGCTCTGGCCCATGGATGGCTGGGTATGGTCCTAAAGCTCATGGCTTTCCTTTATCTTTGCATTGGTGGAGGAGCCAGGTGGGTCTTAGCAGGCTTGTTGTCGGGTGTGAGGGTGACCGGAACAGATAGGCAGATCTGTAGGTACATTTCCAGATGTGTCCTTGTTCATATCTCTATGCATGGTCCACAAATCACTCTTCCTCCTTTGGGGAAGGTGAAGGCTCACATGAAGCAGGTGGGACCCACTTCTGAATCCTTCTTACATGTATGTTACATGGATTCAGGAAGTTCAGTTCCAAATGCTGGGCTCTTTAAACTAGAGCAGCTGTTAGTGGGAAGACACTTGTGCCTACTCACCTGTGACAATTTGATTAATTTGTCCAAATTCCGGTCGTGTTCATACCTCACCTACCACCTCTTTAAAGCCTGCCCTTGCCCCCTCCCTGGCACAAGAGGGCACCACTTGTTTCTGCCACCTCTCATTTCTTTTTCCTTCTCTGTTCTCAGTTTGTCCCTCACCCACAGTGTAACCCCTCTGAAGGGTGGTTCTCATTTGGGGTGGATGAGGTCAGGGTGCCACCTTAACTTGGTGACATGTATGCATCTTATTGAGAGATGAACTACAGTAAGGGGTGGGAGGGGACTAGAAGGTCACATTCTGTTAAAGGGAGCAGACATTACATGATGGCTGCCAAACAGGCAAACTTGGCAGCCTCTGCCAAGGCTTTGCAAGAGATACCAGAGATCCGAATTTTCATACAAAAGTTCCAGAATCTTTAATGTTGGCAATAATTGTAAAAAAACCCCAATGGCACTCCAGGAGCTAAGCAGCCCCGTCTTTGAGTTTGCTCTCGGGCCTGCTAGTTGCCAGCTGCGGCTCATGAAGCTGGGGTCAGCCATTTCAAACAGTCCCCACTCACTCTTGAAAGTGAGGCCATGGATGGGTGACTTGGTTGCAAACCGCTGCTGCCCAGTATAGGATATGCCTGATCCTCGACCTGCATGTCTAAGGGAGAGACAGAATCCTAGAATGTTCAATGTGAGCCTGGGGCTGTCTTGATGACCCGCTTCTTGCCCCCTGGCAGGCTGAGATGTGTTCAGTCAGAAGGAGTCATTGCCTCTAGGTGAGCACACCTTGGAGGGAAAGTAATTCAATTAAGCCCTGGTTCCCAGTGAGTGTTAAAACCTTCTCCCCCGGAGAACTGTTTTCTGTTATGGATTTTTAAGACCAGCGCCTGGAGAATCAGTCTCCCTTTTTCCCTTTTTGGTGTGGTGTTTCTAGTCACTAAGTAAGTGGGAAATAAAGGATTTGTGAGAAAATAGAACACAGTCAAAAGGTAAATTGTGGGCTTAAAGGCTCCTAAGAGACGGCACAGGGTCGGAAATGTTCCTGGCCTGTCACTGTTCTCTGCTCTGCTTCCTGACGCTCCCTTTCGCACCTCAGAGAGGTAATCTTGCAAACTGATTTCCTTCCCTTGCATTTCATTGGCGTGCAAGCCAAACAGGCCGTTGCATTACAGTAATAACGTCAACAATTCACTCACCTTTGCCTTAATTATTTTTCTGTCTTGCCAATGGAAGCTGTTTAATAAGATTTATAGGCAGTGAGGCAGTGGGGTGAGATTGTGTGCAGCTTAGATAATCGTCCCAGCTGATCCCTCCCCTCCCCACCGAATTGGTGTCACCAGTATAAACACATGAACTAAAAGCTTTGTAGCACTTAAGTAATAATAATGTCAACATTTCACCTGCTTCCCCTTTAATTATTTTTCTTCCCTTGTTCTTGCCACCTGAATCTGTTTAGATAAGATTGCCACATAGATAATAACCAAGGGCTCTCATTCTCATAGGCAGATAAGCGCCTGCTTTGCTAAGCCATTGAGCGCAAAGGGAGCTGGGCTGGTGACAGGCCTGCTCTTAGATCTTCTGGGAGAGGGTGGGGTTTGGTGCCAGTGGCTCCTGGATGGACCAGAGGCAATGGAAAAGGATGACAGCAGCTGTACGGGTGACAGGCACACTGAGGTGGGATCCTGGCTGGGGAGGCAGGTGGGCGCTAGAAGCTGGAAGAGGAGCCAGGTTGGTGCATGTGCTGTCTCTGCACCCAAGTGGTCTAGGCCAGTGTTTTCTACCTTTCTAATGTTGTGACCCCAGTTCTTCATGTTGTGGCGACCCCTCCCCCAACAACACAATTATTTTTATTGCTACTTCATAACTGTAATTTGCTACTGTTACTAATCATAATGTAAACAGTTGGGGTTTCGATCCACAGGTTGAGAACCGCTGGTTTAGGTAGAGGGGTTCTGATTGTGCATCCCATGAGGCATTTTTCCACAACAGTGCACACAGTTCTTGAGCAGATCTGGCTTTATATCTACTTAGCTAGGTGGAGGTGGGGACAGTAACTCAACCTTTCCAAGTCACACTTTCCCCAAAATGCAGAGGTGGCCTGCTGAGGGCGGAATGTCTATGGATCCCTTGAACTCCAACTCATATGATATAATTCTTCCATTCAAGTACTAATGAGGCCCAACCCTGCTTAGCTTTTGAGATCAAATGAGATCTGGCTTATTCAGGATGGTATGACCATAGATGCTGAAATTCCAACCCTCAGTGAAATAATATTTATAAATAAGGCATTTGGCAAGAAATTTGAGTTAGATGATGTCATAAGAGTAGTACTCTCCCAATGGCATTAGTGTCCCTAATAAAAGAAGAGGGAATCCCTGTCTGTGGGCATGCCCCCAGGAAGGATGAATGGGGCCCAAAAGCAAGTGCTCAGTCAACCTGACCCTTGTTGTAGAGTATTATTTTAAGATGCGTTACTTTTGTTTGTGTGGCATTTGTTTAACTCTGTGAGGCTGTGTTACTGTGCCTGTGTAAAAACACCTTATGGTCTAATAAAGAACTGACCGGCTAATAGTGAGGCAGGAGAAAGGATAGGTGGGGCTGGCAGGCAGAGAGGATAAATAGAAGGAGAAATCTGGGAGGAGAAGGGAAGGAGCTAGAGAAGGATGGTGACCTCAGGGTCAGCCACCCAGCTACACAGCATGCCATGGAGTAAGAGTAAGATTTATAGGAGTAAAAGAACAGGAAAAGCCCAGAGGCAAAAGGTAGATGGGATAATTTGAGTTAAGGAAAGTTGGCTGGAAACAAGCCAAGCTAAGGCTAGGCATTTATAATTAAGAATAAGCCTCTATGTGATTTATTTGGGAGCTGGGTGGCAGGCCCCCCAAAAGAGCAAAACCAACAACAGACCCTGCTGGGGCTCTGTTCTTAGTATGAAGACCAACTTCAGAACTGTGCAGAAAAAAATAATTAAGCCACTCACAGCCTGGTGTTTGTTACAGCAGCCTGGACTGACCAGCATATTGGTCTAGAATCTAGACCAATCGTAGACTCTGAAACAATCATTCTTAAATTTTAGGGGGTGAAAATGTGGAGCCTGTCCCTGAGATGCTTGCAAACATTCTGAATTTTGCATCCCACTTTATGGAGCTTAAAGGCCCATGGCAGAAACTTGGGCAACATTTGAGGTCCTTTATGTGAATATCAGCTCTCCACCTCCACTGCCATCCTGATCTCTGTGATGGTAGCAGCCTCTCCATAGGTCTCCTTCACTTGTCCCCTACAGTCTGGCCCCAACCCAGTAGGGGGGTCTTTTAAAGTGTGTCAGACTCTGTTGCTCCTCTGTTAAGAACCCTTCTGCAACTTGGCTTTTTTGAAGGGGGGATCTGGCTCCAAGATCCACAGCTAACTTTCTGTGGATCCACAGTTCCGTAGAGTAGTCTGGGTTAACCAGATCAAATGGAGAAATTGAATTATTAATGAAAGCCTTCCCATAAAGACAGCCCTGGATTTAGATCACGTTACTGATGAATTCTAGCAACTAGAATACTCCACAGAACATTCCAGGAAATAGAAAAGGGAATCCTTGCAACTCATTCTACAAGACCAGTAAGTATCTGAATCCTAAAGACAGGCGAGGATATTACAAGAAAAGGGAACTGGGGGATGTTGTTCATCATGAGTGTAGACAAAAACCACTTAACAAAGCATCAGCAAACTTCCTGTGGCAACATAAACAACACACTCAGTGACCCAATAGGATGCTTGAATCCTAAGAATTTAAGGGTGTTGGGTAGCTGAAATCCAATTAATAGAACATATTAAAAGAATAAGGAATGAACTCCATATGATCATGTTAAGAAAGCAGAAAAGCATGTCACAAGATCTGACACTATTTAAGATAAAGACTCTCAACAGAGTAGTCGGTTAGTGCAAAGTATAATTTGACAGGACAGATAACTTCTGGTATCATGTTACGTGGTACAGTGACGATGGTTAGCAATGCCATCATGTGCATTTTAAGAAAGCTAGACCAGGGGATACCAAGGAGTCTCACCACCATTCTGACCAAGACATTCTGAATATCTGAGGTGGTGGATAGGCTAATTATCTTGGTTTGATCGCTGCATAACAGATGCATTTTTTTAAAATAATAAAGGTTCTTCTTTCTACACTTCCTCATTAGCATTTGTTTTCTTTCTTTCTTTTTTAAAAAGATTTATTTATTTATTATGTATACAGAAGAGGGCGCCAGATCTCATTACAGATGGTTGTGAGCCACTATATAGTTGCCGGGAATTGAACTCAGGACCTCTGGAAGAGCAGTCGGTGCTTTTTAACCTCTGAGCCATCTCTCCAGTCCCAGATGCATGTTTTCAAGTGTCACATTGTACCCCATGAACACGCACAGCTTTGTATGTCAGTTAAAAATTAAGTAAGAAACCATCTCAACCAAGTAGGAACATATGGGTACTTCAGACTGATTCACAGCGTTGATGGAAAGCATTCAGCTGGCATTGTATAGTGTGGTGAGACGCTTTCCTCTAATCTTGGAAACCGAGCTAGAGTGTGCCCTCACTACTTATGTTCAGCTTTGGACTGGAAGTTGTGCCTCATACAAAAGGTACAGTAAGGACAAAAGGCTGCAGAATGGGAAAGAATTACACAGTCTTTATGTGCAGACAAAATGATTCTGTATGCAGAAATTGTATAGAATTCAGAAAAAAACCAATTAGATCAGAAATAAAAAATAGTTAGCAAGGTTATGGGGTCCAAGATCCATTTACAGATGGTCCCAGGCTTACAGTATGATGATTCAACTAATGATATTTTTGTCGCTTTATGAAGGTGTGAAAGCAACATGCATCTAGGGCAAACTGCATTTTGAGTTGCTGTCTTGTCCTGGGTGTGGTCCCACACCCTTATGAGGCTGGGCAGTGAGCCACAGTCTCTAAGCAGCCTCGTGGTAATGAAGGTAAGCCTCTGTTGCTCTGCGACGCACCATGTGGCTAAGTGAGGATGTTTGGCAGCTCAGGCATGTTAAATGCACTTCTCGCAGATGAAGGAGTTTATTGACATGTGGCTCCATCTATACAAAGCCAACTGTATTTCTATATACTAGCAATGAGCAATTTGAAGATGAGATTAAGAAGATAATTCAGCAACGCCAAAAAGAATAGACTAGTTGGGAATATGTTTGACAAAAGACTCATGGATAGCAAAGTCCATGGGTGCTCATGCCCATTATATGAAATGACATGATAATCATAAATATCCCATATACATCCTCTGTGTCCTGTATATCCTCTGTAGACCAGTCATGATGCTGGACACAATGTAAACTCCATGTGGACACCCATTACATTGTATTATTTAGGGAATAAGAACAAGGGAAAAAAAACCCTGTATACAGATGCAATAATTTCAGATACTTTTGTGGAGAGAGAACTCTGAGAGGCAGAGGCTGGCTGTATTTCTTTTCCTTGCTGGCTTCAGTTGACCCATCTGTGAAATGGGTTATCTCCAGTATCCTAGTGACTGTGTGGGAGAAAGAGCTCAGAGGGTATGAAAAGTGGTCCTCTGGGTTGGAGCGGAGGCTGCTCTTCTGGGGAAGGTATGTGACCTTCACCCTTCCTTCTCATCTCCACCACTGAAGCTGTCACCTGGATGATCTCTCAACCTTTCCTGACATAATTACATATGGAAAGTTATTCTTTTATATGAACGTTTACAAACATCCTGATCACCTTGTGAAAATGTAAGTGTCTTGGAAGTCAGTCTTCTCGGGTTGCAGGGCTCAGCTGTTTATTATTGCGAGAAGTGGACAGCTGTGTGTGGTTTCCCTGGCCTGTGAACCGATCTCCCAGAAAAACCTGCTCCATATAGTTAGGGCAGTGTCCAAGCTCGAGTGATGGAGCAAGAGAAAGGAAAGCAGCCATGAGCAAGCACAATGGGATGGAAAGTGGATGTGGTAGGGCACCTTGGAAGTGAGGGGCAGGGCCTGCCAGGAAGGGCTTTCTGGAACCTCTAGTTGACCGTCCAGGACAAAACTCTGACTCCTTGGGCCCCGAGATGCTGTAGGGTTCTGACAGGCTTCTACAGTTCCCAGTGGCCAGATGGAGACCAGCCAACCAACCATGACTGTATGTGGGAGACAGGCAGCTGTGATTCTGAGCAGAACCGGAAAGGGCCAGTTCAGATTCTGTCACAGAGTGAAGGAGTCTCTAGTGACCCAACTCAGCAGATCAGCTCCGTTGAACCCAGGAGCCCTCATCTCCCTTGGCCCCCATGCACTGTGGTGCAGACACTCAGGGTGGCATGGAACTCAACTGGAGATCTCTGAGATCACCCCCCCCCCCCAAAGCCTGAGACTTTCAGTCAGTTTGGTAACTCCATCGTTTTTGTTGTGTTCCCTTTGTCCCCTGAGGGATAGGTAAGATGACTTAGGCTAGGAAAGAAGGGTGTGTGTAGTGGCTAAAGAGATAGAAGGAGGTGACACTGAGTGTGGTTGGAACACCCAGAAGGGCCCAGTAGGAGAGGGAAGGACCCGGTGTCCTGTGGCGTGGACGGAGATGGGAGATGGGTAGAGCCTTGGCTGAGCCTGGCTGAGCCTGGCTCCCATATGGAACTTTGGAAGATAAGGATGTTTTTCTCACTCTCCTCTCTCATCTCTGGCTTGTTTGCTGCTCCTATTTGGGGGTGATTGAGGGTAATGAATGTGGCAGGAAACAGACACACAGCCCAAATGAGATACAGCACCTAAGACCAGGCCTCGGCCCAGGCTAAACAGGCTTAATAAGGAGATAAGGAATCAATTCTGCGTGTCTTCCCTGCATGTGCCTGGGAGGGGCCTCCGGGCATCCAGCTTCCTGCCTGCTGTCTGTGTGTACAAGGTTCCCGAGGCCAGAAGCAGGTGCTTTGGGAGGGATGGCTGCTGGCTGGTGATTCTGGGCCCTGAATGTTAATAGCAGTGATAGAACCAGCGAATATAATGACAGCCATATGCTTTTATGTCTTGCTGTGTATCAGGCACTATTTTGAGACATGCTTGCATATGCTGTTTCATTGAATCATTCTTGTCACCATGAAGGCTCTGTGGTTATGTCTCCCACTTTATATGCAGGCACAGGACGTTGAGTAATGTGGTCAGGTTACTCCACTGGTAAAGGAGTACAGCCAAGTTCTAAGTGCAGGCAATCTGGCTTCCAGAGTTTGCACTCTAAACCAACAGCGGCTATGTAGTGCCTCTCTAAGTAATATCCAACATACCACATAACACAATGCCACCCCCATGCCATGCCACACCACACCAGACTACATAACAGAGCATTAGGTACCACCACATCACATTATACAACCATGTGACACCATACCATACTACTATCCCATATAGCACAATACCATCTGACACACCATACAAAACCATACACCATCATACTACACACTACCATACCACATAATGCTACGCTATACAACACCACCACACACCACTACACCACAAAACACATCACACAATATAATACTCTATCATGTTACAACATCACAACACACAACACTATACCACAAAACACTGTATTGCACAATACCATACAACACAATACCATGTCACAGAATATCACACCATACAACACACAATACCACACCATATAATATTGCTCAACACCACACTGCACAACATCATATATCACATATAACACCACACCACATACTATTACTCAATACTACGCCACACAACACCATATCATGTACACTATACACCAACCACCACAACGCACTACCATACCATATAACACCATGCCGCACTATATAATCCTCATGTGTGCTTAGCACTACTGTCCACTTGCAGTATGCCTCCTCTAGTTGTCCCCAAGCCCTGTTGCTTTATTTTTATTTATTTATTTTAGTTTTTTGAGACAGGGTTTCTCTGTGTAGCTTTGCGCCTTTCCTGGATCTCGTTTTGGAGACCAGGCTGGCCTCAAACTCACAGAGATCCTCCTGGCTCTGCCTCCTGAGTGCTGGAATTAAAGGTGGGAGCCACCACTGCCCGGCGCCCTGTTGCTTTAATTGCCATGGTGGACATTCATTGAGCACCCAGTGTGTACTCCCAGGCCAGGTATGAAGATTGCTAGATGCTCACGACAGACTCCATGGGAGAAGCAGACAGAAAATAGTCACTCTCAACACAACATGTCACGGAGCCCACAGATGGCAGAAAGAACAATAGTCAGGCTGTGTGACCTTTGGGAAAGTCTTCCTAGAGGAAGTGATGCCTGAAGCATATCTTGTTAGATGGGCAGGAGTTAGCCAAGGGAAGTAACAAGAAGGGCTGGAGGCAGGGCTGGAGGGAGGGCTGGAGGGAGGGCTGGAGGCAGGGCTGGAGGGAGGCAGGGCTGGAGGCAGGCTCAGAGGCAGGGCTGGAGGGAGGCAGAGCTGGAGGCAGGCTCAGAGGCACCGTGAGTGGAACAGGTGGTCGGGGCTAATGGGTGGTGTGGTTATGCTGGAGAGAAGGAAGATGGCATATTTCAGGGACCTTGTGGGCCATGGCAGGGATTCTGGGTTCTGTTCTACAGAGACAAATTCTCCTCCACATCTCCAAAATGCTTCAGCTGCCTCTGCATACTCTCCGTTTTATGCCAAGTTGCTCAGGGTGGATTGGTCCCAACAGGTACCTAGACTCAGAATCATCTAGAAGCCCTCGCTCTTAAGCACCATATCAGCTCTACATCCGTGATTGAAATGCTCAAGTCATGCACAGCTCCTCTCTGTACCCATCTATAGTTTGGGAGTAGAGAATTGGGAGCCTGTGCTGGCTAATCCTCATTGCCAATGTGACTGCTTCACACCTCTGGGCATGTATGTGAGAGCATTTCCAGACAGGATCAACCGAGGAGGAAAGACCCAGCCTGAATGGGGTGGCACCATCCATGGGATAGGGGACCAGACAATAAAAGGAATAAAAGGAAAAAGAGAGCTGAGCACCAGCATTCATCCATCTCTCTGCTTCTGACTGACAGTGGGGTATGAGGAAAGTTGGCCGGTGACACTTACGCCTTGGGCAGAACTGGTCTCAGCTGCTGTGTCTTATCCCCTTGAGCCCTAGGCTAACACAAATCCTCCTTAAGTTAAGTCGAGTCTGTCTGTGACTTTGTCACAGCGAGAGCAGTGACTAACACAGAGTTGCTGCCCATTCGTGGGAGAACAGACTAAGGAGTGTATCTGTGTGCCCTCTCTGTGTCAGGGGCTTGGTTGGCATCATCATAAAAGATGCCCTCTTTATCTGAACTGACTTAGCTTCCATCCTAAATAATTCATGTTCAGTTAGGACATCTGATTAATAATGGTATCCTCAAAGACTGCAGAGTCAATATTAGACTGGGCCGGGAGGAAGAGGACATGGGAAGAACAGTGGCGCAAAGCCCTTTTAGTAACCAGTCTGGCATCCAACCCTCTTTTCCCTTTTGTGATTCTCCATCCACCCAGAGCAAAGCCCTTTTAGTAACTGGTCTGGCATCCAACCTTTCTTCCCCCTTCTGACTCTCCTTCCCCAGCTCTAATCTTCCTTTTCCATGGCATTTATTACCACGGGACATTCTAAGGACACAGTTTACTTGCTCAATCTGATTGTCATTTGCCAGCTGCCTTATACCTTGCTAAATGCAAGCTTCACCAGGCCGGGGATGGCTTTATCTTCCACTTACTGAGGAACCTTGAACATCTAGAAATGAAAGGCATTCAGGAAACATTTCTTGATCAAATTTGTGGCCTCTACTTCCTCTTTGGCTCCTCCCAGTCTTTACTACCTGAGTCTTTTTGGCATTTGGAAAGCTCAAGTGCAATGGTGCTCTACAGACTCTGAGCTCGTGCATGTGGTAAGAGGGTGGGTGCTCTCATGCATACCTGTGTGTATTGCTTTAAAATGGATGGAGCATTGCACACCTTTTTGTCAGATGGTACTCCGTTTCCCCATGGAGAGTTCTTCCTACTCCTCCTCAGATCTTGACGTGTGTGTGTGTGTGTGTGTGTGTGTGTGTGTGTGTGTGTGGCGGGGGGGGGGGGGGGTTGTAATGTCCATGTAAGCTGAGCTGCTGCAGAGATGGCTGCAAGTGTGTGGAAACTGGGTACGTAGGGAAGCCTGGCCCAAGGCCTGGTGAGACTTTGTGAGGTGCTGTGCCCAACTTCAAGGTGGGCTGCCGTCTGAGCCATCACGATCAGTTACCTGCTCAGCCTCAGGCATCACTAGGAGCTTGGCTCCAGTGGGGAATGGCCCATTTTCCTAAAATAGTTGATGTGGCGTATTGGACTCCTCGCTGGAAATAAGGCCTTTTGGGAACCGAACAATTCTTAGACATCCTTTCTTTAGTCACCGCCAAGAAACTGGGACCCAGAGAGGTGGAGTAATGGTGTCAGGGTTGCACAGCTGACTTTAAGTCTGAGGCCCTTTCCTCAATAGCAAGACTTTCTGAGTTGATTTGTATCTGGAAAGATCTCTGTTTTGACATGAGTTAAGTCAAACATAGCCCTTGGCAGCTGGCTGGATTGTTGAGGGAACTCAAGCTGACCACAACCAGGATTATAGCGTCCTTGTCTGGGGTGCTTGGCTTCATCGGCTCAATTCATTTCCCCACCCTGGCTCCTGCCTCCTCTGCCTCCCAGGGTAGCAAAAGCTCTGCTCAGAGTTGCTTCTTGTCTGATTGCTTCTGAGTGCTGGAAATACAACACTAATTAATGTGTCTGTGACTCTAGGCTTGGCTGCTGGGCTGGTCCCCATACCCTCCCCGAGCCAGACAGGCTTGGAGAGCTGGCCCCCAGCTTCTTTGAGCGCACTGCTGGCAGATGCATATTTTAACAGTGCACATCTGCTGGCCATATAATCTCTCATATTTGCCCTCCTCACTTGGTGCTTTGATGGAAGACCTCCTGGGGCTCCCCTGTGTCCCAGCCAGAGTGTTTGCTTTGCGATTTTGCCGGAATACCATCTGATTCTGCCCTCACATCTTCCGCAGGTTCTAATCAAGCTCTTACTTTATTTAATTAAAAATCTATCTCAGGCAAATACAGAGTAAATTAGGAAGCTCTCCTATTCCTGGAACACAGGGAAGGCTGCCCTCCTTGGGGAACTGGCCTAGACACTTTCGTGGGCTGAGATGTCACAGCATAGCAAGTGGAGGGTCTTGGTTGCTTGGGAAGGAAATTGGCCTTAATAACCTTAAGAGTCCATAACAGCCACTATATCTGTCTCATACCTGGACCAGGAGCCCTTTCCAGTGACCATTTGGCTTCCAGTTAGGGGTAGCAGGAAGGGATCTACTCCTGTGGAAACTTAGCCTAGAGGCAGTCTACAAGACTGGGAGAGGCCCTCAGACTCCTTGGGGTAGGGAAGAGGGACTTCTTCACCACGAAACACAGCCAAGGCCAGGAATGTGGAGCCTCAAGGCATCAAGGGGGCCTGTGGGCAGAGCCTGCCAGCCTCTCCTTGTTCAAATCCAGTTTTCTTAGGAGAATGGCTGATGTAGGAGATGCCAGCTCAAGCGTCCTTTCCTGATGGGGCCTCTATAACCAGTCAATCCTCCATCTGACCTCTAGGCTTGAATAAACACCTCACCCACACAAACCCAGGCACAATGCCAGGCCAAGGCCTTGGCAGATGCAGAGAGAGGAGTGGATGGATTTTAGAGGTGACCCCAAAACAAATTTGGGTCTGTTCAGATTGAATCCTGAGGCCCTGTTCTGAGAAGCCTGGTTTTTAACCAGGTGGACAGATGACGTTCTGCTGGCATTTGGGACCAGAAGACTGGGCAAAGAGTGTTGGTCTGGAGCTGGAAACGTGGAATTAATTTTAAATGTTAATCAAGCTATGCAACCTCTGTCCATGCCTTTGCCTCTCTGAGTCTCTCCGTGAGGTTATCAGTAAAGCGCCTGGAATAATCTGGAATTTCAGTACATACTTGGCTGATTAACTGAGATAGTAAGGAACAAGGAGGCTTAAGCGGTCGGGCTGGGATGGTGAGTCTTCTACACCTTGAAGACAAGGTGGTGTCCTGTTTTAGTTCCTGCACAGCCTCAGAGCATTCTCTAGTGGCCTCATGGAGGGGTGCGAGGGAGCAGGGGAGGGTTTTCTGAGGACAGGGGCTCTGAAGGTAAACATCCTACTGCATCACTTGGCAGATGTGTTCTGTCGGTTTGCAGTCAATGCCTAAATCAGGAAACATACCTGGTCCAAGTCTTCCCCATCTCCCCCTCTCAACCCTACAATGAATTGCAGACCCTTTCTCAATTTAGCCCCATCTCACAGTGGGGGGGGGGAGGAAAATGGCTACTCCTCCCTATAGTGTCCTGGTCTGTCTTCTAAAGCACCCTCTGCCTGGCCCCATCCCCCAAACCACCTATTTCACAGAAAGCACCTCTCCCATGTCTTTCCTGCCCATCAGAGCAGGCTCCCAGGTTGGAGGAGGGTGAGGCTCCCAAGCTCCCCCTCCGGGCCTCAGCCTATGCCGAGCTGCTAAATGGTCCTCTGCGGCCCGTCTCCTGTCGTACTCGGAATCATGCACCCCTTGTGTTTGGCTGTGTAGATCTGAAGATAACCCGACACGCCCTTAAATATTTCATCTCCGAGCATGAGCAGTGTCCCAGCTGCTGACCCTGTCACCAGAGCCCCACAGCAGCTGCCGGGAGCCTGCCAAGGCCAGGCTGGGGCTTCCCTCGTTTGCCTGCCCAGGATTCATCCACATGTGCCTGGCAGAGATGAAACCTTATGGGGCCAGGGAGGTGGAACAAAGAGCTCAGGCAGGGGGATGCTGGTCTAGGCCTTTTGTTTCCCTGAGGCGCAGTTTCTCGCCTGGGAGAACAATCCTTGATCCAGTCTGGGAGAGCTTTGAGAGCTTCTGGGAGCTGCTCTGCAACTGTGAATGATGATCACTTGTGTGCAGACTGTTTCCTCACAGTGCCCATCTCTGGAAAACCTGACCTGAGGAAGGCAGTGACAGGGCCGAACTCTTAATCAAAACCGGGAAGCTTAAGGAGCCACTGAGTAAATCCCCACCACATCTTCAGGCAGGTCTGTCCCATTGAGGGAGTGGGGACCTCTTGAGGAGGGCTATCCCAGGGACGTTTGAAACAAAGACCAAGGTGGAAAGCAGTTAGAATATGGCCCCCAAACAAACTCTTATTGGAATGACCAGAGAGAACCAGGATTCCAAGGGAATTCAGGAGTGGGAAAGGTCTGAACAAGGGTCTTTGGTGATCCTTATGGACACTGAAGTCATGGAGGATCAAACTTGAGGCTCTTTCTTAAAAGAGGCTGGGGCATATGGAGCTTTCCTGGCCCCTTTGGAGGTCAGTCAGCTTTGGAAGAAAGGGCGTTCAGATTGTACCACAGTCTTCTCCAAGCTTGCATTGCCATCACAGGCCTGGCCTCAATTGCACCGCAGAGCACCCAGGAGCCTCACCTGCTCACCAGTGTGCAGCCGAACACACTGGCTAGGACACTGATAGGTGGTGGCAGTATGGTTTGCTAGGGTGGGGGTCTTTTTCTGTCCCCTGTGGATGGGAGGAAAGAGGAGAGAGTAGAAGCAGGAAGGGCCAGATGGGACGATATCCAATGGAGAGCCCTCCTCCACTAACTTTGTCCAAAGGACCCTCCAGTAGCCGAG